>NW_022900928.1:13191125-13215411 GCF_012274545.1 Fukomys damarensis
CCCTCTCCCTCTCCTTCCTGTATTTTGACAATAGAATATGCCCATTTGCCTGGTCCCTGTGTCCAAAACAACTATATTTCTACAAACTGGATCACTAGGTGTAGTTTCTCAATACTCCCCCCTGAGTTCAAGTGGCTGTGTATAGTTTCTAGAATTTTCCCTTATCTTCCCATTTTAGATTTCTTGTGTGGTCTCACTAAGCTTGCCTTAATTTTGTATGATTGGGAACAGTCCTTAAAATCCTATTTCCCCCTTCTCCCCATTCTAGGTATTCTGGAGGTAGTCTTTACTGTCCTGCCATGGTGGAATTCTGGTTCATGTTTGACATAACCTTGGGAAAAACTCAAAAACTTAGAACTCTATCTAGGTTTGACATTTTCTTTAAGTTTTATTGATTTTGAGCTTAAATTTATATTATCTCCTCCTGATAGCAACTGATTTGCTTACTCAACTAATTCAAACACTAACCAGACCTCTTCTGGGTGCCAGGCACTATATTAGATGCTGGGGAGTTAAAAATCTTGACTCCTCAAGATGCCCCAGTCCAGTGGGGACAAGAAGATATGTAAATGACCTTAAGGCGTCAGGTGTCACATAAGGATTTCTACAGAGTGGAACAGGAGGGCTGGGAATTTAGCTCAGTGATGCCATGCCTGCCTCACAATTGCAAGGTTCCTGAGTTCAATCCCCAGTACTGCAAAAAAAAAAGAAAGAAAACAAAACAAAACAAAACAAAAGAAGAAGAAAAGAAAAGGAAATGAAGCATGAGACAATGGTAAAACATATATAGTTAATTTATAAGTTTATTGTTATTTTGTTTTTTTTTTTAAAGAAAAAAATTAGAGGATTTCTGTGACCTTTCAAATAACTGCACCTTCTTATATTATTAGTTTTTAATATTTTGCTCGGTAGTGAGTGCTGGGTAAGAGAACATTTATGGTGATGTTTTTATTTAATGATTTTTTTTGTTACTGTTTAATAAAATGTATAAGACCAGAAAAGCTGCAAATCCCTCTTAACATGTGGCATTCTCTGTCTTTATGCTGTTTGCTTGTTACCCAGGAAAGCTCAGAATTTCTCATCTGCCTTTACGGCTCATTTTAGCTTCTGACGGGGCTGAGGGGTCAGTTTCTGAGCTTTATATAAGTTTCTGTTTGGTAAGCCAACATTCTAATCATGATAAAGTCCACATTATTATTTTATAAACCTGATTCAGTTTGTTGTATTCCTGTCTCAATAGTTTTTTGAGGGAAAGGGAAAAGAAACATGTAAGCACCCACTAAATCTACCTTGCATTTCCTGCTGAGTAGAATTTTTATTTCTTTGAACAGGAAAATAAAAAAACCCAACTAGAAAATCATTATATTTTCCAATCAAACAGGTAAATTTACTTTTGGCAAGTAGCTTAGTTGTGCCCTTAAATACAGTACTATTTATTCAAACATTAAAATTTAATCAGTAAAGGGCTCTGGTGTAAACTTTGTCAATGTAAATTCTTCTGCCTGAAAAAATACCTAGACCATACAATGACATCTTCTGTATCAAACATGCTATCCCAGGCCTTAGTTTTATTACCATTCTGAAGATCTCTGGCCCATACCATCCATTTGATGTAACTTATAATATTTAATCTTTAAATTGGGATAGAGTACATAATTGTTCTTAGTAGTTCATTTATTAATTTTTGTTTCTTTCTTTCTTTGTACAAAAGTCTTAGGACTTTAAAACTTCATAGCCAGGCCTTATGGTGCACTACTGTAATCCCAGTATCCAGGAGGCTGAGATAGTGAGACAAGAAGATCGCTAGGAATTCAAGGCCAGCCTGAACTACTAGTGAGACTGTCTTTAAAAAAAAAAGATTTCTTGTAGGTTACGGTCAAGCTAGCATTTGCAAAAGAGCATTTTTAAAACTTTCCTTTAGTTTCTTCAGGCTTGTGTTTTCATCTGTTCATTTAATTGATTGACACAAGGTATTTCATTGATTACTGCGAAGAAGTCCAATATTTAAGACTGGTCTGTGAGAATGTGTGGGCAGTGGGAACTAACACTATCATCCTATGCTGTTACCTGTCAGGCCCTCTGCCCAGAGCATACCTATTCCATATCTTCTGGTGCACTTGGCCACTTAGTCCTTAGCCTTCAATGTATAGCTGAAACCTCACCCCTTCCGTAAAACTTCTTGGCATCCCTGGGCCATTGAAGGCAGAGGTTCCCCATCCTTGGGTTCAGAACCCCTTGGAGAAGAACATCAAAACTATTGCAGTGGGTCAGCAAATTCACAGGGTCACTAAACATTGTCTGCAAACTGAATAAACAATGTGCAGTGTGTCAAAAACTACTCTTTCAAGGGTTCTGGATGCCACTATGAAAAGTTAAATAAAAATTCATTTAGATTTAGTGGTGAATACATAGTATCTCTTTGTTCCTTAGGATTTTTTTTTTCTTCTTTGCAGTACTGTGGATGGAACTCAGGGCCTTACACGTGCTAGGCAAGTGTTCTGCCACCAAGCCACTACTATGATGGAAGTTTGAGATTTTTTTTTTAAGTTTAAAATGACTATTTGTATTAGTTAAGGTTAAGTTTAAAGACAGAAAGAGTTGATAACTTTGGGTTATAACTGGTCAGGGTTTTTTTCATGTGTGTGGCGGGGTGCAGTGCTGGGGATAAAAGCAAGGTTATTAACTCTACTGTCTCTTAACTTTATTTCACATATGATTTTTGTATTGCCTCTAAATTTAAAAACTTTAATGTACATGGCCTATTTAGGTGATGGCACAATGCATCAGGTAAGAGTTGAGGTTTCAGAGCCAGATTTCCTGGATTTGTGTCTGAGAGTTGTTTGTTTTGTTTTGTGATGGGGTGTCACTGTGTTGCCCGGGCTGGTCTCCAACTTTTAAGTTCATGTGATCCTTCTGCCTCAGCCTCCTGAGTAGCTGGGACTATAAATATATGCTGCATGCCTGGCTGGTTCTGGTATTTGTCATCTCTGGGCCTCTGTTTCTGTGTTATACATTTGGGACTGATACAAGTGTCTACCTTATAAGTAAGGATTTGGTAGAACAATGGGTAAATTATTTAAATCAGAGCCAGATTCACAGTGAGTGGTTGGTAAAATGCACCATTAATATCATTGCCTTTGTCCTCGTGTCTCCCCTCAGACTGAACAAGCCTGATGGAGGGCATTCACAGCCATGCCTGTTCACTCAACACATATTACCTGACCATTTATCTGTGCTTGGTGAGGAGCACTGAACAGCACTGTGAAACTGCCTGGGTTTCTGTCCCAGTATCCCACTGTCTAGCTGAGTGACCTTCGGTGAGATAATTACTGTTGCTGAGCTTTGATTACTTTTTCTTTGCAATATGGATAATGGTAAATTTCATGAATTCATTATCAAGAATGAAATGAGGAGCCAGGCACGGAGGTGCATGCCTGTAATCCCAGCACTTGGGAGGTTGAAGCAGGTGGATCACTGTGAGTTCGAGACCAGCCTGGGCTTCATAGTGAACTCCAGGTCAGTCTCAACTACATAGTGAGACCCTGTCTCAAAAAAACAAAACAAAACCAAAAGAATGAAATGAGGGTCCGGGGATTTAGCTTAATGGTTCCATGGCCTGCCTCGTAAATGTAAGGAAATGAGTTTGATCCCTGGTACCCCCCCAAAGAAATTAAATAAGATAATACAAATAAACTCTTAATATCATGCCTCACACATAGCATACAATCAAGAAATACTTAAAATAAGTAAAAGGGCTAGGAATGTAAGTGGATGGATGAATGGATGGATGGATGAATGTTGAGGCTGTACAGAAGACTGTCTCCTTGCCCTTAAGGAGCTAACAGTTTTTCAGGGGAAGGTAGGCCCATAATGGATGACTGCCATGGTGGGATGATTTTGAGTGTTCTGTGAATGCAGAGGCAGAGGAAGGAGTAGTTTAGGAAGTGTGAGCAAGGAGGGGCTGTGGGAAGAGACATGGATCTGGTACCTGAAGACCTGGGAGTTAGGCAAGGGTATTTGAGTCAGGGAAAGACATTTGAAAAAGGTTTTCCCTGCAGAGTTGCCATGTGCACATTGGCCTGGAATGGGAGTGGCTCAGGTTGAGGATCCCAGCTAAGGATAAGTGTGAGGCCAAGGTGCCTGTGGACCACGAGGGCAGATCTAGGTGCACAGTACTTGAGCACTGGATTGTGAAGGCCTTGTAGACCTTGCTTAGGATTTGGGGCTCTATTCTGCATTCAGCAGAAATTTCCCTTCAAGGAAAAACAAAAATTGATCTGGTTTTCCCAAAGGATAGGAAAGTAGGGGAATCTTTCCTATCCTTTGAGAAAATCAGATCAATTAAAAGCTCTGCTTTTGAATACACATCTTGTCTCTTCTTGTTCCTTTGTTTCCAATTCCCTAGAACATCAAGGTATAGCTTTGTGCTGGAAAGATCCTAAAACCTTTGGATTGGTCATCTCTTCCCATCATTGTTGTGGGTATTCTAGTTCTTTTTGAGGGCTACTCTGTATGAACTGGAGATTTCACTATAGTGATAGTTATGTGAGATTTCACTATAGTGATAATGTTCCTGCCCAGTGGATCTCTTTTTCACAGATTCTAGGGCAAAATCATGCTCCTTAGAAGTCTTTCTCAGCTTTGCTGTTCCACTGATTCTCCTCCACTTGCCTACTGTTCTCTGTGGCCTCCTCTCCCTTGCCTAACTCATCCACACATTCATCTTCAACTATTTTCTGTCTGGTTTTCAGGCTCCACTTTCTGAGGTCTGCTTGGCCTCCTCACCATGTTTGAAGATTATTGACAGGTCTAATTTGCATACCCTTTGTAGAGTTTGATTTTATTGACCCACCTCTCTTTCTCAGACCCTCATCTTGGCTCATATTCTGATTTCTCCCCTCCCTTCCACTCCTCTCTGTTTTCTCTCCCATCTTTGAATTTCTGTAGCTCATGATTTCTGTACTCCAAGGGCATTTGATACTTTCTGTTTTGTACTTTGGTGATTCGTATCTGTTGTCTCACCTTTTCTTTTAAATAGACTCCCAGGTTAAGATCCAATTCTTAATTTTTCTTGTTATTTGCCCAAGTGCAACCTGTAGACAGACACCTAATGAATGAGTAGGAGTTCTGCAGCTTCTTGGGTGGAGGAACCAATGTTATCAAGGCTCAGAGAGTAGATATCCAGAGAATGAGAATGCCAAGGATCTAGTTAGCTGAAAGGACAGTCATGAGGGGAAGCCGAAGAGGAAAGATTCAGTTCATGAGAACTCCATTGCCATAATGGGCAGTGATATCCTGCCTTAAGGATGGTGCTGTGGAGACCCCAGTGTGGCATCCATGTAGACCTGTTACCTGCAGGGCCTGTAGTTCTCCCTCTGTATTGAAGGTGCCGCTGGGAGCAGGGGAGTGAGGAAGGGCTTCATAGGGAATCCTGGAGGCCATGATCAAGTCTAAAGCACTTCCATTCCTGTTTGACGTGAGAAAATAACTCTGGTTTCAAGCCTGCCCCCACCCTGTTTTATCTTCTCTAGCTTTGGTGAACTTATTAGAGAGGCTGTTGTTTGTATGTGTGTGCATGCGTATGTATTTGTGCACATACAGTCTCATCCTTCCTTCCTCCCTCATTGCTGCTACTGATCCTTACTTTCTTGGTGGAGGGCGATGCAGTGCAGGACATTCTGAAACATTTAGATGTTTTGTTAAACAACAAGTAAAATTTGAATTTATTTATTTATTTTTGGTACCAGGGATTGAACTTGAGACCTTGTGCTTGCGAGGCAGGCGCTGGAACCACCGAGCTAAATCCCTGGCCCTTGAGTATATTTATTTTGTATAATATGGTGATTTCATGTATATATGCAGGTGGAACGGCTAAATGAGCTATACAACATATACAGTCTTAAATACTTATTTTTTCTGGTGAGAATACTTAGTTTACTCTCTTAGCAATTCTCTAGGGTACAGATCTCTTGAACTTATTTCTCCTAACTGAAACAGTAAGAACTCCCAGAGCTCTTTATCCCACTCCTTACTTCAGCCTCTGATAACCATCTCTTCTCTCTCTCTTCTATGAGTTCAGCTTTTTTTACACTCCACATACAGTATAAGTGAGATCATGAAGTATTTGTCTTATGCGCATGACTCATTGCATGTAACATAATGTGTCATTCAGGTTCATCTATGTTGCTGCAAATGCTAGGATTTCATCCTTTTGTATTGCTGAATTGTATTCCACTGTGTTTATGTGTCACATGTTCTTTTCCATTCACATCCTGATAGACATTAATTAGTTCTATATCTTGATTATTGTGATGGTGCTGCAATAGACATAGGAATGCAATGTCTCTCTGATAGAACTGATTTTATTTCCTTTGGATATATACCTAGGAGTGGGATTGCTGGATCATGTGGGAGTTTTGTTTTCTGTTTTTGTAGGAACTCCCATACCCTTTTCCATATGGCTGTACTAATTTACATTCCTACTAACAGTGTGCAAGGGTTCTTTTTTCCTCACATCCTGTCCAGCACTTATCCCCTCATCTTTTTTGATGACAGCTAGTGTCACAGGTATAAGGTGATACCTTTGGGTGCATTTTCATAAACCACTAGTTGAGAAAATAGTAACCTAGCTAGTAGTTACCAAACATGCTTGGAAATGCTCCAGCTGCCCAGGTCCTTTGGGGGAGTCTAGGCCTTTGTATTCTTCCCAAGTTCCCTGTTATATAAATATATCTACTCTTAGAACCAGCAGCCCAGATGACCCAGTCACTTCAGCCTTTCACTGATCAGGGCCTGCAAACTCCTCAGCTGAGGTTTTTTTTTTTTTTTTTTTCCTTTTCTCATTCTTTTGTTTGAACCAAACTGAGCTACTTTTAAAATTTATTTTAAATAGGGTCTTGCTAAATTATTAAGTTGCCCAGGCTAGGCTTGAACTTGTGATCCTCCTGCTCTAGCCTCCCAGAATGCTAGGCTTACAAGAGTGCGCCATGTCCAGCCTGGGTTGGGGATTTATTTATTTATTTATTATTATTATTATTTTTGGTACTGGGTATTGAATTTGGGCCCTTGCGCTTGCAAGGCAGGCTGCGGAACTGCTGAGCCAAATGCCCAGCTGTGATGGGGATTTTTAAACTTGAGGATGAGTCCTCCTCCCTCTACTTTGATGAGTCAAAACAAAGTGCCTTATGGAGTAGCACAATAGCCAAGGGAGTGTTTCCCCCACATCTCTTTGTGGTGGGGTGTGTTGCCACAGCCTGGGCCCAACAGAATGCTCATTAAGATCTGTGGCAAGTTGGGGCCTGTCAGCAATGAATGCTTTTAAAGTTATTTTCTACAGAAATTTTACTTCAAAAAGTGGACCCTTCACTTCATCCTGATTTGCCATTCTAATCAGGGAGTGAAGTAGGGCTTTGAGGGCAGGTTTGTGGCAATCTGTGTGCATCCTGATTCTTTAAACCTCTCAGGAGACACTTAAAGTGAAATTCTTTTCTTTTTTTTTTTTTTTTTGGTATCTGGGATTGAACTTGGGTCCTTGCGCTTGCGAGGCAGGCCACCAAACCGCTGAGCTAAATCCCCGGCTCTGAAGTGAAATTCTTTCAACACATCAGAAGAACCAGCACAAGCAGTTCAAAATCCCAGTGATTCCCAGACCCAGTTCCCTGGTGATGTTCAATTTCAATATTCTATGTCCAGTTTCAGAATATTTTTACCCCTCACATTAAGGTTAATAACATCCTATCTTGTCATATGCTGTGAGGAAAGAGGGCTTCATGTTTCCCAGGGGAGGTCTCAGGGTTGGGGGCACCAGTTGGCAGGGCTTGTAGAGTGACTGGATTGTTTGGTGGAAGGCACTGGTGGAAAAAACCCAGAGGTCTCAGCCTGAGGGTTATCTGACTAGTGTTGCCCACCTGTAGGTCTCCACCTGGACCTTGTGGTAATCTGATGGCAAGAGTGTGGGTGGCACTACAGATGGTACCTGCTGCCCCCATGAGGAAAAACTGAGGAACTGCCCTGGTAATAGATTGGCATCCCTAAGTAAGGACAGAACCACAGTGGGAGGATCCCGCTGCTGCGTGTCTCTAGCCACATCGTGAACAGGCTGGGGGCTGAGGCAAAGGATGTGTTTTTTCCTAATTACAAACCCAAGAGCATTAGGTACCTAAATAAGAGGGCAAAAGCAGCAATGTCCGTTGAGACCAGAGAAAGTCCTAGACTTTGTAGGTTTTTTGCTCCAGATTAGGTCTCTCCTGGGCCCATGATCCAGCCTGTTTTTGAGATCAGTGCCCTGATTCCATTGAAATTATCTTTCACTATGACATTTGCTGCATACTGCTGCTGTGCCTTCTTCCTTCAGATCTATCTTAGGTTCTCCTGGCTGTTGCCTCCTCCTCCTGTCCCCTTGCGGCCATTCATTTCCAGAGAGCCAGAATTCCTGTATCAAGGTATTTATTCTATACCCTATTTAGAAACTTTATGCAACTTCTACTACCTAGCTGATAAAGTCTCATGATCTCAGCTTCTGTCTCCTACCAGGCATCCATCCATCCATCCTCATATCTCATACCAGTACTAAAAAGCTTTGTGAGTAGAGAAAAAGGCGTACTTGCTATCCTTGAGGAATTCTAGACTGCTGAAGAAGGTGGACAGCAGTTCATTATGGGGGCTGTGAGATAAAGGAAGGGACATCTGTGTGAAGGTCATCTAGTATGGTTATCCACAGTGTATATAGGGTCGGAATGCACTAGATGTTAGAAAGACACCTAGTGATTTTTGGTATAGAAACAATAATGGTGAAGCTTTGATATTATATAGACCTACTTCAAGTTAAGTTTGATGAAAAATATTAATTCTTGTGAGCCTTGAAGTCCTCATCTGTAGGTTGAGTAAGACAATAACACCAACTTATAGAATGGTGGATTAAATGTGATGATATATATTTTTAGAACACAGTAAATGCTCAGTAAATATTAGGTATTATAGTTATTACCTAATTCAGAGAAGACATTTTCTTCAGGATCCTTGGAGTAAATCCACTGAAATTTTACAGAAAATCATCTCTAACAATTTGCTCAGCATGAAGTCAACAAATCTCACAAACTTATCTGTGGTACTGTGCCTTGGCATAAATGAAAGGAATGGCACAAACAGTTCCATTGAGAGAGAGAAGTGAGCTGGATGGCGAGTAGCACCCTGTTGTGTCAAGTGTGAGTTTTGCACTTTGGATTTTTTTTAAAGAAGTATTTTGTTGCTTGCAAGATGGTTTAGTACAATCTCAAAGAGATAATTTCAGAATCACCATATCAGCCTGGGAGTTTGTATTTTATTATATTTTTTGTTTTTTGAGACAGAGTCTCACTGTGTTGTTCAGGCTTGCCTTGAACTCACTATATAAGCCCATGCTACCCTCAAACTATCTGTGATTTCCTTCCTCAGCTTTCCAAGTGCTAGAATTATAGGTATGCACCTCCATACTTGGGCATATTTTAAGTAAGTGCCTCCAAGGCAGTTTTGCTCTTGTCACTCAGTTTGGGAACCTGGGAGAGAACCCAGGACTCAGTAGCAGTCATAGGGTCAGATTTTTCTGGTGGGATCTTCTAGTCACCAGGGCACAGCATCCAGCACTACGTGGCTTCTGTATTCCTACTCATTATAATAATCCCTTCTTCCCAGCCCACTCCCTCCCCTGATGAATTAGTAAGAGTTGCCACAGCATAACATTTATCTTTTAAGCCTACAGTTGATTTGACAGGATTTAATGTTGCCTATAATTGTAGCTTTAGAACTTAAAGTCTGTGCTGTCCAAAAAGATAGTCATTAAGCACTTGAAGTTCAGCTTGTCTAGATTGAGATGTGCTGTGAATGTGAAATAACATCCAGGTTGCAAAGACTTAATGAATGAATGTGCGCATGGCAGGATGCTGAGGCAGGAAGATCACAAGTCTGAGTGGGCAACTTAGTAATGTAATAGAGCCTGACAATAAAAAAATAAAGAAGGCTTGGGGATGTAGTTCAGTGTGAAGTTCCTGGGGTTCAATCCCTCATACCACCAAAAAATAAAAATGCAAAAGTATCTCAATAATTTTATACTGATTACATGTTGAAAATTATATTTAGAATATTTTGGATTAAATAAAGCATATTAATTTATTGATTTCTTTTTACTGTGACTACTAGAAAGTTTGAAAGACATCATATTTCATTAGACACTGCTCTGCTAGTTTTTTTGTTTTTGTGATAGGGTCTTGCTAGGTAGTTCAGGCTAGCCTGAAACTCACTATGTAGCCCTTGGCTGGCCTTACATTCTTGCTTTTCTGCCTCAGTGTCCTGAGTGCTGAGATTACAGATGTATACCATCATGTCCACCTTACATTAGGTTTTTAAACCAGCTTTGGGGGCCAGTTAAAAAAGTTCATAGTGTTCTCTTTGCAAACTCAAAAGGTAGGCTTTAAATTTGAGATGGACACCTAGAACAGTTATTCCAAGTCATTTCACTTGACCTTGAATGTTAGTGTTATTACCACCGGTGCTTTTTTTTTGAAGTGGGAATTTTATGAAATCCAATCTAAAGAGCATTTAGTGGTTTATCTACTATTTTAAAAGATAGTCCTCTAACATCTCTTGGAGGGGCAGGAAGAAAATTGCCTAAGTGGAGAAATTGCTTTGCTCAAATTGATGTTTTATTGCAGAGCTCAGAAGGCTGCAGTTTCCAGTGGACACCACTGTGATTCATTTTTAAACTGTAGGCTTGAAAACAAACTCCTATGAATTACCAGTGGTGGCACTTCTCACCCTCTTCCTTATTATTTTGGCCTTCTCTCCAGTACTCTTGTCCCTGTTCTCTTCCCCTAATGTTGCTCTGGGGTTACAGTGAGTGAAGCCCAGCTGGGCTTCATACAGCAAGATCCAGAAGAGCAGCCTTGGCTCCTACACAATGGCCACAGGGCAGTGGGTGCTGGTCATCAGTTTTTCCATAAATGGCAGTGTGCCAGAGCATGTAGAGTAGTTCCTTGTCTGTAAAATGATGCTAAAAGCCTTCATGTCTGCCTCATGGTGGGGTCATGAATTGCCCAGAAGAAATAAAAGGTGGGTGTCAGGGATACAGAAATGGTTGATAGTAAAAGCCTGGCTAAGGATCAGGTCCCCTACCATGAACTATTTGCATGGCTTAAATGTGCCCTGTCAGCCTCAGGTCTTTTTCCTCAGTCTTTTTCCTCAGTTGGAAAAGTGATCTGATCTACATGATCAATGAGGCACTAAGTTTGAACCCGAGTTTGAATTTGAATTCAGCTGTGTAACCTTGAGGTAGTTGCTGTGTGATCCTGGAAAGCCCTTGTGTTCTGCACTTCAATTTTATCCCCTTATATCACTGGGGATTGAACCTAGGGCTTTTATGCTAAGTGCCCTCCACCTACCACCCTGCCCCAACCCTTTTATTTTTTGAGACAGGATCTTGCTGAGTTGCTCAGGTTGGCCTTGAACTTGTACTCTTCCTGCCTCAGCTTCCTGAGTAGTTAGGATTACATGTATATGACACAATGCCTGGCCATACCTGTGATTTTCTTATGTGTAAAACGGAGATGAAAGTCTTTTGTGACTAATACATGTAAAGTCCTTGAACAGTGCTGAAACACAGTAAATGCTGAATTTGTTCCATCAGCCCTGTTTATTGAGAGCCTGCCATGTGTCTGGTGCTGCCCTGGAGCATGACAGTGGACAAGCAGAATTCCTGTGAGAAGGGACTTTCCACGGAGGAATTGGAGATAGGTTTATTAGTTATTAGTTATGCTGCTATAGGGCCCTTCATACACAGTGCTGCTTTATTTTATATACTATATTTTGACATGAGTATTTTTACTTAAATTCCTTAATTCCACTGAGTAAAGAAACTTTAAGTTCTGGATGTTTATGAAGAGTAAAACAGACCCATACACACTAAACAAAACCAAATAAATACAAAACCGCGGGTTTCCTTTCAAACTCACACCACTCCATGACCTTGGGCAAATTATATAAACGCTGAGGTTGCCTTTCCTCATATATAAAAAGGTAATAAATAATACCTTGCTAAAAGGAGAGTGAAAATTATACATTGTACTAAATGAGATAAGGCCTGTAGAGCTCAGGCTTGGCTTGTATACTGTAAGCGCTATGTATTGTGTGAATGTTGACTACGACTGCATCACTTCTGGTTCTGCAGATTACCAGGCAGGGTTCTAAAAGAGAAATTCTCTAGGCTGGCAGAAGGGAAAATTGCGTCAAATTCTCCTGTAGCATCCCCTTTATACATTTTGTCGTTCCTGAGTACCTTGGGAAGTTTTTTTCCCCTGAGAAAAACAGTAGAGGTCTAGACTTTCCTTAGAGCTGCCCATGGATGGAGTGGGTTTCCATGAGAGATAATGTGTTCCTCATCAGTGGGTGTCCTAGCCTATCAGCTATGTAGTCAGTAGGGATAAGCTTTTGGTTGTGGTTTTGAAGATGGCTTCTGGCCCTGAGATTATGGAATATCTGTTGGTCATTAACATTTGATCCATCTGGGTAAGGAAACCCGAGGGGGAACCTGGTCATTTGGACACCTGGAAGTACTGTTTCTGAAGGGCAGCAGGTGACTTCAGGGGATTTGCTGCCCTGTCCATCCAGCCAGGCAGGATGGCTCACTTTGACATTGCTGCTCATGCTTTTCTTGTGTGTAGTTATTTCTTGGATGTAGGTATGTGTGTTGAAATGAAGAGAGGTATGCCACTCCTCAATCAGACTGTGTATCCAGAGAATGGAGCGCATCTTGGTGTTGGTGCCAGTCTGTGGCTTAAACTCCCACTTCTGGAGATGGGGCAGAGAGAAATGACTTTAGGGCCAAGAGGTTAGTGGAGGTGCATGCTTGTGTGGGACAGTGGCGTGGCCAGCTTTCAGTTCTGGCCTCCATTTTTTGTTTGCCAATTTGGACTTTCTAATAGGAAGTAAAAGACTAAGGCACCAGTGTTTGTTTGTGTACTCTTTTAAAAAATAATTATCTTTGGTTTTTTTTTTGGGTTTTGTTTTGTTTTTTGAGAAAGGGTCTCACTTTATAGTTCAGGCTGGCTCTGAACTCATTATGTAGCCCAGGCTGGCCTTGAACTTGTGTCAATCTGAGTGCTGGGATTACAGACATGAGCCACTATGCCCGGGTATCTTTCTTTGTTTTTAACACTTGCTGGTTATGTCAGGCAATATATTTGTTTAAAAAAATAAATAGCCAGAGCTTCTTCCCACCAGAGGGAAGAAGAAAAGAGAGATACTTCTCATCTTTTGCCTAAAAGTAGTTGAGATCTTCCATTCCCTCCAAACATCTCTTCTGTCTGCGCACTGTCATAGAGGCTGAAATACAGGGATGAGAGGAAGACAGCTGTGGCCCTTCTGCTGCAAGTTAGTCTAGCGGCGGTGACTGCTTAATTCCACTGA
This sequence comes from Fukomys damarensis, assembly GCF_012274545.1. Taxonomy (NCBI): domain Eukaryota; kingdom Metazoa; phylum Chordata; class Mammalia; order Rodentia; family Bathyergidae; genus Fukomys; species Fukomys damarensis. The sequence goes on from NW_022900928.1 coordinate 13,204,560, forward strand.
ATAAGGAAATTTAAGTTATAGATGTTTAAGAAGAAGAAGACAGACCCTCACATACTGTCTTCGTGATGGTCCCCTCACCCTTCTTGCCCTGGCCCCAATGGTCCTGGCTTTAACTTGGCAAACCTAGGACCATTCTTAGGTCTCCTGGGGCCCAAATTACTTTTCATGGTGATGTCTGGGTCTCATGAAGATCCAGTGTCAGTGAAATACTGCACACTGCACGCTGGTCAGTTGCTCAGCTCTCTCCTGCTCCTTCTCTTCAGACTCTCCTATGTTAAAGCATTCGGTTACTCTTTGTGATCTTTGCAGCATACAGGAATCTTCTGGCTCAGAAGGACAGAAAGGCAGGTGGGATGAGGGCACACATGTTGCCAAACTAACTGATCAAGGGAAACATGAGGAGAGAAAAAGGAAAATTCAGTGGCCATGAATGATCTGCTTAGTGACAGTTAGACTTTGTCTGCATGGATTTATACCTGAGGTTTGTTAGTCTCTTGTGCAAAATTCCCTCAATTTCAGGCATCCCAAACTTCATACATTCTTGTCCCACCTCTACATTTTGCAATAGTGCATAGTACATTTTTAGATGGACACACTTAAACTAAATAAGCAAGTTAAAATGGTTTTGCATTTTCCTGGAGAGACCATCCAAAGCTTTTATGAAGCAGAGAGGAACACCAGGACCAAAAAAAGGTAAGAGCTATGATTTGAGGTTTCTGGAATTTTGTGCGATTGTCATTTACAAAAGTGTCATCTTCTTAGGAAGAAGAACAGAAGTTTGTATGTCCTGGGTTTTTTTTGTTTTTTTTTTAATGGGACAGATAAAACTGCATGCTGAAAAATGGTAACAGCCTCTTCTACATCTCCTTATCTCGGTGTATTCTGTTTTTAGCCCTCAGCATGTGAAGGTTACTCCCTGTGGGGGAGGGTAACTTTTCTGATCCAAAATCATGATTTGTGGTCTGATGAAGGATTTTTATGTGTGTATCATTCTGTGATTATACAATTAACAAATGGACTTTTAACAGTGAAGTCTTGAAGAATAAAACTGAAATATTAAAATAAGAGGTAAGGGGTAACTGTCGCAGAACATCCAGAATGTAGATTTACTATGAATACAAGTCAGTGAGTATTTCACAGAAAAAATAAATTAATGTAAAGAAAGATGCTTGTTAGGGCAGAAACATAATATGATAAAATAACTCTGGAAAAAAGCACCATTATGCTAGATCACACCAAACACAAGGAACATGCTGCTTATATAAAAGTGGACCAAGCCACGTGTCTTTCTCTGCCTTGGGGTAACACACAAGGCAGGGCCACAAAGGGCACTCTGTTCTTCTTTCCAGCTTAGCCCCTTAACCTTAGAAAAAGTACTAATAAGTCTCTCTCTTTGTTTCTTGTCTCCTTCCACTGGAGCACTGTGAACATTAGATGTAGTGATCAGATACACACAGAAATTAGAAATCAGGACTAGGGGAAATGTAAGTGGAAGAAACATATTAAGGAGCCTGGAAATGACATACAGACACACGCGGCTGAGCGAGTGCTTGCCTAGCATTTGTGAGGCCTGGGGATCAATCCCTAGTACAGCAAAATGAGTCTGTAACTGCAGAAATCAAAATAAAAATTTAAGACATGTGCATTAAGGGTCCATGCTGTTGCTGAGCTTCACATTTGACTTGGCAGTTCCTGGCAGTCACAAAAGGGAAGAGTAGGGTGTTTGGTTAGTGGTTGGTTGAGGGTTTTTGTTTTTGTTTTTGAATTTTCTATACAGAATAAAACATTTGAGTTAAGAGCTAGGTAAGTGCTTCCTAGTTTATCAACTTTAAGTTAAATTTCTTAGATGAGATCCTCTTCAACTTTGTTCTTCATCTTATTAACCCCTCCTCATTTGTGGCTCCTCAGTCAGGGCTAGTTTCCCTATTTTAGATGGTCGTGTTACAGATAGTTCCATACCTCTACTTTGTAATTCTCACCACAGTTGTACATTCACATTGACTTACATAACTTCCGTATTACACTATCCTCCTTATGAATCTAGGACCACATTGTTCTCATGTCTGGCACCATTCTACCGCACTGTAAAGCCCTCTGAATATTTATCTGAACAAATTAGTAAGACCACGGCAGCCAGGGAGTTTATGTGACTGATTCTGGTAGTCTTCACAGAAAATCAAGGCCCTTTCAAGGGTATAAACTCTCTCCTGTTTAGAGTTTGACCTTCATTTGCAAGCTCATTTTACTCATAGAGTCGTGCTTTATTGTCAGTAACAGTAACAACTCCAGGGAGTAACCTGCTGTAAGTCCTGCACCTGTAAGTCCTGCTGTAACCTGCACCTGCTGTAAGTCCAGTCCTATATAGGCACTTTGTGCACTTTGTCAGTAGTCCTCACGGATGGGGGAGACTGAGGTGCATGGGAGGGACACAGCTTGCTCAAGGTCACATCACTGGTTAGAGTCATAGCAGAGTCTGTTTAGAGAGAGCCTGTGTTCTTTCCTTTCTGCCTGCTGTTTCTGAGCCTGTGCCACAAGTATCTGTGAGTTATGGTTCTTATCTCTTGGCAATTAGAGTAGCTCAGCAAGGGTATTTCTGGCCCAGGCCATGGCTGCTTTCTGACAGCTGCTGCATTCCAGTCTCTCTTGACTTTGGAGAACTGAAAGCCCACACCTGGGGCTGACAAAGTCAGTCTCAGCACTCATTTTCCCCAGTCTCTATACACGGTGAATGAGTTCATTGCTCTTGGCACACTGTCTCCTGAAGTTCAGGTGCATTAAAATTGAATATTATTTTCATAAAAGCCACGGGGGAGAAAGGGAGATGGAGAGGAGAGGCGTAATTCTGGTGTCTCAGAGAATAATTGGATTTGCCCAGTGATTGTGGGAAATGACAACATGCCAAGAAGTACATTTGAGTCCAAATTTGTCAGGCATGTGTTTTTAATTACCCTGTCCCTGTTGTCATTATTTTAATAGAGACCTAATTTTTAGAAAGGTGTTATTATTAGATTAAATTTTCTTCAGCAAGGTTGGCAAGTAGGATGTTCTTGTGACTCAGTGTTGCCACCTACTGTGTACTGTGTGGATTGTCAGTCTTCAGAATACTAGAAGGCAAAAACAAAACAAAACACATTTCACACTGCAACAAGGCATAATTGATCTCTCTGATTTTCCACAAGGTTGCAAGTCCTCAGGGTAAGCATTATTAGCATCTGTCATCACCGTGTGCTCTAGGAATGCCAAGTTACTGGTTCTAATGCCTTCTGGTAATTAAAAAATGCTAGACAAAAATACCACTTTTACTCCCATGAGAATTAGCCTTCCAAAAAAACATGTGTTGCTTACATGGGCATCTTAATAATTGCTACATTTGGGCTCATGGTAGAGAGAAATTATCCCTGAAAAAGGCAGTTAGAATGGTGTTTGTAAACATGACAAAGCTTTTGGTTCTGTTTGGCCACTATTAAGATTTGGGCTCATGGCAATGATTTAGAAAACTTAATAATTTTATGTCTTCAAAGTTACAGTACCAGGCTACTGCCTGTTTCATATTCTTACTCTTCTTTCTGCATTAAGAACATCAGAGAATAGCAGTTGTCATTGACATGCCTTCACTTCCCCACACAAGAGCAGGACTGACAGATTCCAGCTTTGTTTATGGGTAGATTTAGGTTGAGTCTCATTTCTGTTTCCCTGCAGTTGCTCTGACAAGTCTTATTTGGAAGATGAAATAGCAGTTATTAAATTCACATTTTGTTGTTCCTTGTTTGAATGGTAATAGCCAAAAAATTACTCAGAACATGTAGTACCAAAGATTTCACCCTCTTTCCCCATAAAGTATTGTTTAGGCAATTAAGGAAAGAAAAATACAAAAAATACAGGTGCTTATAATAAGTACACTTACAAAAATACATGCAGGAATCAAATTTTCAAAGTGTTTTCCGTATTAGTTGGGGTACTTCCTTCTTTTACCTTCTGTTACTACCCACATATATAACTTATTGATTATATGAATCTGAAAGTTTAATATCCAGGAATGTCAAGAGTAGGTACTGTTTGTCTACACATTTATTGCTTTGTCCTGTTCCACAGTTGGTTCTAGGCAGCTTATAGAAATGGGATAAAATATAAATAAAAGACAAAATAATTGGGACCTATGAGAGTATTACATTAGGTGATTAAGCCTAAGGAGATGAGGAGAATGAGAACAGCCTGCACTGTTTCTGTTAAGTTAAAAGCCATTTCACTGAACAAGTTGATATAGCCATTTTTACAGCTACTTGGAAGCTGCTCTCAATTTTGGAAAGCTCTGTGTAAACATGGGCTGCTTCATCTTACATTTCAGCTGAACTTCAAACACTGTCCTTTTAAACTTCCAACCTCTATCTGACCTACAGTGCACTCACACTTCTGAGCCAAGGAGGTGTCAATATGAAAGTGTTTTATCAAACGAGGTTGGTATTTCTCTGAAAATGCCGTAACCTAGGCTGTAGCCAGCATGTGGGGTGACTAAAGTTGGGAAGCTTATTTTGGAGATCTTTTTGTTAATCATGGCATTCAGGCCCTTGCAAGTGGCTCCAGGGCCTCAAACCTAAATTGATTGCAATGATAGGAGGACCAAAAAATGAAGTGTTGAAGTGGTAGAGGGGTACAGAAGTCCTCTCTCATAAGCTGGCAAGTGCTTGATAACCAGCCTGTTTCCCACCTCTGCTTTTCCTGGAGGCCTGCTGTGCTGGAGATCATCCTGAAAGAATGCTACTAGATAGGCTCCCAGGAAGCTGACTCAGTATGGAGTTAAGGTGCAGATTTTCCTGGATCACAGACAGTGGGACGGACAGGGTGCTTTCAGCCTCACAGTGAGAGATGTGGCTCTCTGCCCTTGCTAGTCACAACCAACATCTGGAGAGGTCCATAGCTGGGAGAGCCACTTTCCCTATCCACTCAGTAAAGAGTCGCAGGCCAATGAGGTACTATTAATTACATTTCCTGTCCGCTCCCTTGAGTAGAACCTACCATAGTTAACTGCCACTTGAACTTTGACTACACACGTCCAACTGATGTGTCCAATACACAGTTCTGGGTGAATTTTAATGTCTACCTTTGATTTGTTCTTCCTCAAGGCTTAATTATCTAAGGAAATAGCACTGGCATCCATTCCGTTGCTCAAACTCAAAATCTAGAAGATGTCTGTGTTTTTCTTTACTCCAGGCATAAGTCCCATCAGTAAGTTCTGTTGGCTCTACCACTAGGATATTTTACAGAGGTGTTTCCCTGTCAGCATTTTCCTGTCGCTATCTTGGCCAGTCCCTATTCTGTCTCACCTCTACTGCTTCAGGGGTCTGGTTACCAGTCTCCCTCTTTTTCCCCACTTCTTGTCAAAGGCATTGGTGGCACTGCAGTCAGACTAGTTTGTATACTGGATCCTCCACTTACTGAGATGAGCAAGCTACCTAATCTCTATATCTGTAAAATTGGCAAAATAATAATACACATATAAAAAAGTTTTAATGAGGACTAAAGGTGGTCATACATATAAATGTTTGACTTTTTGGAGCACATAAACACTGAATAAATATTAAGTTCTATTTTTGTTCCTAATTCCCAGAAATACTTTTAAGAAGAAAATCAGATTATGCCTCTACTTTCCTTTAAATCCATCCATGACTTCCTATTGACTTTGGAAGAGAATCCAAATTCCCACAAGATATTACAGTGCCCTAGGTAGCCTCCACTATCCTGCCAGGAACACCATTAGTTTATTCCTACCTCTTCTAGCACCTGGAATGTTCCTTTCCAAATCTTGGCCACAGCTTAGAGATGACTAAACTCCAGCAAGGGCTGCAAGCCAGCTTGGACTATATAGTGAGACCCTGTCAACACCCACCTTCCCCCAAAGAAAAATAAAGGAAGACAGAAAAGAAAGTGTTATGGTATGTGGGGGTAAGGCCATACATATATCAGCTAAATTACCGGAGTTACTTGTTAGAATGCAGATTCCTAGGCTTACACTAGATTTTTGGCATTTGATTCTCTGGGGCTGGTTCCTAAATTTGCATTTTTAACTCAGGCTAATGTTGATCAAAATGGAAGATAAAAATAATTTGTTGTACATGTGTCCTAGCAAATTAGATATTTTTGTGATTAGGTTTTGTTCATATAATTAAAAAAACTTCTGTAAAGGTATATATTGAATTACTATTCATTTTATCAAAACTCATTTGGGTGAGTTTTGGTCTTCAGTCATGGAGCAAGTAGGTTTTTTCCCATGGTAGTGACCCTTAGGCCCCATGCCCCTGTGTGTCCCTCTGCCCCCCACCCCCATCATTGTGTTCAATGTTTCCAGCTTAGGTAAGGTAAGGGGCCTCATTACTGTCCAGAGTCAGCTTTCAAGGGGGTAGACCTTTGGTTACATTTGATCCTGCTAGAGTTACTTTTAAAATTCAGATTTGTTTTTGTTATTTACTTCCTAGAAACAATTCTGGAATAATTCTAGCCTTTAATGTCTCTGCTTTCTTCCCTTTTGTTCACTCTCTAAACAAAGGCTCTGTGTTTTAATAGACACAATAACAGTAAAATTAGCTCAGACTAGGTGGATTTAAAATGTAGTTTAATGGAGCTTTGTCTGGCTTGGAAGTCATGTGTTTTGAGCACAAAATGTGAGTTTGTGCAGTGCCTGGTAGCGGATTATATGATTATTGAATTAAAGTGCCCAAATAATACAGGCATCCCTTATCTTTAGACCTTGCTCTGGTATTTTTTTTTGCCTATTGTCATTTGAGAAACCTGGGCCCCTCAGTTTGGAATTTCTTCTACCTGCCTGCTGTTCTTGACTTCAAGAGCTCCTGAGTTACGCTGCAAGAGAACGTTACTCTTTTCTAACTTTGCTCCCTTTTCAGGTCTGTGAATCCTTTAGCCTTTTAGAGAGTTTGAAATATGAGGGAAATTGTAGTTTAAAAGCCTTATGCCAAAGAACCCACAACTATCCAGCTCTCTTCTTCCCCCGAAAGTCATAGCATGTACTCTTGTTAAAGAATACCTTAACACTGGAGAAGTGCTTTTCTCTTTGTCCAAGCACTCTTAACCTCCCACACAAAGAGTAGGGTCTCTGCTAGGCTATTTGCCAAGGGAAACTGAGTCACAGATCATCCAACCAGTTATTGGCAGAACCCAGTGTAATTTACAGCTTGCTCTTATTCAGCTGATAATTCTCTATATGCTTGGTGGCACTAACAGGTCTGGAAAAAGCTGTCTGAGTGGTTTTTGGTCTTTTGGACTAAGATTATCTCCCTTATGTACTTTCATTTTATTACGGACACAGAGTATTTGGTAGAGGGTTTTGGGAGTAGGGGACAGACCCATTAGCTGATGGTCATGGCTGTTTCATTTTGAAACCTTTGTCTAAGCTTCTGAGTAGTATTATAAGCATAGCCCAGGAGGTAAATGTAAAAATAATTTTCTTGACAGTTTTTCCTGCTTGGTATCCTAGCGACGATGGACTGTCTGTCCTTGGGTGTTGGTGCACCAACAGGGGCAGTCAGAGCTTACAAAAGGAAGAGACATGAAATGCAAAGTCAGAGTCAGTTTTTAAAAGCCAAGGCATAATTTCTTTTTAGTTTATGTTTTGGAGAGTTTTTAACCCACAACACAATACGTGTTTACTGTTGAATGATTTGGCAAAACCAGAAAATCCCAAGGAAGGAAATAAATCAAGTGTAAGTCCGCATTGTTGTTGTTAACACTGTAGCAGGTATCTTCTAGTTCTCTGATTATTGAACTTTCATACAGTGATTAGTTTTGGAATCAAGGTAAAAATATCTCATAAAGTCAGATGTACCCTAAATCACCATAGTCAGTAAGTTTTATGCACACTGGTTTGAAAACCATTTAGCCAGACTTAAGGAAAGAACAACTCAAAAATCTATGAGATGAAAAACCGGGGGCAGAACTTTTCCCCTTTATGATTACTATCAAATTCCTACTGGTGAGTGGGCAGTGGTAAAGAATTGAACGGTGTTCCTGCTTGCCTGTAAGATTTATTCCATTCATTCTGGTGTTTTGTCCACCTCCCTTCCCCAAGTTGGGTATCACATGCAGGGCCTTGTGCATACTAGGCAAATTCTCTACCTCCGAGCCATATCCTTGGCCCCATTTCTGTTTTAATATTATGGTTTTATAGCTTTAATATAGGTTAGTAGATTTTCTTGTGAGGATGACATGCCAAAGAGGCAATGTGCTTTGCTTCAGGGAATAGGCACTGGGTCAACCAGTGACTTAACTCCACAGAAGGCGCATACCACTCCCCTGCCACTGTTCCCCAGAACGCAGTATCTTTTGTTTCATTTTACAGTAAATATTTTATACGTATCATTTTTAATGTATGTATTATTTCTTTGTAAAGACATGTCACAGTTTAACCAATCTCGTGTTATACATGTATGTCATTTGTAATTGTTTGCTGTTATTAAAAGGATGAAATGAACACCCTTGTGGATGAACACCCTTGTGGATAAATCTTTTTTTTTTGGTCCCGGGGATTGAACTTGGGTCCTTGCTAAATCCCCGGCCATGGATAAATCTTTGAGTTCACTCATAATTGCATCTTTTGGATAAATACTTAGATGCAGAATTTGTGGTTCATAGGATGTGATTTTTTTTTTTTTTTTTTTTTTTTTTTTTTTTTTTTTTTTTTTTTTTTGGTGGTGCTGGGGGTTGAGCCTATGTCAAGTAGGTACTCTACTCACTCAGCTATATTCCAGACCCTTTAACATTTTTATTTTGAGGCAGGGTCTTGTTGAGTTGCTCAAACTGACTTAAAATCTCCTTGCCTCAGCCTCCTTAGTAACTGGGATGCACTCTGGAACCCACCTGGATATGAGCATTTTTAAGGCTTCTAATACATTTTGCCAGCTTGTCCCCAGAAGTATTGTATGCTTCCTTTTAAGTGTCTACAGCCTGAAGTACAGAGTGAGACCCTGTCTCAAAAAAAAAAAAAAATCTGTTGTCTATTTCTAAAAATCACCATTAAAAAAGTCTTCCACAACATGCCCTTTATGTGTATGTGTGTGTGGGGGTGACCCAGGTCTTCTGTTCCATTACCTGGCCAGTTTATCCAGGAAAGAATAAATAAAATGGAGCTAGGGAGATGACCTGGTAGCTAGGTTCCTGTGGAAAGATGAGACAGATAACAGAGTGGTGAGCTTGGAAGTCATCTCTTGCCTCCAAGCTATATTCAGCAACATCTACAGACAGCATATTATTTAATACTTAAAGGTTATATGTAGTTTAAAAAGCATATTCAGCATTTTTAGAAAATAATTTGGTGTCTTCTCATCACAGAACTACAGAATGGGGTGTGGTGGTACATGCCTGTAATTCTAGCATACAGGAGGCTGAGGCAGGAGGACCTTGAGTTTGAGCCCACCTTGAGCAGCTTAGTCAGATGCCCGTCTCAAGATGATATAAAAAAGAGGGCTGGGGATTCAGCTTAGTGGTGCCACCGCTCGCCTCACATGTGCAAGGTCCCAAGTACAATCCCCAGTGTACACACACACACACACACACACACACACACACACACACACACAGCTGGGGGTGTAGCTCAGAACCCTTCCCTACCCAACCCACTACAAAATGGGAATTACATTTCTGTATTTATCCAAAAGGGGGTATGAGTTTACAAATGTATGAAGTAACACTGCCCTAATGCAACCCCTTATTTTAGATTGGACTCTGAAAGAGTGAAGGAGTGGAAGGGATTTCTGTAGGGCCACAAACCAAATTGGTGATGGAATTAGAGCCAGAATGAAGGTTTCTGCCTCCCTGGTCAGTGCTCTTCATTGGTGGAGACAGCCACAGGTCAGGAAGAGATGAGAAGACACACAAGGGTCTCTGGACACACAGCCCTGTGTCCTTCTGGGGCAAAAAGGTCCAGGTGTCCTTGGCATGGCCACCTGCTTCTGCTTAATCATCTCCACTTATGAGTAGGAGCAAGTTTATACTTAAGTAACCAGGGTCTCTCCCTGAGCTCACTTCATCTTCATGCCTTAGCAGCCCAAGTGTCACTTCCTCAAGGAAACTTTCTCAGACTGCCAAAACAGTTTAGGCTTCTTTTCTTTCGGCACCTTTTGTCATTGGTACTCCTGGAACCACTGTGATGGCTTTGTTCTATATTTAGTATCTCTTTCTCCATTGCATGGGCTGTGAGTGCAGGAACTTTATCTTCTGTCTGTTTCTCCTGGCACATACTGAGCCTTATTTATGTTTGAACACTTGAACATTTGAATATTTGGATGGCTGCTAATGAATAATTAGAAGTGTGTGTGTGGGCTGTGGGCGTTGCTGCTTCAGATTGCCTGCAGAATTAGGAGAGCGGTCCCTTATTGCCAAGGGCACTGAAAGAAGAAACACTGCTTAGTTGAGGCGACTGGTGTGAAGACAAGCTAACGGGTATGGTTGGTTTCTCTGAGTGCCTCGTAGTAGCCTTTGGGGTATGGGGTCAGCATCCATATCCAATCAAGCGGTCTTTCCTGGCTTGTCAGAATCAGCCCCTGGCACTTTAGCAGATTTTTTTTTTTTTTTTTTTTTTTTAAGAGGGCCCTTCTTGTGTCACTCTGAGGAAGAGAATTCAAGGTCAAGGCTCTTGGAAAGCTCCTGAGGACAGCAAACCGGGTCACTTGAATCCTGGTCCACCTTAGATGGATACTTGCTTGCTACAAGGGCTCTCAGGTTTACTGGTGGCTGGCGAGGCGCCAGAGAGGCGCCGCTCGGAGGCGCTGGGTCCTGCCCTCTCCGCGGGTTTCCCTCCCCTCCTCCACTGCCCGGCCGCCTGCCGCATCCTCTGCACGGAAAGGAA
>NW_022900928.1:13215676-13233742 GCF_012274545.1 Fukomys damarensis
GAACCGCTGAGGGGGGCCTGCAGGTGTGTGCACGCTCCATAACTTTCGGGGGTCTGCGGGCTGGAGGGCACGGGGCGCACGGGCTGCGTCCGGGAGTGCTTTGTGTTTGGTGTGACGCGAGCGGGTTCACTCGGGCCGAACATCGGCATGGGAGCTGCAGCTCGCCTTGGAGTTTCCGCGAGAGAATTCATTGAGCCGGCGCCCGGTTTCGGGTTACTACTCATCGGGAAGGGCGCCGAGGGAGCTGCCTTGTTGTTTGAAGAATCGGGTCTCCAAGTACAACGTGCGTTCATGGTAACAGGATTTTCTCAGCAGACAGAGCGGCTTACCGAAATTGGCAGTGGTTGGGGACCCAAGGCCCCGGAGGCGCGCGGTCCGCGGTGACAACGGGGTGGGACGCTGGGCGCCTGCTCACCTCCTCTTCCTCGAGGTGCGTCTTCACTCACACTTGCCACAGCAGCCAAGGAGGAGGTAAGGGGTCAGCTTCTTGCCTTTGACAGCTCTGATTTCAGACACACCTTCCTGGAGGAATGCAGAGGCTTTGTTCCAGGAGTCCCTCCGCGGGCATGGGGCTGAGCTCCCGTGCCATTACTTATCTTTTATGGCAGTGCCAGGCGAGCCCCTGGATAGGCAAGTTAATTATTAATGTGTCTGGGCTGGAGAGAGAATCTTGAAATGACATTGGTAGGTTGCACGTTCCTCTCCTTTCCCCACTGCTAAGGTTTAAACCCAAGGTGTTGTAGGCTGTTTCCTGAGGATTCAGACATTGCTCCTCCTTACCCCCATCCAGAGTCCTGTGGAAGGGATCCCCCTTTCCCTGTTGATAGGACAGCCCAGGCTACATGGGGAAGGCAGAAAGGGAGCGTCCCTAAGTTTTCATCATCTGTGGAATAGTCTGTACCTTTCTTTGCCTTCTGAAACCAGCCTCACTCCTATCTCCTCTTAGGGCAGCTTCCTGATGAAGCTTTCAGGCCAGAGGTGTGACAGCCGAGTCCTCTTAGCTGGCAGAATCAGGTTCTGAAAAATGCTACTCTGTGCCCAAAGACATTTGCACACACTCCACAGGTGCCTTGTGATGTATTTTTAGGCTTGAGTCTGTGAGCCTGTGGGCTTTGGCAGTGCCTGACTTGTCTCTCCCAGGGTCCACAGCAGAGTGGAAGTGGAGGTCCCAGCAGGAAATTATGAGGGTCAGTGAAGCTGCTCCCTCAGGCAGTTTCTTTCTGCCTGCTCTGGACAGGGAGTGAATGTTGCTACCTGGAAGCACTAGGTGTGCTGTGTGCTGGGTTCCTTCTGGGTGGTACTTGAAAAGTGGCAGTGGGAGGGCCCAGGTTACAGAGAGGCTGGGCCCTGGGGATGAATGGGGGGGACTGGTTGGAAGTAGCCTGGGGAGAGGGGCCAAAGGCATTCTTCCTGGCAGTATTGGGCAAGTGCAAAGAGAAGACCAGCATGGCTTGGAAGTTCTCAGTCTTGGAGATAAGGGGCATAGGATGTGGCAAGGAGTGGGCTTCTGGAAGGCCAAGTGCAGGTGGGAGCATTTATCTCTGAGTTTGGGCTATGCATCAGGTCAGAGGTGGTCTGGCACAGGCTGCTGTGCTCCCCCACATTCCTCACCATCATTTTCTGTCCACTCACTAAGTACTTGGTTTGTTAGGTTCATTTGCCTGCCTGATCTCCATGGGCTGGGCTATTCAGATGGCTGTCCAGAGACAAGAGTCCCATCCCAGCCTTGCGAGGAGAAAACCAGTGAAGGAGGGCTTAGCTTCATAGAGTCAGCTGAGCCTAATCCCCTGGTGACTAGGAATTGGCGATACCTGTTTCTCTGCCTGGGTTTGTGGTATGTATACTCAGGGTGCCCTCCCCTCAGTACACAGGGAGGTTCTGACTTTGAATGCTGCCTTCTCCAGCCATGCCCTGAGCTGCTGGCACTCTGTGTGTTGAGGGTTTGGTGGTAGCTCTGATTAGGAACAAGCTTTTTTTTTTCTATCATGCAAAATCTCCCTAAGCCTAAAGTCTGCCTTCTGGACTGGTGGCTGCGGCTGAAAATTCTTTGATAATGGGCTAGCCATAGCCAGTGCCTGGGAAAGCTACCTAAGGTGATTCTGTGAAGAGGAGATGAGTAGTAGTGGCCCTTGGCCACTGTGAGTTGAGCAAGAGGGCAGTGATCAGAGTCCGTAGGACTGTGGGTTGAGGGCACCAGTATCACTATGGGTTTGTGGGACCAGAGACTTTAGAGTGGTTGGAATTCTGTGTGTCTTGTACCTTAATGTTTACCTTGGGTGGCTCAGATGGGTGTGAGTTGAGCATCAGCTGATGCCTCTGTCCTGGCCTCAGGCTGTCTGATTCTGTGTAAGCTCAGCCACCTGGCTTCTCCCCTAAATGCGTTGAGTGATGGTGGCTGTTGTGCTCTTCAGCAATAGCTGAGCCTTTTCATCTGTAAGCCTAGGGTTTTCTGAAGGTTTGTTTTGAATCAGTTAAGATTAGGAGACAAAGAATTAAAGACCCTAATGGCCCTTGCAGCCTTGGTTTGCAGAAGCACTGTATGTTTCCCTGGGGTTTGTGCCTTCTCTGGTGAAGGGAAAAAGAGGCTGGTATTCTAGGCTTATGCTCCTTGGGTATGCAGGAACGAGGGGGAGAGAATAAAGGGTTAATGGAGGCAGGCAGTATGTGGCCTTTTCTCTGCAGTCTGTGATTCAAACTCTGTCTATGCTGCTTACTAGCTTTGTATCCTTGGATCTCTGCCTGTTGTTGTTGTTATTATTATTTTTGTATCAGGAATTGAATTCAGGACCTTGCGCTTAGGAGGCAGGCAGCAGAACCACTGAACCGGCCCTACCTCTGCCTGTTAAATAGGGATAAGGATACTTTCCTCTTTCCCTCCCACCCTCTAGGCTAATTATGAGGATTATATGAAATGTTTGTGAAGAGTTTAACACAGTGCCTACTAATTAACAACTCTTAATTTTTAATTAATTAAGGTAACTACAGAGGCCTTGGATAATTCGCTGAGGTAGTGGTTTTATTATGTAGAAAACAAGAATGTCAGAAATGTCATTTTGTGATGCCGTGAGAGACCATACCCAGGCTCCTAGGGTCATATGTGACAACTGCCCTGGAAGGGTTTAATCTGACTTTAATGTCAAACCTGGTTTCCAGGCTCATATATTCAAAGAGCACTGGAGGCCCATGGTTCCCCGATTGTAGATGTATGGCACTGCTGAAAGGGGAAGGTAGCATTCTCAGAGTCCTCCTTCAGCCAAGATTATGCAGTGTCAGTCCTAAGGTCCACCAGGCCCCTGTCACTTTCTAGTTGCATGACTCTGGGCAAGTCCTTTTATCTCTTTGAGCCAGTGCCCTGTGAGGCTCATAAAACCTGCTTCACAAGTTATTCTTGTGATCAAATGTGGTACCGGTGTGCAACCAGTAATGTGGTATTACGGTTTATTGATAGCTTACTAGGTATCAGACACTGTCTTGAGTACCTTGTCTCATTGGCTCTTCACAACAATTTATAATGCAGGTAATTATTGTCCACACTTTATTGATGAGGAAGTTGAGCTCTTAGGGATTATTGTTTTTATTTTTATATAGCTGACCTTTTGTTAGAAGTCATGCATCTGAGGGCCTGTTGTCTCCCATAAAGTCTCTACAATATGTTTGCACAGCCCCTTTATTTACCTACTCTGATGTCCCAGGCTGAGTCTGGATTATGTCTGTAAACTAGATAAAAGAGGCTCTTATTGGTCAGTTTGTTCCCTTGGGGCCCCATTCTGCCTCATCATCTGTACACTATGTGGAGTTTATGGGCACAGCATCTTTGTAGCTGTGATCTTTGAATAGCTTTTTCCTGGCATATAAGCATCTTGTACTCAGTCTGCCTAGTGGTGCCTTTTCAGAAAAAGGTTACCAGTTTGAGTTGACCTTAGGCAGGAGAAATGTTTGATCTAGAGCCAATCCCTAGGCTAAGAGTTTCCAACCATCTTTCTCTCTGATACTCTGGTTAGCTGTTTTGCCTCCTTCCTTTGCACATGATCTACCAGTGTGCACTGATGTCTGAAGTTATCAATGTGTTGGAAAAAGTTTTAAAAAGGAAGAAACAAAATACCCTGTGAAAATAAAGGGTTACAGGTGGCTTGTTTCAAACACAGGTGGTGCTCATTAATGAGAGTTATGCTCACAGCCCCAAATTTATTGTCATTGCTCTTGTAGCATGTTTATAAGATGAAAAAAAGACTATAGCCTTGTGGGTTACTCTGTCTTTTAATGACAGAAACAACATTTATGAAGATATGACATGAAGGGAATAAAAGTTTGATTTGAAATAGAAAATAAAAACAACTGGTGGCTCCAGGCATGCTCAGGAGGTTCTGGAGCTCTGGTTACAGTGAGAGTTTCCACAACATGGTCCTGTGTCTCCTGCTGCCTGATGATGTCATTGGAGCAGGTGTAGTCCCTCTCACTTTACATGGGAGTGGAGTGACTTGCCTGAGGTCAGGTAGTCAGATATGGATTGGTAAAGACTGGACTCCAGGTCTCTGACTTTCTGACTCAGAGACAGGCAGTTTTATTTATCCTTGCAATAATTTTAATAAATTTCCCCTTGGATATATGTTGTAGAAAACTTAAATGCTACAAAAGAAGGAGAGAATTGTGGATCAAATGCCAAATATAATCAGTGTTTATATGTTGATAAATTTTTAAAAACCTTTTTTTTTTTTTTGAGACAGGGTCTTGCTATGTAGTTTAGCCTGGCCTTGAACTCACTACGTAGCCTAGTGGCTGGCCTCAAACAGCTATCTATGTGCCTCAACCTCCTGAGTGCAGGGATTACAGGTGTGAGCCACCATGCTCCAATAAAAACTTTTGTTTTTTTAAAGGAAGTAAGGACTTTTGGTGTGGGATAATTTGCTTGATATTTATATGTCTCTGGGTATATATGGTTTTGTGCCTTGGAGCTGGCACTCTTGTATGCTGTTTCCCTACAAATTCAAATCAAGCTCTTTATTTTGTTATGAGGCACAGTGCTGGGCACTGTAGGAGAGAAAGATGAGCTAGACATACCGTTCAGCGTTTAAAATTAAGGACAGATGTGTACGTGCACTTAACCAATTTTAGTAGAGCTATACTAGTAATAGCAAGCTTTCATTGTATCCAGATTTGTTTCACGTGCTTCATATAATTTATTGAGAAGGAGGTATTGCCCATTTTATTGAGAAGGAGGTATTGCCCATTTTATAATTGTAGAAACTTAAGAGGTTAAATGCCTTGCTGAAAGTGACAAAACTACCCCAAAACTTTATTCTATCTAGTCTAGGTTGTCCTATTACAAAACCAAGTATTTGTTTTATGCAAATTACCTTCCTAGTGTATCCTGAGAAAGAGAAGCAGGTCAGGGTCTTTTGAGAAAAAGGAGGTTATGCCACCTTTTTGTTATTCTCTTTTAGCTCCCCCCATCTCTGTCTCATTAAAATAATTCTAATTATAATTGACCCTCAGTATCTGTGGGTTTCTTATCCGTAGAATCAACCAACTACGTACTGAAAATATTTGGGAATAAAAACCTTAATCTGTACTGAATGGGTACAGATTATTTTCTTAATAACCCCCTAAACAGTATCTTATAACAACTTGTTTGCATAGCATTTACAGTATGATAAGTGTTTTAAGTAGAGATCTTTCAAAGTATTCAGGAGACTTAGTGAAGGTTGTATACAAGTTATATATTTTGCATTTATTTGTTTGTTTTTTGGCACTGGGCTACAGTACCAAAGCTGAGCTACATCTCAGCCCTTTTTATTTTGAGGCAGGGTTTGCTAAATTGCTCAAGCTAGCCTCAAATCTTTACTCCTATTGCCTGGTCCTCCTAAGCCACTGGTATTATAGGCATGCACCGCCATTTACAGCTCCTTATTTTGTTTTGTCTTTATGTTTTTGGTACCAGGGATCGAACTCAGGACCTTGCACTTGCAAAGCAGGAGATGGAACCACTGAGCTAAAATCCTTGGCCCTTGTTTTGTCTTTTAAAGATTCCCTACTTGGATTCTTTGGCTTATTTGGGCTGCTTAATAATCAATCTCACAATATTGGAATTGGAGGAAAGGTCTGTTTAGACTATCATTTGATTTTCTTATTGAGGGAACCTGAGTCTCCGGGAAAAGAAGTGACCTTGGCATGCAGAATAGTTTTTAACTGAGCCAGGACTAGAACTCAGGCTTCTTGATTGACACCAAGGTGTGAAATGATGAGGAGTAATACATGGGGTGAATTTTAAAACTTTAACTGTTTTAATTGCCAAGTCATCATTTGGCAGTTGTTATTACCTAAGATGTGTCTAGAGTCTCTATGGTTAATGTGTAGTTAACATTTACAACAACTTTCACTGTCCCAGAATGCATTGTCTTGCCTGGCTAGCTTTAATACTTTAGGGGCAGGAAGAAGGGAGACAACCCTCAGTAAAAACAGACTAGTCACTGGCATCTATCTTACTGGTATGTGTCAGTGGACAGAGAGGTCAATGAAGCCCAACGTCACAGAGGATTTTAGGATTAAACCCAGGATCACAGGTCATAGGGTCACAGAGGATCTTGGCAGGTCAGGTTCAGGCCTTGTGCTCTGTCAGTTACCTCGTATAGTCAGCCCCATAATCATATTCCACAAGGTTTATAGACCTTACCTGCTTCTTTCCTCAGGGGCCTGATTCCTTTGGGGATCTGACATCTTGTTTAGGTACCAGGTTCAAATGGAAATCATTGTGGCTCGGTTGCTAGGTTGCTGCCATAGCCTGCTAATTTAAGATTTGAGTTTCCTGTTGGTGCCTAGACATCTAATTTATTCAGTTTAAATGCTGTATAATAGTCATTATAGAGATATATCAACTTATATTTATCAGTTTCTCTATTCATTGACATATTGTTTCCTTTCACCACTATAATTTGACGTTTTTATAATAAACAACAATTCTTACCTCCTTGCCTTCCATGTTCTGAGTAGATACCTTTTTTACTTCTATGCTGCAAACTTTATTTTTCTCCTGTGATATTTTACACAATTTATAACAAATGTATTCCTTTAAAAAAATTTTTTTTTTTTTTGGTACTGGGGATTGAAGCCCTTGTGCTTGCAAAGCAGGCGGTGGAACCACTGAGCCAAATCCCTGGCCCTCCTTTTAAAAAAAATTTTATGTATTTATTTTTGGTGTTATTGGAGTTTGAATTCAGGGCCTTCACACTGAGCTATACCCCATCCCTTTTTATATTTTATTTTTAGACAGGATCTAAGTTGCTCAGGTTGGAGTCAAACTTGTGATCATCCTGCATCAGCCTTCCAAAGTGCTGGGATTACCGGCAGGTAACCACCACACTGGGCTCTTTTTTATGTATTTATTTTGCTTGTGTATTTTTATTTTTTATTTTTTTCCATTAAGTTTATTGGTACATTTAATGCAAACAATAGTTACACTTATCATTGGGATCTTGTATCTTTACATGATATATCTTGGTTCTTGTTTTTTCCCCATACCCCTGCCCTCCCTTCACCCCTACACCCTTCCCTAATTCCAAAGACTTTGTATATTTTTTAAAATAGCTACGTGCAGTACATTGTGTTGTTTTATTTTTATTTTTTGGCACCGGAGATGGAACTCGGATCCTTGCATTTGTGGGGCAGGCAGCAGAACCACTGAGTTAAATCCCCAACCCCACTGTGTTGTTTTAAATCACTAAATTTGTGGTAATGTACTACAACACAATAGGAAACTTAACATAGACAGGTGCTGAGTATAAATCAATAAGGAAAGCACTGTCCCTTCCTTCAGGTGACTCTCAGTCTATTGAGGAAGAGAGGAAAAACACGGTCAATTTGATAATAGAGGTGAGGCCTCAGTAGGTCTATAAATCCAGGATTCTGTGGGACCTAATCTAGGATGCCCCCCCCAGGTACTATGGTCCTTATTTTGGAGCCGCAGAGATTGAAGCTGACAAAACAGCAAATAGCAAGTGGTGGGAAATGGCCAAAAGTGTGTTTTTTAGAAAGAATAAAAGAGAAGCTCTCTGCTATTGGGAGAGGAGTATTCCATAAGGGGATACCGTAGATGTTTAAGTCTGCTGGTGTTTTGTTTTGGTTTTTGAGACAGGGTCTCACTATGTAGTTGAAACTGACCTCGAACTCACTTTGTAGCCCAGGCTGGTCTTGAACTCAGCGATACTCCTGCTTCAGCCTCCCAAGTGCTGGGATTACAGGCGTGCACCACACCCAGCTCTACTGGGTTTTTATACAGTGTTGGGGACCGGTGTATGTAACAACTTGGGGATGCTCCTGGTTGCAGGTAGGCCTTTGACATCTGGAAAGCAAGCTACTTACTTTGCATTTTACTTTCTCCAAGGTCTCCTGTTAAGGGCTGTTCTTTTTGTCTCTTACATTTTATTAGACCCTGATAGTCTGTTTTGGTATGCTAATTTACGTATGCCCCGACTTTTAGTTTAAGTTAAGGAATCAGAACTTAGGCTTTATCTGCCTAAATTCCCCTATCTCCTGGTTTCAGTACCACTGAAGGATAGGTTAGAGGAAGCGGGTAAGGAAGACCATGTTCAGAATCATCTCAGTATGATCTGAAAACCAAGTGGATCCTTGCAGGGGAGAAAGCTTGTTCCATGTAAGTTAGGGCAGGCCTCCCCAATCTTTTCTGTGACTGAAGCCTTTCAGGCGGGCCTATCATGAGTGGGGAGATAGCTCGGGAAAGTCCTGCTGCTTCCCCTTTGTGGTTGTATAAAAATAGAGCTAACAAGGTTCTGACACTGTGACCCCCTCTTCCCAGGGGTGGGGGGAGGATTGAACTCAGGAAGCACTCAGCTACATTCCCAGCCCCTTTTTATTATTGTATTGTGATCCTCCTGCCTCAGCATCCTGAGTAGCTGGGGTTATAGGTCATTAGACCTATTTTATATATAAAGAAACTGAGACTCCAAAATTCCAGGCAACTTGCATTAAATCATGTAGATAGTAAATGGCAAGGCTAACACTAAACACTACTCATCTTGCCCAGAGTCAGGAAAGTCATTACCTCAGTAATCTCTAGCATTAGCTTCTTTGCTGAGAATGTGGTGCAGACTACACTTCTCTTTTGTGGACTTATCTTCCCACTCCCATTCCCCTGAGACAGATGACTTCACAGTTTTTGTCACTACCGACAGGTGCAAATACACTAGCTCCATGTGAGTACCTCAGTGATCCATGGTGAACAAATTCTGCAACCCTCAATATGTAAAATAGTTCTAATGATTTGTACTTTGCAAAGTTGTGAACTTGACCTGTCCAGTTCCTGGAATACAGTAGAGTGGATATTCAGTAAATAGTGGTTGACTCTAAATCTGGTAGTTCTGTACTTCTCAGGGTTAATCCAATAAATCCCAATTCTTTGCAGGACCCCACATTTCTCTACCTGTTAGAGTAACATAGGCGTGTTGTAATTAAAAGTAAAGGAGAGTCTGGTGCATTGAAAGAACTCGAGGGAGAAGCCTCTGTGCTTCCTGAACAAATGGTGATGAGTAGTTTTTAGGTGGCTGCGGCATGCTGGGCCGTTTTGAAGGGAGAATATCTTGTGAAGTACAAGACTGAGTGTCACCATTCTGTTTTCTTGGAATAATGGCTGAGCAGATGAAGTCAGTAGATTTATGGTGCTGGGGTATGTCAGAACAGATTTTCTTTTTTAATTTTTTCCCCTGCTTTTTTTTTTCTTGTAAATGTTTTCTGTTTTTTCTTACTTTAAAATATTTAGGAAAATACCCACCAAGAAGAAAACAGAATCATTTACTTCCACATCCAGAGTGATATTTTGGTGTGATACTACCCATTCTTTCTTGAAATGTACATACATAGTTTTGGTCAGAATACACAGTTTAATATGTCATCACTTATTATATCATATATGTTCCTAGATTATTGCATATTTCTTAAAACATTTTTTTGTTACATAATAGTCTGTGGTGTACATGTGCCATGATTTTCTTCATCATTCCCTGTTCAGTAGACATTTAGATGGTTGCCCCTTTTCTTCCTAAAATATGTAAACATATTTGACTACTTTTAGATTCTAAAAATGGGAATTTCTAGCCAAAGAATAAGCACATTTGAAAGTACATAGTAGTGGACTATTGGATTTACCTTATATTAAAAAAGCACACGGGTTGTGATGCTGTAGTCTAGGTGAGGTCTTTGCTCTGGCCATTTGCTTGCTTCCTGGCAAACAGTACAGTCAGTCTCTGTGGTTCCCGAGTGAAATTTAAGTAATGGGTCAGCCTTTCCAGTGCTTGCCTCTCTGTCAGGAAGTTTGCCTGTCAATCTAACCTAAATCTCCTCTGCTGTATTTTAAATGCTCAGCTGCTGCCAGTTTCCCTCAGTGAAGCGGAGCAGAACAGAGCTGCACACTACACGTAGGCAGCTCTGCTCAGGCCACAAGCCTTATGTTACCCTGGAGGAAACTTGAGGGTCTATGGCTACTGCTGTCGCACCTGGGAGGGCAGGGCCTGAATTGAGTTGCCAGCGATGACGCCAGGTAGGGTTTCTGAATCCTGGAATGCTCATTCCATAGAGGATAGCACCCCAGCATCCTAGCCTCTCCCGTGCTCTCTACAGAACTTGTGGGGCAATTAGCATTCAGAGTGTGCTCTCCAGTTGACACTGCAGGTCTGTCAGATTCATTTTCTGGGGGGAAAATGTGGCTGGAACAGGGATTGTGTTTCATTCCCAAGTGCATTGGCCAAGTGGTAAATGTGAAGAGAGGGAGGATGGCCAGGCAGGGTGGGGTGGTTAAGTGTGTTCTGATAATAGGACAACCAGTTGTCTGTGTGGGAGGGGAGGGTCCCACTTGGGGCCATCTACCCTTGGCACCAAGCAGCAGCTGCACATTTTGCTGGAATAGCCTAGGCCACCTTTCTTAGCTAGTGTCTTTTGTTGGGAGCTGACAGCCTTATTACTGGGCAGTAGGGTGTTAATATAGAAGGGAGTTGAAATGAATATAGTTTCGGCTTCATGGGCAAGAAGAGGCCCCTTCTGGCTCTTGCTTAGGCATTTTCAGGCTGGGTGGCAGTAACCCAGTAAGGTGGAGTGAGTCTCACAGGAAAGAGACTGGGGACTGAATCCTTGCAGCTCCTGTGGGAGTATCACTCTGGGCAGAAGCCCACAGGAGGTGGAGCCCAAAGCCTCCTGGGACCTGGCCCAAGCAAGTGATCTCCTCCAGCTCTTCCAGCTCCTGTTCCCTCCATGCTAGATGGAAAGGGAGACACCAGGGGAACCTGCTCTAACCATAACTCTTTGATGCCCTCTGTTTGGCTGCCTCAGGTCTACTCTCTAAGATCAAATGCCTTGTTTTGTACTTTGCCATTTCCTCCTTCAATACCTGGCATAGTGCAGTGCTGGCCTGATATGAAACCAGCATTTAAGAGGCCAAACCCAATGGTTTTGTGCCCTCAATAAAGTAATTCTCTGCTATTGTGGTCACATTTAAAACATGCCAAATTGCCATTCCTTCTTCTGAAGAGGAGAAGCTTTTCTTGCCTTCTTTTATCGGTAACCCACATTCCCTTGGGTGCTGAATGTCACTAGTATTCTTGGCTTACCAAGTTGGAGCCCATGGACCCCACCACAAAGCCTTAGCTGGGTGAATGCCATCTCTGGCTGCATTTATAATCCCTTAGAGAGCTTTTAAGAATATTGATGTCTGGGACTCAATGCCAAGAGATTCTGATTTATTTGATCTGGACTGGGGCTCTGGTTTCATTTATAAAACATTCCACAGGTGATGTTAATGTTCAGCAGTTTTCCGTGAAAAAGGAGTAAGATGTGTCTGCCATATCCTGTCAACTGTTTCTTTCATGGGAAGGTAGGCATGATAAATCTGTGATACCTATAGCAGAAGGTTGCTTCACATCCTTTTGGGAAGCAGAACGGGTAAAATGACAAATGAGAATATTGCATCCAGCCTTTCATGAGCAGGCTTGGCTTAATGGGAAGCCTCCATAGAGGTATCTTGCAGAGTGTGCTCTGGCTGTGTCACTCTGCCTGTACCTAAATGTGGATGGGATGAGGGAGCTTTAGTTAGGGTTCAAGATAAAAAGGAAGAGGCAGGGTATGAGTCTGTTATATTTGATTCATTAGCCAAGGACTGGATTCACTTTTTTCTTGAACATTTGGAGCCTGGTGGGAGGGTTGGGAATGGAACTGTGAACAGCAGAGAATGACTTTTTAGTTTGCCCTGTAGAGGACAGATATATCCAACTATAGTGTCTGCAGTGGGTGTTTGATCCTCTTGTCACCCTTCAGTCTGGGGTCCCTGAGGCCTCTCTTCTGCCAGTTTCCTCTTGGAGGTTGTAGACATCTTTTCTGGAAGGAATTAATAAGTATCCAAATTGGTGCCATGAGTGAATGCACTCCTTTGCCAGGTGTGTTTAGGTTTGCCTGTGGGTTCCTTTTTATGATTTGAGGATGGTAGTGCTCTGTCTTACTTTTCCTCACGTTGCTGAGACAGACTACCCATCCAAAGTTAAAAAGAGGAAAGATTTATTTGGCTTACATTTGTAGAGGTTTCAGTGTACAATTGGCTGGCTCCAAGGCAGGGTGGCTTGGCAGAGGAAAAACAGTTTATAGCAGCCAAAAGGTAGCAAAGCTACAAGAGACCTTAGTAGTGACTTTCTGCCCCTTTTATCTTATTCATACCTAGGGTGAGTATCACACCCTTAATTCTAGTGCTCTATGGACTAACCCCATGAATCAGTCACACACTCTAGATTCATCCCCCTCTGAAAATGCATGTGGCTTTGGAGTGACATCTAAACACAAGCCGTAACATGCTCCTAGTTGGCTAGTGCATTTGACTTGATCTTCTCAATGTAGCACCTTCCACCAGGCTCTTCTAGATGTTGTGGTTGAAGCTCTGCTCCATTGAGTGACCTCTCAGGTTGTCAGGCTGCTTTTGCATTTGCAACTGCTCTCCCTGTCCATTGGATAGGGGTGGAACTCCCTTGAGAGAGCCCTTGTCATTTTCTCCCCTGTGAGAAGTCCTCTAGGCAAACACCTGGGGTGCTGCTGATGGAGCTCTTCCCCAGACTTGCAAATCCTACTTAGAAAAAGCTACACACTTTACTCTTAGTCTTTTCTTGACATTTAAGACTGTAATTTGCTAACTACCTATAGCAGATCCTCTGGGTTGCTTGTTGAAAATGTGAAATGTCTGGAAATGAAACAGGAATTTGTATTTTAGCAAAAATCCTAGACTATTGGGTATAGCAATATTTGAAAATGTCTATTAAACCACTTCCCGGCTCCCCTTTTTTAGTAGGTATTTTACTTACTTTTCTTTCATTGCTGAGACAAAATACCGGACACCCATAGTTAAAGGAGGAAAGGTTTATTTAGCTCAGTTTGTACAGGTTTCAAAACTGGCTGGCTCCAAGGCTGGGTGGCAGAGGAGCAACAGTTCATGGCTGCCAAAGGCAGCAAAAACAACAAGAGAGCCTTAACAGCATCTTTCTGCCTCTTTTATCCAGACTACCAGGACTAGGGCAGTGCCAAACCAATCAGTATACTGTTTTAGTAACCACACGCCTTTAATCCCAACATCACATACTCTCAGTTCAGCCACTTCTGAAAAAGCCACCTATGACTGCATGAAGCTTTGGGTGGGGGGAACATCTAAACACAAGCTATAACACCCCCAAAGACTCGTGCATATTCCTTTATGCAAAAAAAAAGGATTTAGTCCATCTCCAAGAGCTGCCAAAGTCCTGCCTGTTTCAACATTGCTGAAAAGTCCAAGTCTCAAGTCTCCTCTGAGATTTAAGGCAAACTGTTAGCTGCAAGCCCCTGCACAAATAAAAACAAAATTAAAAGTTTCCATTCAATGGCACAAGGTAAACATTTTCATTCCAGAAGTTACAAACAGGGTGATACAAAGGAATGGGACCAAAGCAAGTTCAAAATCCAGTAAGGCAAATACTAAATCACACAGTTCTACTTCTAGCATCCCTGGCAATGTGTGGCAAGTTTTGAACGCCAAAGAGCTCGGGTGGCTCCGCCTCTACTGCACTGCCTATAGTTGTAGCTCTTGTGACTTCCCTCTGAGGCCGGCTCTGCTCCCTCCTTACAGTTTTCCCCAGATGATCCATGCACCTGACTTCTCCAAACTTCTGGGGTCTCCACTGCACCTTCAGCATCACACTCACAGCTTCACACACACCCCTCTCAGGAGCACCCTTCCTTGGCCTTCCAGGCCTTCTTCTGAAATCTGAATGGGAGCCTTTCTAACCCCACAACTCTTGCATTCTGCACATGCCTAAAACCAGTACCATGTGAATAATGTCAAGGTCTGCTGCCAGCTAGAGCAGTAGCCAAGCTTCCTTCTCTCTTGGCTGTAGGGATTGGGTGCCCATGAACCAAATCTCAAGGGACAACTTCCCTAGGCCACCACCAATGTGGAACATGGTGCTCTGGGGTTCTCTTCTCAAAGCAGTCTTTCACTTTTGCAATTTTGAGGCTGCAAAGGGTGGAATCTTGCTGTTTCTTGTGATGCCTTTCGGCCACATTTTCTGTTCTCCTCTTCCTTCTCAGCAATCAAGATCTCCTCTGGTCTGTCTTTGCAGCCCACAGCTTTATCAGAGCTTTCTTTCTGTCCAAATTCAAAATGTTTTAAATTATTCTGCTTCAGTCTTTGCTCTTGATTCTCACCATAATCTGGCTGAAAGCCTCCAGCAGTAGCCATACCACCACCTCAACATTAGACTGCCTTGAAATTTCTTCTGCCAGATTAGTCTGCCACCCTCAATCTTAGTCTCAGGTAAAGTCTCTGGATAAGAGCAAAATGCAGACGAACTTTCTGCCAAGGCATAACACACATTGTCTGGAGTTATGCAGCCAATGCAGTCCTTCTTCTCAGGAGAAACCTCTTGAGCCCGGTCTTTACCAGCTTTGTGGTATTCTGAGCTCTGACCAGAATCACTCATACGTTGTAGCCCTAAGGTGTTCCAGCTCTACTTTTTTTTAACAAGCATCTCTCAACCTTTCCTACCCCCCCGCCATAAGCCAGCTCCAAAGGCTCTTGAGCCACATGGTCAGGTAATGTCACAGCATTGACCCCACTTCTCTGGTACCAAATTCTATGTTGGTTGGTTTTCTCTCATTGCTGAGACAAAATACCTGACACCCAAATTAAAGGGGAAAGGGTTTATTTAGCTCACAGTTTATAGAGGTTTCAGTCCATAATTGTCCAGCTCCAAGGCAAAGTGGCATATGGCAGAGCCATGTTACAGAGGAGAAGCAGGTCATGGTGTCCACATGTAGCGAAAGCAACAAGGGAGGGCTGGGGATTTAGTTCAGTGACACACACCATGCCTGTCTCAAAAATGTAAGATCCTAAGTTCTATTCCAGTACCAAAAAGGTGGGGGGGATTTTAAGAACATCTTTCTTCCCCTTTAATCTAAATACTGGGATCAGCACAGTGCTAAACCAGTGTAGTGGTTTAGTAATCACATGCCCTTAATCTCAGCATCACACACTCTAAATTCAGCCACCTCTGAAAAAGCTACCTATGACCACATGAGTGTGGGGGACATCTAGACCCAAACCATAACAGTAGGGAAATGTGACAGAGTGGTTAACGTGTTCTTGCTGGCTTGAACCACCTGTGATAAATGCATATTCTCCCATTAGGCAGCTTGTACCATTGGTGGTAGAAGTGGTACAATCATACATGGGACAGTTGTGCACTTAACACTGGTGGTTCAAGCCACCCATCAGTGAATTTATAGCCCATTGTGAGCATGTTAAACGACCGAAGTCAAGCTGAAGCCAAGTGCATGATGTTAATGTTGCCTCATGTTTGTGTAGAGCTTTGTTCTTTGCAAGGCACAACCTGTCTTCCTGCTCTAGTTTGGTAAGATGAGGAATCCATCTTCTGATCTGAACCAGATTATTCCTTGTTGCGGTGAACTTCCTTGTACTTTGTAGGGTGCTTAGTAGCATCTCTGGCTTATGCCTTTTGGATGTCAGTAGTACTTCCTACTTGGGACAATGATAATGTCTCCAATCATTGCCAGATGTCCTCTGGGAGGTAAAGCACCCCAGTCGAGACCATTGCTTCTTAATGAGAGAAGCCCTGTCTCAGGAATGTTCCTTAATGACATCCTATAACATTTATGTTTGTTTAGGGACTTAATTTTAAAATTTACATATGTAGTTGGCTTCTTCTACTCTTGGCTAATGTAACAAATTACACACATAAATGAGCTGAATATAAGCTCTTTTCTCATCTGTGTTTTGGCTTGCAGAGGGATGGCATAAATCAACTTGCAAGGACTGTTGGCTTTGAAACCTAGTTCATTATTTGCCTTCCAACCCTGTGTTTCTTAGCTGTGTAATTTTGGGCAAGTGGATTACTCTTCTCCAGCACCTTTCCTTATCTGATTATAGTAGAAAGAAATGTTTGTTGTGAATGGGGATTAAGTGACACCTCAGATGTGGAAGTGTTTATAAAACATTACTCATCTATTTAGTGGCAATGATAAGATTCAGGTCTAATTACCAGCACTTGAGATTTTCTCAAATTTAAAAGTGCAGAACTCAGCAGAGCAAGTTTAGACTTGTATTTGAACAAGTATATTATCCTTGTCATCTTTCTGCCTATAAAGTTAATCTTCCCCTTCTCACTTTAAATGTAATCTTCTGCTTCTTGGTGACCATTACAATACCTCCTTTGGATTGTTAGCTTTGCACATTTGGTCATTAGGCTATACCTCTGATGGGCAAGAGCCACTTTCTTTTTATGGCAAGGATTCTGAAAGTCTTATCAAGTATTTTATGAGAAGCAAAACCTTGTTGCCTGCACCCAGAGAGATGCAGAGATAGTAATTGTTGCATGAGGCCTGAATTTAGGTGGTGAGGCAAACATCAATCTACAAAGAGATGCATGTAGATAAAGTTGGAGACGAACTGGAGACTGAGCCCAGAGACAGAGGGTGTCCAAAGGATGTCACGGTGACAGAGTGAGAGAAGAGCGCAGGCTGTCCTGAGACTCTGAATGTGGCATGCGTGTCTGTCTAAGCTGCTGCCTCTGATGGTGGTGGTGGTGGGATGTTTGTATCCAGGATGCTGTAGCTGCTTTCTTTCACTTTCAGTGTTGCTGTGTAAGTCTTGTGTGAAATGATCTCTTTCTGCTCAGTAATTTATGGATGGAATTTCACCAGAATACACATAGTACATGTATGATTATCACTGATTCTTAGAACAGAACATCTTGAGAGGCAAGGCAGTGAGCATAAAGAGGCTCTGGGAGAGAAGAGGGGAAGAGGATAAAAAAAGAATTAAGATCTGTTATGTACATGTTCCAATCCTCATGTGGAATGTGTACTGCAAATATGTACTAGTAAAAAATTAAACTTGAAAAAAAATTGAATACACATTCAAGCTTACAAGGGGTGGGGAGCCCCCTGGTTTCTGTGTGAATGTGTTGCTGAAGAAAACAGACTGAGAAACCAAAACTGGTTCTTTAGTAATGTGGAACACAGTTTCTCCCACTGTGATGTGCTCTGATGTCATCAGTACTATTATTATTAGTATTATTGATACCTGCTACTGTTGTTGGGTACTGTATGTACAATGCACATTTCATTTACCCACCTACACACACCACAAAGAAGGCCCTATAACTGTCTCCATTTTGTAAGTGAGGAGACATTAAATAACATACTCAAGGTCACAGAGTAGGACAGCTATGAATCAAATCCTTCCAATTTATAAAGCCTAAATTGGCTTGTTCCTTCTTTGACATTACTGAGTTGTGTGATGATAATTATAATACCAACCCCACCACTGGATTTTTACATAGTCTGCCTAGGCTGGTATCATGAATCACAGTGGCCTAAAAAACAGAAATTAATTTTCTTGGCCTGAAGACTAGAAGAGATAAGGTATATTGACAGGTTTGGTTTCTTTAGAGACCTCTCTCCTTGGCTTGCAGACTGCTACCTTGTCACCATGTTTTCACACAGTCTCTTCTATGCCTCTAGATCCCCCCCCCCCCGCCC
>NW_022900928.1:13234118-13261220 GCF_012274545.1 Fukomys damarensis
CCAGTCATATTGGATTAGGAACCTCACTTGTTTTAGAGTTTCACTATGTTGTGCAGGCTGGGGAGCTATGTGCCTAACTTAAGACCCTCATTTTTAACGTAAATCATCTCTTTGGACATCTCCAAATGTAGTTACATTCTGAAGCTCTGAGATTAGGACTTTAAGTATGAATTTTGTTTGGGGACACAATTCAGTCCCTAATAGTCCTGTTTGTCCCATGGCCAGATGGAACCACTAGGACTGTCACAACTGGGTGACACTCAAGTTACTAAGCTGCTCCCTGCCTCCTTGGCAGTGCCAGGAATGAAGGGGCCTCCTGTCAAGGGAAGTATAGCCCTTACTGATTAAGGCTTGGTTTTGATTAAAGGATAGCATAGCCTTCTAGAACCCCATCCTCCTTACAGTGAAGTAGAGATAATTCCTATCTCAGATAAATGAAGCACTTCATATTGAAAATGTTTCTAAACTCAGAATATTGGTGGATTATGAGTGCTGATCATTCAGTACCTAATCCATCACCCTAGTGATGCTGGGGAGGTAGAGTAGGAGCCTGGGGTAGAAAGTATAAGGGGATAAAATAAAGAAATAGGTGGGAGGGCTGGGGGTTTAGCTTAGTGATGCTGCCGCCTGCCTTGCAAGCTCAAGGACCTGAGTTCTGTTCCAGTACCCAGAAAAAAGAAAAGAAAAGAAATAGGTGGGAGAAAAACACACCAAACTAATATTTGCCAGGCATTTTGAAGGCCATCTCACAGATCGTTTGCCTTGCAGTGCCTTGGCACTCTGAATTGGATGAGTTTTGCTTCGTGGCTCCTCTGGAGGAAGTGCTTACAGGTACTGATATGGGTACTAAGTGTTCCTGCAATTGTTCCCCCAGAGGGCCCTATCCTGCTGTTCCTCAGGGGCACTTAAGGTGGCAGGCAGTTTGGGGATGGGGGCCCAGATTGCTTCAAGGGAAATTTCCTAGTAGATACTTTGGGTTTATGGTGATCTTGAAGAAAGCACAACATTTTTAAAATTATTTTTTCCACCATAAAGATAGTTTAAGTAGGTTCCATCAAAAGTTGATAATAAAGAAGAGAGAAAAATACCTATATTCATTTCATCTTAATGTATCAACTGGATTTTTGGGAAAAGATTGGAAATTATTTTTATTCATTTTAAATATGTTTATATAATATGCCACAGACTAACAGGATACAAAGCAGTGAGAAATGTCTGTTAATACAACATGCTTTTAGTCCTATTGTACATATAGTTTTTGTTTTGTTTTGTTTTGTTTTGTTTTTTCTGGTTTTTGGTCTTTTGAGACAGGGTCTTGCTATGTAGTTGAGACTTTCCTGGAACTCACTATGTAACCCCGACTGGTCTCAAAGTCACAGCGATCCTCCTGCCTCAGCCTCCCGAGTGCTGGGATTATAGGCGTGTGCCACTACACCTGGCGTTGTACATATAGTTTTGACTATTTCAGATAACACTGCATTATCTAAGCAACATTTTATATTCTTACCCCTTTTTAAAGTTTTAAAAAATTTTACAACTAATATATGCCAAATATATTTATGAGTTTTTATACTTACATAAATAATGGACAGCAGAGCATCAAATTAGTAGTAGTAGTAGCTTATGATAGATGATTTTTATTTTTATGAATTTCTTTATTTTCTTAATTTTCCTCAAATAGGAATATTCAGAAAAGTATTATCCATAATCTTAGAATTGACATTTTGCCCTATTTTTATTTTTTATTCATTTCTTCAGATTATGTTGCATATGAAATATAGGCCTTCCCTGATTTTCATTTAACACAAGCATTCAGTAAGCTTAGATTCTTTAAAGACTGTTCTTTATTGCTGTACAGTATTCTGTCAATTTGAAATACTGTTATTTTGGTTAACTCTTCCCTGATGGTTAGACAATTAGTTAATTTCCAGTTTTAACTGTGAAAAACAATACCATGATAACAACTTAGGAACCAGCATTTAGAAGTATCAGCCTTGAAAAATCACAGTGAAGCGTAATCCCAGTGGGTGGGTATGCAGCAGGCACTCGACATTTGCTTGTGCCTAGTGAATGAAGGGATGAGTGAAGAAGTAGCCTGTGATTTCAATGAATAATAACATGAAAAAACAAAATTTTAAGGCAATGAAGGCCTGTCAGGACTGACCACAAAATGAGCTGCACAGTCCAACCCTGTCATATTCTGATAGCATCCAAGATTTTTGAAAAGATTCCACAATTTTAGCTGTGAAATTTATCAGGGGTTAAAAAAAATATATCAGTGACTTACAAAATTGGGTGACAGAAATATAGAGCTTGCTCTGTCTTTGTACCTTGTTGAAGAATCAAGTGGCTACAGTCTCCTCTGAAGGAAGGGGCCGTGGGGAAAGGAAGAGGACCAGGAAGCTTTTTGCTGTCTGACTGTGTGCTGCCCAAGTAAATGGCTGCTGGATCTAAATCAGTTTGTGGGAGGCTGAAAGGTTTCTCAGCTTGATTCTTTCTTTCAGAATTGAATGGGAAAATAGAATTTCTCTGAAAAGTGTCTCTAATTCTACTTGGAGCACTGTATAATTTGGACCTTTTCAGAACAGCCTGTCTTTATCTTGAATTTGGAACCACTGGCTCCCTTTTTCTTTCTGCTGTGAGCTATTTATATGCCAAGAAGCATAAGTGGAGGCCTTTTCACCTCCTCACTCATGACTTCAAGAAATAAAGGAAAGCAGCACTCTTTAGAATCTATAATCCCTGAATATTGCTAACAAAGAAATGAAAAATGTTCTAATGTGGATGTTTGTACAAAGGTTTAGCTATGTGGAAGGGTACAGTGAGAAGCACAACTAGCTGCCAGTCCTTTTCTAGGACCCTCTGGGGAAGGGGCTCCTCATTCATCTACCTGAGCTTATATCCCAGACATAGTCTGTTTATTCATTCCATTCACTCATTCACTCCTTCTTTTGGTTCACTTTAGTTTTCGATCACCTAATGGTATATGCTGTACAGGTTGTGGTAACAGATCTGTGACTAAGGCCTACTTCCCGTTTCCATCAGGGAACAACAGCAGTACTGAGAACTATTCTAGCAATTCTAAGCAGAAAGGGGACGCTTGTATCATTATTAGAAGGGTAGAAGAGCAAGCACCTGGCTGGCTATTGACAAATTAACTGAAATAAGATTATGAAAGCCCACTAGTAATAAGTTTCTTTTTCCCCTTTCTCCTACTTTTGAATTATTGCTGACAAGCTCCTCCCAACTTCTGTCACAGATCTTGGACTTTCCTGGATGGCAAGAACTGTTTCAAAGAATTCATGGATCATAAAGTGTTCATTATCAAGCTGTTATTAATAACTGATACTTGCTGAACAGACTATACCCAGCTTTGTGTTTAGCCCTCTGAATGTCTCATCTGAATTCTCACACCCTCTAGTAGTTAGTATTATCTGCATATTATGTATGTGCTGTCAAAGGGAGCACTTATCTGCATATTATAAATAAGAAACCTGAAGCTAAATAAAGTTAAGTGACTTGCCCAGGACAATTCAGCTAATGGGTAACATTTGAATTCAGATAGAGTCTCTGTGTGCAGAGGTGCTTGCAGTTTGAAAGAAGAAGTAGGCCAAACAAAATACGCAGATGGCCAATGAGGACATGGAAATAAACTCAGCATCATTAGCCATCAAGGAAATATAAGCCAAAACCACAGCAGGGTACTATTTTACATACAGGATGTTTGTAAAGGACTCTCCCACCCACACAGTTATGGGGTTTTTGTTTTTTTGAAACAGGGTCTCACCCTGTAATTCAGGCTGGCCTTGAACTCACTATGTAGCCTAGGTTGGCCTCAAACTCACAACAATCCTCCTGCCTCAGTCTGTAAGATGCTGGCATTAACAGGTGTGCACTATCAAACTTGGCTTTCAGGGTTGTGTTCTAAGGCTCCAGTGGATACCTGAAATTGCAGCTAGTACTAAACCCTGCATATATTATATTTTTACCTATATGCCTTATAGCATAGTCACATAGTACTAGAATTTATTTGTTCTATATTTTGTGCCCATTGCGTCATTACTCTTGCTTTTGGGGATTGTTATTAAGTAAAATATGGGTTGCTGGACCACAAGCACTGTGATACCTTGACAGTCCATCTGATAACCAAGTTGGCTACTAAGCAAGTAATAGGCAATTATACGAGACCAAGGGATGATTCATATCCTGGGTGGATGGAGCCAATGGTATGGAATTTCACGATCTACTCAGGAAAGTGAATAGTTTAAAACTTATAAACTGTTTAATATATTTGGATTATGGTTAAGAGTGGGTAATTAAAATCAAGGAAAGTAAAACTCCAGATCCAGGGAGCAGTATATTTAAGAAGATAGATAGTTAACAAGTGCTGGTCAGTATGTGGAGGAATAGGAAGACTGTTACACTGCTGGTACAAATGTAAAATGGTAGAGCTATTTTGGAAACCTGTTTGCAGATTCTCAAAAGTTTAAATGTAGAGTTACCATATGACCAATGAAAACTTTTCCACCATGAAAACTTGGACACAGGGCTGGGGATTTGGCTCAGTGGTGCTGCCATCTGCCTCTCAAGCGCAAGGGCCTGAGTTTGCTCCCTGGTACAAAAAAAAAAGGAAGGGACAAAAACTTACACACCAATATTAATAGCGTTCATAATATCCTAAAAGTGGAAATAAACCAAATCAATTAAAGAGTGGATAAATAAAATGTGGTATATCAATAGAACAGAAATATTATCTTCTAATACAAAGGAATAATGTATTGTTAAAGCTATGATAACAGTGTATCTTTTTTTTTTTTGGTACCGGGGATTGAACTCGGGTCCTTGAGCTTGCAAGGCAGGTGGCAGAACCACTGAGCTAAATCCCCAGCCCATCAATGTGTCTTATCTTATTGAGTTTATTGGTACTTTTTAAGTATACAGTACAGTTACATTCATCATTGGGATCTTGTACCTTTACATGACAGATACTGGTTTTTATTTTTCCCCCTACCCCTGCCCCACTCCACCCTCCCCTATTTACAAAGACTTTGTTTCCATTTTTTTCTTTTCTCATATTTTTTCTTTTCCCTCATTTCCTTTCCCCTACCCTTCCCACTTCCCCTACACCTTTAGCTCTTTTCTCCCTATTTCACATGATAACAATGTATCTTGAAGACATTATGATAAGTGAAAGAAGCCAGTCACAAAAGATGACATAGTGGATGACACTGTTTATATGAAATATTCAGAACAGGAAAATCCATGGAGATAGTAGATCAGTGGCGCTAGGACTAGAGTATGTGATGGCTAGAGGATGTGGGGGCTTCCTTTTAGATTTATAAAAATGTTCTAAAATAGAGCTGGGCATGATAGCACACACCTATAATCCTAGCATGCTGGAGGCTGAGTCAGGAGGATTGTGAATTTGAGGCAAGCCGAGGAAGTTCAAGGCTAGCCTGAACTTCATAGTGAGATCCTGTCTCATCCCCCCTAAAATGTTCTAAAACTGATTGAGATGATGATTGTCTGAGCTTTGTACGTTTTAAGTGGGTGAGTTGTTTGATACGTGATTTATATCTCAGTAGAGCTGCTATCAAGATTTCCCCTAATCCACCCAGCCCAACCCCCAAAAGACAAATCAGGAAGTACCACACTTACTCAAATGAATTAATTGTTAATAGTGGAATTTGGAGGAGAATGGATAAATCCTACGGTTTTCTTAAAATTTTGGCTTATTTGTCCTTATTAGAATGCATTGCAAAATGAATTTAATTTAAGACAAAATTAAATATTTAGTTCCCAATTATTTGGCTGGTTGGAGGGTCTAGAGGTCATTTTTTCCCCGCTCTCAAATGTCCTGTATTCCATTGGGTTATTCAAACCAACAAAAACTCACCATAGCTTCCACATATTGTGCCACTTGAACTAGTTTGAGAATTTCTGTTCTAGAGAAATCTTTTTTTTTTTTTTTTTTTGGAGGGGGGCTAGTGTCTTACAGGTGTGTCTGTTTGTGACTTAGACTGGTGTCAGTATGGAGCCATTCCCTGGAGTCTTTCATCCACTCATTTCTTCCTCATGTGTAGAGTCTGCCCAGTGATGCCTGAATCGTTATGATCAGAATGTTTTGTGCAATTTTGTGTGCAACCTTGTACAAGGAAAAACTACTGATCAGTAAAACACTTTGTAAAGTTTCAAGGTTTTAACAGAGTGAGAATTCACTCTAGCTGCCTCCTGCCAGGAGACTGGACAGTGCAGATGTCTATGTGTGTGCAGGTGTGTGCTGTGCAGATGTGTTTTAGACAGAATTTATGGGTCAGTGAAGGGAAATTTATTGAGATTTAATTGTATGTTTTAGGGCAGAATTTGCTGTCATGTAATCAGGATTAAGCTGAGGATTTACATCCTGTGAGGTACTTAAATGTGGAAAGTTCTTTTCTTATTGCACAATTGGTTGGCAGTATGGTTCATGACCTGGGTTTCTCGAGCTGGAACACTCTGGAGATGCAAAGGCCTTCCCATTTACTAGGTACGCGTATGTTTGTCTGCAAGTGAGGTCCCCATCCCCTCCCAGCTGTACTATGTTCTTTGTTCCCACACCTCATCCCACTGAACTGTTAACACTTCTCTGCATACTCTGATGCCCGGGCTCTCTTCCCTGCCTCCCTGCTGCCACCTGGAACCTCCAGGAGCAGGCCTTGGAGCATATAGTGAGTGGCCTGCGATTTCAGTGAACAATAACCTGAAAAAACAAAATTTTAAGGCAATGAAGGCCTGTCAGGAGTGACCACAAAATGAGCTGCACAGTCCAAACCTGTCATATTCCGATAGCATCTGAGATTTTTTAAAAGATTCCACAATTTTGGCTGTGAAATTTATCAGGGGTAAAAAAGTATGGTACGAAGAGAAATCTCAGAGAACAAGTCAGTCTGTGTGTTGTCTCTGTCTGCCTGGCTGCCTTCCTTCCTCCCTCTGGAAATTGAACCCAAGGCCTTCACACTATCCCCGCTCCTTTGTTTTTTTGCTTTTGTTTTGTTTTGTTTTTTATTTTGAAGCAGGTTTTCACTAAGTTGCTAAATGGCCCAGCCTGGGTTCTAGCATGCAGTCCTTCAGCTTCAGCCTCCCAGCTGAGATTACAGGCATGCACTGCTACACTTGGCTCTTTCCTAATTTGTAGTAGAAAAGGTGCTACCTACTTTACATACTTGTGGTGAACAGTAGATGTAAATCACGTGGAAAGCACATAGTACATGGCCTGAAACAAATTGGGCCATTGATAGAGGTTACTACCTCTTTCCCAGTGTGCTTTTCTTCTTTGCTTTCCTATTCCTGACCTGATATGTACATTGGGTTAGCAGAGAAAGTTACCCTGTTTTCTCCACTCCTAATCACAGGTTTCTTTTCACACATTATTTTATTTTATTTTTTTGGAAACAGGGCCTTGCTATGTAGTTCAGGTTGACTTTGAACCCACTATGTAGCCAGGCTGGCCTCAACCTCACAAGTTCTGGGATTATAGGCATGTGCTACTGTGCCCGACTGCACCCATTATTTTTTATACTAAATTATAGTCTGTATAATACATATGGAGAATACCCTAAAGCAAAAATCATTTACTTTAGAATAACACGGTCCACAGCATCACTGCTGTGATGGAAATATTCTTGCTTGTTCTTGTCCTTTTGGTCTTTTATTTAGATTTTTTATTCATTAAATTTATTGGTACATTTTAGGTATACAATATGACGACATTCATCATTGGGAATGTGTACCTGTACATGATAAGTATATCTTGGTTCTTATTTTTTCCCCATTCCCCTGCCTTGCCTTCAACCCCTCTCTACCCCTTCCTATTTACAAAGACTTTGTCTCCATTTTTTCCTTTTCTCATATTTTTTCCTTTCCCTTCTTTTCTTTCCCTTCCCCTTTGGACCTTTTCTTCCTATTTCACATTATCTGTTATACATTTTGGTCTTCATTTACACTTCCAGTTTCTCATCCAGAGAAACTGGTATTTACTCATGGGTTTCCTATTTATTTCACATAAGAGTATGACCTTGGGCTGGGGATTTAGCTCAGTGGTGTTGCCAATTTCCTCGTAAGTGCAAGGTCTCGAGTTCGATACCCACTACCAAAAAAAAAAAAAAAAGTATGGCCTCAAGGTGCATCCATTTAGCTATAAATGTTTCTTCTTTCTCATTCTTTATGGCTGAGTAGTACTCCATTTTATAACATAGCCACATTGTCTATATCCACTTACCAGTTGATGGGCATTTGGGCTATTTCCAAGATTTAGCTGTTACCAACTGTGCTGCTATAAACATGGGTGTGCATATATTGCTGTGGTATGATGCTTTTAATTCTTTTGGAAAGACACACAGCAAATCCACGGGGGCGGGGGAGTCAATGAGATTGTCATTGGTTTCATAGAGATTAATTTAGGGGTAGAAGATACATCTTTACAGCATTGGTATCTTTTAGCTCTCTGTTTATATTAACCCTTTTAAAATTTTTTTCAGTCAAGCCATATATTTCTCCATAAAGTCCTATGAGAAATTTCTCAATACAGTGAAGTGACTAGAATAGGTCTGGATGTTAAAATATCCATCAAGTGGTCCTGAGGACTGTGAACTAGAGAAAGCAGAGTCTAGAAGCAAGGGAGCCAGGTAAAAAGCTATTGAATAGTCCAGCTGATAGATGACAGGAGCTTGAGGTTAGGACTGTGCGAAGGGCAGGGCCACTGCATGCCAGGGACTTTTATTCTTCAAGGCAAAATAAGGAAGAGTAATACTTGCTGCTATTATTGGTAGCTCGCTGTGTACCAGGCAGAGTGTTGGCATGTTACAGTCATCATTGCTTCTCAAAATGCTCTAAAGTAGGCATTACTACTTTTGTCCTCCAGAGGAGGGGACAACATCTCAGAGAGGTTAAGTAACTAGCTCAAGGTCACCCAGGGGTACAGCATAGATACTCAGATCTAGATTTGCTCTCTGAAAAGGCCACTGAAGACCTAATCTTGGGCTGTCTCTGAGTTTATTGAAAGTGCTTTATTGGGAATGTACCAAAGCTTTTGAATTTTATGACTGAAATAAAAATGACAAAAATTCTGTTCTTAGTCATAGTCAATAAATTAAATTGGAATGTTTACCTAGTTTTTTAATGTTTGATAAAAGATACAGACAAGTCTAAATTTATGATATCCATAAAATTTGCATTGTTTTGAGGGAGAGTGGGCTTTGGAGCATATATAAATGTGTCATGTGACTCTACAGAAAGCAGCAGAAATATTTTTGAATTTTAGACGTGTTCTTGGTCATGCATTTCTGAGTATTATTTTGTGAATGTTTTCTCCTGTTGGTCAGAAATAAATGAACGGTCTTAATTAAATTTTTGTTGTCTTTACACATGGGAAGGAAACCTTTTGGTGGTTGTCATGGTGATGTCTGAATACACCTTGAAAGTGGGTAGTGATTGCCACCCAGAGCCCTGAAATGAGCATTTATCATTTTGCTCACCCCTGAGAGGTTTGTGGTACCAAACTATTTTCTTAATTGCTTTTTTTTTTTTTGTATGGGGATCGAACACGAGATCTTCTGCTTTCAAGGCAGCAGCACCACTGGGCTAAATCCCCCGCCCTTCTTAATTGCATTTCGAATTCACATTTGAGCCAGGTCTGTGTGTGCAGAGGAATGCTGTCCACTGTAGCCGCTGTTACAGTCATAAAGTTTAGAGCCCTATTTCTAATTGCTTTGTGTTCTTGGAGCAAAATGGCATATGTGAGGTACTCATGAGAACTCTCAGAAAGTAATATGGAACTATACCAGCCTTTCACGTGGCACAGCGGGCCAGATTGCTCCCACCTCCCCACTGCCCTTCCTCACACAGCATTCAGAAGCTTTGCCTGATACACTTCCTCTATGGGGCAGTCCATTTAAAGCAGTGAATACTTAACTGGCGACTGTGAAGCTGCCACATGTTACCAGTCCTCTGCCATCCCTCTGTGCACCCAGCTGGCATTCTGGAGCCCTCCTGCTGCATGCTGGCAGAGGACAGTGGATTCAGACAGTAAAACCAGGCTCTCTGGCTGGCTTTGGGATTTCTGCACAATCTAATTGAGGTATAGGAAGGGGATTGGGGGAAAGATGATATAGTGTAGCTGTGTAATGTGCTAAATTTTCCAGAGTTCTGTCTGCAGGTGAGGTCTGAAGAAGATAGGATGGTGACATCTCCCAGTCCCACCTGGGTGTCTCTTCTGTAACCTTTCAAAAGTGATATTGTAAGAGACTGAAGAATTTGCCATTAGAGAACCTGGTTCAAGCCTTGACTTCTTCCCTTAGCTAGTTATCTTTTGTCTGGAATAGAGACTTAATCTCTTCCATAAAATGGTAATAATGACAGTAACTACCTCTTCAAGTCATTGTATCACATCAGCTGATGCTTTGTCAGCTGCCAGTGCTTTGTAAGGCATAATTTTGTTTTTTTTTTTGGGAGGGTACCAGGGACCAAATTTGGGACCTTGTGCTTGCTAGGTGGGCGGCAGCACCACTGAGCTAAATTCCAGGCCCTAGATATAAATTTTTAATTTATTGATTGTTCATTATGTTCATACTATATACAAAGCAGGGCAAACATGAGCACAGTGATCAGAATGAGTGATAAATATCATGATCCCAGTGCATACAGCCCTTGACTCAGCCTGCTATCAAGAGAAGACTTCTTGACCCTTCACTGTTCTCAAAGGATATGTAGAATTTAGCTAAAAAGGAGACACAGCTTTCAAGAAGAAAGAGGGAGAGAAGAAGGGGAGGGGAAGAAGATGTAAAACAAAATTAGGATGTATTATGTGCATGTACCAATTCCCTATGATGAAGGTAATCATTATGTATTGCAAACATGTATCAATAAAAATTTTTTTAAAAAGAAAAAGAAATGGTGTGTTCAGAGATACTGAGGTTCCACTGAAGCCTGGGTGTCTTAAATGGGAGTGCTGAGCCCCAAGGCTGGGAACAGCAAAAGGCCATTGTTTGCTGAGGTTAGCCTTTCTTGGAAAGGGAGGGGCACTGTTGGAGAATTTTAAAACAAGGAGTGGCACGGTTTGTAGGTTTAGAGCTCTTACACATAGTGGGGTGTGGGGTGGGGATATAGTCTAGTGGAGTGGGCGCCTGCCTGGCAAGCACAAGGGCCTGAGTTCAATTCCCGATACTGGAAGGAAGGAAGGTAGGCAGGCATTGGAAGTGACTGGGTAAGTGCAGAGATAGGATGATGACCTTAGAAACCAGGGTAATCATCCCACTGAATGTGGCTATGGAGATGGAGAGGCTGGGCTGAACTTGTAAAAGTAGAGTTGACTAGTCACGGTAAGTGATGGGAAATGAGGGAAGAGATAGGCTGACTTCCAACATTTTAAACTGGTGCTACAGGACAGTGCTTAGTGTCCTGGACCTCCAACCCACTAAATATTCTGCATTCCCAGTTGTTGTAACAAAAATGTCTCTGCCATTTTTCCATATTCCTCTGATTGAAAACTACTAAATGATGGTGACCTTCACCAAGAAGGAGAATGAAAAAGGTGCCTTACAAAGCAGTACTTTGGGAGGAGTGAGAAAGTTTCCATACTGGAATAGGTTGAAGTAATGGTGTCCAGAGGATATGGCAATAGAAATGTCCTGTAAGCAGTTGGTTTGGTACTTGAAGAGTGGAGAGTACTGAAGACAGCTTTAGGAGTCCTAGCCACAGCAGGGCCTGAGCCTCCCCAGGAAGGAGATTTATCTGTCACTAGGCAGCAGAACCTCCAGGACCATCTTGGATCTTACTCTGTTTTGTGAACCAGGGAGGAGTGATAGTACTCTAGGCCTGCTTTTCAGAGAAAGGGAAACTAAAGCTTGGCAAAATAAAATGATTTTTTCATTCTCTTCTTTTTTGAAGTTGAGTTGGGTCCTCACTATGTTGCCCAGGCTGGCCTCATACTCCTGGGCTCAAGTGATCGCCCTACCTCAGCCACCCTCCTGAGTAGTTGGGACTGTAGGGTGTGCACCACTGCAACCAACCCAAGATTCTCTTAAAGTTTTGGCATATTTTCCCCTTGGCTCTGATAGTGTCTGGGTGAGGCTCGGGAGAAGCAGATTTTGCCCATTTTAGTTGAAGGCTCTTTTATTGTCTTGCTTTGTGGCCAGTGGGCCCAACTGTCTCAGTGACTGAGCTGTTGCTATCATACTTCTTTTTTCTTTGTGATTTAGAAAGGGAGCCTATCCTTATTTTCTTTTTTCCCTGCAATGACAGTTTTTTTTCCCCCGTTGCCCTCTGTATGCTTCATTCACTGATAAATAGACACTTGAGA
The DNA here is from genome assembly GCF_012274545.1 of Fukomys damarensis. Lineage (NCBI taxonomy): Eukaryota > Metazoa > Chordata > Mammalia > Rodentia > Bathyergidae > Fukomys > Fukomys damarensis. The sequence continues at coordinate 13,246,453 of NW_022900928.1, forward strand.
AATTGTGGGGAGGCGTTTAACATGCATCAGATAGCATCACTAGCAGAGAAAGCGGTTCACTGAAATCTGCCTCTGCTGCCTGTATCCTTCCCTGCTGACACAGTTTGACACTTGGGAATCGAGTCTGGATCTGGAAAAGCAGAGCTTAAGTGTGTGATTCAGAATCAGTGATGTGCAGCTGTCTCCAAAGTAGGAGGTGGGTAGGAGTGGTGGGTAATACAGGGTCAGAGTTGCTTTGCACACCCATTTCTTTATATGACCTTCAAAGGTAGGAGTCATTCCTGGTTGACAGTCACAAACAGGTTCTGGGCTCTAACCTGTACTTTTACAGTACACCCAAGCCAGTCTTCATAGGGAATAATCCAACCTTTGATGCCAACTCTAATATCAAAGGGCCTGGGTTTCAATCCTGACTCTGCCAATATTTAGCTGTATAATGTTACTCAGATCTTTTTATAGTTCTGATATTCAGTTTCCTCTTGTGTAAAATGGAGATATGTTCAGTAAAATAACTGCTATGGGTGCCCCCCCCACATATGCCTTTTTGTGTGTGTGTGTGATACTAGAGATTGAACCAGGGCCTTGGAGCTAAATCCCCAGCCTTTAAAAAAATTTTTTTTTATTTTAATATAACATCTTGCAGAGTTTGGAGGCTGTGGTCAAACTTGTGATCCCTCTGCCTCAGCCTCACAGGGTGCTGGGGTTACAGGTATGTGCCACCAGGTCCTGTTTATTTATTTTGAGACAAGTTCTCACTAAGTTGCCCAGGCTGTCCTTGAACTTGTAATTTTACTACCTTAGTCTCCCAAGTAGCTCGGATTTCCAGGTGTGTGCCACTATACCCTAGCTTGAATGTCTCTCTCTTATCTTTGGTTGCATATCTATACTCCACAACCCCCAGTTTTGGGTATCTGCAGATGTCCGGCATACTGGCATGATGGGCCCTCTGTTAGGAATGTGGGGAGCTGGTAGCTTTTCTTTAGAGAGAAAGGACCCCAACATCTATTCATATGATCTGCCTTCTTACTGCAAGTTAACATTTAGAATGTTTTCTGCAAAGCTTACACTGCTGGGGTGGAGCTGAAATTGAAAAACAGTTATGGTTCCAAACTCTTGTTTTCACTGACCTTCATGCCTTTCCTGCCTGCCTCCTTGTGTCTTGCTTTACCCCCTAGAAAAAAATAAAAAAAGAAATACTAGTATAAAACAGAAAGGTCTGTCAGACTGCTCCCTGTGGATTCAGTGGTGTGCACACTGGAAGGAAACTCCTGATACTCAGGGTCCTATGGGTCAGGCACCTTCTGCCTGCCATGTTCTGAAAGCTGAGACTCACCTTCCTGAATAGACATCACTAGGAAATTGAAGCGGAAACTTGTTTGGGTGGAGGTTTCCGAAATCATTTCATTTTGCCCTTTCCTAGAAGTGAGCTAGGCAAAAGGAGCCCCTCCCTGACTGGATGCCAAAGTCTTTCCACTAAGGGTGGTGTGGTCCTCTCCTCCATGTGCTGGAAGGATGCAGGTCGGTGTAGGAAGGTGGTGTATGGGGGAGTTGGTAATCTCCTCCTCCCCAGCTGTTTGGCCTCTGGCATCCCAAGGTGTACCATTGCTAAAAGACCCTTAGAGGGGACAGCTGGGAAATAGGAGGCTTTGCCAAGTAAGAGGTCCTAAGTGGGGTAGGTTGCAAAGTGCTGGGAAACTGAATTGGGGACACAGTGGGAGGCAGCTGTGGGAGGCTCCTCCCCCTGGAATGTGGCTGGGCTACTTTGCCTCTCACAGCAAGGATAACTTTGTCTTTTCTAAACAAAGACCGCGTGCTTTGCTTTGATTTCTCCAGGATGTCCCCTGGGCCCTGGGCATAGCTAGCCCTCTGATCTGTGTACTGATACTTCACAGCACAGCCCTGGTTTATGGAGTAAAGTATTAAAGGTTAGGATTTATGTGGGTCACTGTATGCTGCACACCTGCATGTGAGTGCACATGGCCAACTTTTTGCCTGTTGGTTTCCTGCTTGCATTCCTGCTCTGTCCTTGAACCAGCATGGAAAAGGTTATTGTCTTCCTTGGAGTGAGTTCTAGAGAGTTACTACCTCCTTGTCATAACTTTTTCAGCCCCAACAGTGTGGCAGTAACACAGAAAGAAAAAAAAATCTAGAGATACTCAATGTAGGGCAGCACCAGGGTGTTGGCTTGAATGGCTCCCTGTCTTCATCATCTCCAGCACTGTCCCATTTTACAGATGAAGTGATGAGGCTGGGAGGCAATGACATCTGTTTTTTCCCCTGAATTGTTTACCTTGAATGAATTAATGTCCACTGTAGGACACAGGAGAAGGTTAGGCTTCTGGACTTAGATTCAAGTGTGAATCCTGAATCCTTCTGATGTATGTAATCATAGACAAATAAATGATTTAGCCTGAGATAATAACCTCAGTGTTAAAGTGACCACTAGATGCAAACATCAGACATCTCAAGCAGTTACAGCAGTATTTACTCAGGACATGGTAGCTGTCACTTTTCTTATAGTCCCGATGGTTTGTTATTGGATCCCAGTTTCACTGGAATAATAAAACTGTGTCTCTAGAAGAGAAAACTTGAAAGATGAAGGGGATTAGTGCTTCTGAAAAAGAGGCTCCAGGGAGCTTGTTTACCTCCTCTGCTACATGAGGAAGTAGCAAGAACACACCATCTGTGAGGAATGTGCCAGCACCTTGATATTGGACTTCCCAGTCTCCATAAAGAAATGTGAGCCATAAATGCTTGTTGTTTGTTTTGAAAAATTAAAAAAATTGGGCCAGGATTTAGCTCATTTGTTCTGCCACCTGCCCCTCAAGTGCAAGGTCCCGAGTTCAATCCCCGGCACCCCCCCCCCCAAAAGAACCTAAGACAGCTTCCATGGTAGGGCTGTGACCATCTAATCTTGCCGCCAAGTTCCTGAGAGCTGGCAGTAGGTTCTCAGTCATTGCTCTGTATGGTACTTCTACTTTCCCACCACAGTTATCTCTTTATGCTCAGGCTCTCTGCATTTTAACCATGTATTCAGGCATCTTTGATTTGCATAATTGCCAAATGGTATGTTTCATGAATTTATAGATTAACAGAGATAGAGATGACTATCTCAGTAGATTGTAGGCTTAGGGTTTGCAATCTTTCATTAACAGTGTCCTTACCATTTGGTTATTTTGGCCTGGACTTGAAAAGTTTCACCAATAGGAGGAGGCATCCAGCCAATATGATGGTCACAGGCCACTCTGGCATTGTTGCTGATCAATTCCTTCAAAAATATGCTTTCCTTTAACTCTATCCATCAGTCTGAGTTCAACCATCTTGTGCCTTAGGAAACAAATTAAATTACTTCTTGATAGTCCCTCAGAGTTGGAGGTGAAAATAGCCAATTGTCATGAGTTTTCCCAGACCATAAAACTACAGTTCCTTCAGTGGCAAATGTGATATTGATCCATTTGAGGCTTTTGTGGTCTTGGCCTTTTGCTCTGACCTGCAGATGTGATTTTCAGAAGTGGACACAATATTTGGGCGGGGTTTGGTCAGTTCGAAATTTAAAAACATTTTATTTTCCTTGTTTTGGACACTGTACTACTACCAAATGAGTATAAAGGTTTAATGGTCCTTGTGACAGCTTTTCCATATTGTTGACTAATTGAATTTGTAGTAAATTAAAGCCACTAAGCTAACACAGAGTCTGTATTAGTTTCCTAGGGCTGCCATAATAAATTACCATAAACCTAGTGGTTTAAAACAACAGGAATTTATTCTCTGGCAATTCTGGAGACTAGAAGTTCAAAATCAATGTGTTGAGATGCTTGATGTCATCCTAAGCCCCTCTCTGTGCTTCTGGTAGCCACCAGCTTTTCTTGACACGCCTGGGCTGTGGATGTACCACTCTGCTCTCTGCCTCCTCTTCATAGGGCTTCTCTCCTTAGTTCACTGTATAGGCCACTTGAATCCAGGGTTTGTATGCTGTATCCCCAGCTGTAAAATGTATTTTTCATGTTTTCTAGTAGAAATTAGTCCCTGGAAGATGGATTTTGTTTAAGACAGGAAATTCTAAAATAATGTTTGATGTTTTTGTTAATCTTTGTTTTCAGGAACCTAGTGTTAATTTATGGTTCAGTAATAATTGTGACCTCAGGTTAATTCTCTTAACCTTCCCAGGCCCCAGTTTCCTCATCTACAAAACAAAGAGATTAGATGAATCCAGCTCTGAATCATTTTCTGCTCTAAAACTCTTACTATTGTAATTTCTGGAAAGCAAGGTGACCTTCTGAGAAAATAGGTCTCAAGTTGGCTTCATAAGCTGATTGAGGATTTACAGTTTTTGACTAAGATGACAAATTATCATTCATGAGTCTGGAATCTGAAAAATTCTGTTCTCTTGTCCACCTTTGGCAGGTTATAAAGACTGAGCTGCTGCAGGCACCTTCCTTCTCAACTACTCACCTTTCAAGTGTAAGACGCTGAGGGAATCTAGTTGGTTCTGACATATTTGTTGAATGAATGATACACTGATGAACATACTGATGTCACATGTCATACTTGAGCACAAATAATGCAGTATTCTTAAGGTCTGATTATGTAATAATTATGAGCCTTTTATGGCAACTTTTTGCAGCTACTTTCTGGATCAGTTTTCTTATCTGTGATCTGGGCATCTGTTGAGGGCTGGACTTCACAGTCTGTGGTCTAAATGCCACAGCAGGCAGTTTGTTTTTTGGGTTGGGAGGTCTGTGATCTTGTTCCGGGCAAGGCCTCTTTGGAGGCCTCTCAGGGCTTCATTCCACTGGTACCTCTCTTCCTTTGGAGTTTTTTAAAATGGCACTTTTTGGTGGTATCTTTCAGGATTTTTCACTGTGTGGGGTTCACCTCTTCAGAAACCCAGACAGGGAGTCAAAAGGCTGGGCTACTTGCTATTAATTGTTAAGAAGATTCTTTTTTTTTTTTCTTCAGGATTTTTGTGTGTGTGTGAAAGAGAAAATTTTTGCTGTCTTCATCAGGTTTTTGCTCTTATGAAAGAAACGTTTACTCTTTGAAACAGATCTTCCTAAAAGGAAGGCCTTCTCTGCACTCTGTAATGTTGGTACAAGATAGGGGTTGCAAGCTCCTGCCTGTAGAGGTACGGCAGCAGTCTGTGTTTGTGTGCTTCAATTTATTTTTTAAAAATACTCAACCACTCTGTTTATCTTTGGTTTTCTCAACTCTGGCAGAGATATGAGTACAAAGAGAGTACTGTAAGAGAACTGGAAATGTGGGTGTGATGATAAATGACAGTAGGCATTCACTCCCAACGTTGGAAACAGGAGACAGTGGTGGAGACTGTAGTGAGCTAAAAAGGTGATTCTGCTTCTCATGGCTTCCCAATGTTGCCACAGTTTGTTTTTGTTTTTTGGTACCAGGGATGGAACTTGGGTCCTTGTGCTTGCAAGGCAGGTGGCAGAACCACTGAGCTAAATCCCTGGCTGTATTTTCCAAGATGAGTCACCTACTTTTAAATTTTTGGCCAAGCTTTAACATCTAGATAGCTAAAATTTGGGGCACAAATTGATTTGTAAATTAGCAGCGTGAAATCCCTAATACATGTTGGCATCCAGGTAGGGGCTGCACGGGGTGGTATGTGATCTGAAATATGCTTTGTGGAAGGGGCTGCTCATGTTCACCCTTGCATATGAATGTGGAGAAAGAAGTACATGGTAAAGCAAAAAGCAAGTTATAGGATATGTACGATATTACTCTAATACGTAAATATTTGTATGCAAAAATTTTAATACAGAAAAATTCTGTAAATCTAAATCACAAGAAGTTGATATAGTTGCCTTTGAGACTGATACTGAATAGCAGGCAGGAAAAGGAACTGCTTTTTAGACTATACCCTTCTGTAACTTGCAGTACTTAAATAATTTGGGGGAGAGTGTGTTTTGAGACGAGGTCTCATTGTGAAATTCAGGCTGGCCTTGGACTTGCTATATAGCCAAGCTGGCCTTGAACTCATGAGGATCCTCCTGCTTCAGCTTCCTGAGTGCTGAAATTACAACGTGAACCACCATACCATACTTTCTGAAAAGTTGGAGTTAATTATATGAGGAGCACAAGCCTGTAGTGCTGAGAATACTGACAGAGGAGGCAATCTGAGTGGCCTGGAGTGATCAAGAGAAGCCACGTGGAAGAAAAGGGGCAGAATTCATTAGGGAAGAAGACAATAGGAATCAAAGCCCAGGAGTAGGAAAGACAGGGCAGCTGGGCGACAGTTAAATTTGGCAGGAGCCAAGGAGATAGGGAAATGGTATGAGAAAAAGAGGCTTTAACAGTGAGGAGCTATGACGGGTGTGAGCAGGAGATAGTGGAGCAGGAGTGTGTTCCAGCATGATTAAATTGGCATCAAGGACAACAGGATAAGGGAGTTTGAGGGAGGGACACAAAATGGCAGCCTCTCACATGGCCCCTTCTGGCTCCCAAGTAGCTGTCACTGATCCCTGCTAAGGTGTTGCCTTCAGGGGTTATCCCTAGGTGCTGGTGAGTAAGCTTGCGGTTATTTCCTGTTCCTCCACTCCTGGGAGTGTGAGTCTTGGAAGCTTGCCTGCCTCTGCTGGTGCCCAATGTGGTTTCTCTGTATTTGAAGTCAGCATGATTCCCAGGCATTTTGGAGGTTCTGTGGCCATTGACTGAAGTGTAGGCACTGAGAATAAGTCCTACTTCAGAGATGGGCAGATCTAGACTTGAATTTTGGCTCTGTGGTCTTGGGAAGAGTACTGACTACTTCAGGCATTGATTTGCTCATTTGAGAAATTTACCTTCTAAGGTGGTTGGTTTACACTTAGCAAGTTGATATTAGCAAGCATGTGTGCTTTGCACTTCTATTATGGCTCTCCTCCAATCTGTGATCTATGAAATATATATCTATGATCGAATCATTTTGTCCTATTGGATTGTAAGCTCCTATTTGGTGGGGGTGATTATATTCTAAATATGGTTTTTACCCATAGCACTCATAGTATTAAGCACATAGTAGGATTGAGCAAATGTAAGAGGAATGGGGTTTGTACTCTTAAACCTAACGCAGACTTTATAGCAATTGATTTGAAACTGATTACAACGGTGGCGAACCTGTGGCACACATGCCACCGTGGGCTCATAGAACCCTCTCTGTCGGCACATGAGCCAGGCTGCCCCAGCATCGCCCCAGCACCGAGTATCAGATAACAGTGCACATTAGGGCAGTGTTAGTTCCTTCCCATAAATAAATGGGTTGCAGTTTGGGCACTCAGTCTCTAAAAAGTTCACCATCTCTGGATTTGGATGTCTGTAAGCTGGGATTTATCTCCTCTGTGGTTTAAACAAGTTTTGTCAAAGCAGCCCCCTTTAGGGTAATGTGTTCGGATGGCCTGTGAGTCATTCATTCTTTCTGTCTGCTGTGGCAGATCAATATTTTATTTGACTTGATGTTTATACAATTTTGGAGGCCTTCTTAAAATATATAAAATTGCAGGAAGGATGTAAACACATTGATAGGGCCTTTCCAGGATTGAGCTTCATTAGTGTCACAGTGAATCTTTTCTTCTCTACATATAAAACATTATAGAAGATTTACTATAGGCAGTACTGTGTTAGAATTTATGAAACACTTGGAGAGTTCTAAGAGGGGGAAAATGGTAATGGATAGAAGTTTTACTAAAATTGTCATCCTATGTAGACCCAGAACTGAATCCTTTGTATTTTTTCTTGTTCAATAAATATTTATTGATCATCTACTATGTCCCAGACATTACTAAGCACTAGAACATAGCTATGAAAACAGTATAGTAAGTCTCCAGCTTACGAACAAGTTCTCTTCCAGGAGAACGTTCGTAAGTCAGATTAATTCATAATTCCACAAAGAGAGTTTTATACAGTACACCTGTGAATTTTACACAGTTCACCTGTGAAAGTTCATTACTCGAATATTCCTAAGTTGGGGACTTATTGTGTAGTCTCTGCCCTGTGGAGCTTCTGTTATATTCTAGTGGGCTTGTAGACCTGTGTAGGTTGCAATAAAAAAAGCCACAGTGTTTGTCTGTGACTTTGGTGCCTTAGTTTCCCCTTTTGTCCTTGTTGTTTACAGGCCTGTTGGGTGAGATGGTTAGATTGGTGCTGACAGCCTCAGCTACCCCAAGCAGTAGTGAAAGAACCCTAGATTGTTACCTGGGACAAGTGGTTATGGTAGCTTGTACCTGCTCAGTCCTTTTTCTGCCCTCATTGGTATGAACTATTGATAAAAAAGTCATAATTTTTCTACCAAAGTAAGGCACTGCTTAGAGTCTGATTTCAACACAGAGTGGCAGGGCCAAATGAAGTGAGCAATTCATTTGGATACCAGAGCCAGAAGTTGGGTTGTTTCTCATGTCCTGATTCTCATGGGGCAGCTGACCCCACAGCCTCACGGAAGAACCAAAGCACTGGGTGAGGTACCTGCCTTGCTGTTTACCACCAGTCAGCACTCACCTTGCCTCGGTGGGGCAGTGACTCAGAGCTGGAACTGTGTTCCTGCTTGGTTGCCAGATTTCGTGTAGTGGGTGGAGAGGAAGAAGAATGAATGAGAAGGAACTGTTGGATTTGTAACACCTCGGGAGGCAGCTGCTCAAGAACTGAAGTTGAGAGAGAACAAGCAGAGGGGAGCTTTTCTCCCTGCCTAACCTGAACCTGTTTTTCATAAGACTGTAGCTGGGGAAGACACAATCCCAAACATGGAGCTCAAGGAGAAAGCCGGTCAGCAGCCTTTCCTAGCAAGAGTGAGTAAGCAGGTACTTGTTTCTATTTGGTTTGCTGTGATATAGTTTAATTCATGAAAGCCAAGTAATGACTACAAGAAAGGGAGTTTTTGATAGGAGTTGCCTCGAGTTAGGTTAAAATGCAATTTATATGGGAATAGACAAAAGTATCATTGACTAAACCTCCCTCATATTATTACAGAGACTGTTTTGTTGGCAGGTAAGATCAGGAGGATGACTTTTCTGCCTCTGTTCTTTGTATTTTCAGTTACCACAGTGCTGTGGTAGTAGGGGTCTGTGGTTCTGTGGATGTCAGTAGTCTGAGAAGATTTATCCCCAGTGTCCTAAAATGTTAAGGCTGGATAGAAGAACTTATAGCATCTGGTTTGGTCTTCTCATTTTACAGCTGAGAAGCCTGATTTATTTAAAAATGAAACAGAAGCATAAAACTGGGTGTTCTGAGGTCGAAAATATTTCCCCTGAAGCTTTAAAACATGTGTATAGTGTGTGTCCCTGGCTCAGCCCAGCCTGCCAAGGAGGCAATTGTTCTTGGGCTGCACTTTCTGCATCGTGGGGCTGAACTGTATGTGGGACAGAAGTGTGGTTGAAGGAAGATGTCTTTTGATCTTAAACCACTTTGCCTGGCAGGCAAGTTCTACAGATAAAAATTAAGGAGGCTATGTGTTGTACCTTGATTCAACGGGAAGAAAGTGTGTTCTTGAGTCCTGTTGCAGGCTAGTAATGCTGAAGTTGCAACGTGGAAGAAGGCAGAACCACTCTTAGACCTAGCCGAAATAAAACAGAGCGAGCACTGATGGTTGAAGTGTCTCCTGTGGGCCAGACACATTTTCAATACTTTTCATAACTACACTGCAGGGATGGCATTATCTGCCTTTTTACAGATAAACTCAACAAAGTCATTAACTCATTCAAGGTCATATACTGCAAGAACATGGCAGGGCTGGGACTTGAACTCTAATCTGCAACTCTGACTGGGATTCATGAGGATCTCACGTGGCCTTTCCAAATGGGGACTCTGACTCCCTTAATTTACAGAGGAGTCTGAGGCTAGAGGGGCTGAGTAATAGCCTTGGCTATGGAGCTGGTTGGTTGTATCAAATGTGATACTCAACTCCTATTACTTTGTTTCTCTGACAGCTTCCTTTTTAAAAAAAAAAAAAAAAAGGTTAGGGGAAGGGCTTTCTGGGTTTGATTTCCTCATTCTGTCTGAAGTTAAGGTTTAATCCTTTCATGGGTATTGAGATCTTGTGAAGCCAAAATGAAAACTCCCTGTTACCAGGTAGCAATCATAGGTACACAGACTCCATGTAAGACTTCAGGAAGCAGGCAGTATGCAGCAAGGGTTACTGGGTCAGAGGAGGTACTTTACAAAATAAATTGGCCAATGAGCGCATGTGAAAACTTCTGGAGGACCTGGGAAACACAGAGCTGTCTCAGTCATGATTGAGGACTTCAGTCTGTTAAATCCAGGGTTTGGAAAGGACAGTCTTTCTTCTTCACAAGGGTTCCGTGTGACTCTCTTGTGCCCCACTCTGTCTATGCCAGACCCTCCCTCTTTTGGCACCTGTAGGTAAGGAGGGCAGTTACCATCTTTCAGGCCTAAGGTTTCCCTGGCCTTCCATGTCACTGCATAATTGCTGTAAGACAGATGTGGATAGGTGATAGTGAGTAAGCCCTGTTTTGTTCTGCTCTGTGCTTCCGAGGGGTGGCGAGGCTACCAGCCTCAGGGTAGGATCCTTCATCAGGGCCTGTGGGTCTCTGCCTCCCTGACTCTCTGGGATTCTGTGTCCTGCACAGCCTCTCCCTGATGTGGCCTGATTATACAGGAACTCAGTGTCTACTGCATGGGCCCTCCTGTTCCTGTGCTGCAGAAGACATTGAGGAAGATGTATGATCCTCTTGTCAGCCCTCTAAGATTGGAAGTAGGGACAAGGGGAGGAGAATAAACAGTGAAGTAAGTAGAGAGAAACACAAGAGAGTATATAATCAGTCACCAAATTGTAGGGTTCACACCGAGTACTCTTTAGTTCATGAAAGGGAGACAGAGGTGATGTTTGTATTATCCTCCGTATGTATTTTTAATCACTCAGTAATTTCCTTTGGCATGTTTGCATTCCATTCTTTGATTCTCTCTGTTGAGTGTGTTAACTTTCATTTGTAGGGTGGGGAGTGTTACAGAGGAGGGCAAATTTCTCCAAATTATATTGTAACACAGTTCCATAGAGCCAAGGATGAGGCATTTGTGGAGTGCTGCTGTCTCACCTTTCCTTTTTCTGCCAGTAAGAACTGAAGCCAGGGGCATTCTGATGGCTGATGGCCATTAGGTTCTTGTCTCTCTGTTACCTGGTTTCGGATTCTGTAGGGTTAGCTAGCTCACTTGGAGATATAGCCTCCGTTTAAGGCAGAAGTCTTCTTTGTCTTATTAATTAATTAATTAATTCAACAGATATATTTGAGCATTTTCTGTGTCAGGCACTGTCACAAGCTAGTAGTGAAAAGACAGCAAGGTCCTTGTTCCCATGGAATTCACATGCTGGTCAGGGAGAGCAATAGTAATCACACACATACATAAGCAGAAAACTAACACCTGCTAGTAACTAAAGTAAGGTGATGGGCTATGAAGTGACTGCTGGGAAGAGCTCTGAGATGGTGATGATTCTGCTGAGTCTGAATGACAAGGAACCAGCCATAAGAGTGTGGGAGAAAGAGCAGCCAGGAGGAGAGGGCGGCTCATACAGAGGTGTTAAGAAGGAAAGAGCGTGGTGTCCAGGAACAGGATGAGTCTGTGGAGCTGGGGCCCAGTGGGCAAGGGGAAGATGATATACCATGAAGCTGGAGCTAGGCAAGGGTCAAGTCATCTAGGGGTTTTGTAAGCCTGGATTAGGAGCTTTTGTTTTGTTGTGTGTTTGTTTGTTTGAGATAGGGTCATGCTATGTAGTTTAAACTAGCCTGAACTCACTTTGTAGCCTAGGCTGGCCTTGAACTTGCAATAGTCCTACCTCTAGAGTATGGGGATTATAGGTTTATGTCACATGCCTGAACCCAGAGCTTAATTTTACTAGTGTGCATGTGGTGCTTTTGCAGGGTTAATGGTGGAGAATGAGGTGATCTAGTTTATATTTTTAAAGTTCCATCAAACTTCCAGGAAGCAAAGATCCTATAGCGGGAGAGGGAAGGATCAGTTAGGGGCCATCACTATGTCCCTACAGTCAGTGCCAGTTGAGGGATGGAGAGAGGTGGATGAACACAGAGCAGGCATAAATGTTATATGTGGAAGTAAAGAAAGAAGCAGGATGATGCCAAGGTTTTGGGCTAGTAGTGTTGTTACTGAAAATAGATAACCCCGGGGAAGTATTGGGATGGTGGGGAAGGGGAGGGTCATTTGCCCTCTTAGAATTTAGATGCCTTTTAGTCATTACCATAGTTACTGCACAGTTAGGTTCAACAAACATTGAGCATTTTCTATATGCTAATTGCTGTACAAGGCTCTTTCACGTATCTCCTTCATTTAGCCTCATAACCTTTGTTGTGGACATCTTGAATCCTCTATTTTCAAATGGAAAACAGAGGCTCTGAGAGGCAAGGGGACTTGCTTGGGTTTGTACCCTGGTCTTCTGGCCCCAGAGTTCTGGGCTGTCTTGTTGCTCAGGGCAGATGTTGAAGGAGGGTGATTAGTGTGGAGTTGATATTTACCACTGGGAGAGAAGATGGGAACTGCATGTTGTCTCATCAAGACTTGATTCTATCCTTCTGAAAGAAGAGCATTGCCTCTATGCAGCAAGCTGTTGTAAATCTTGACATTTTCAAAATAGTGCAAACTTGAAAGACTATTTTAGCAAGGTTCTCAGCCTCCTTAGAAACACCACGTTAACAGTGGTGATATTTTCCACTAAATGAGCAATTTTGTAAAAGTGTTAAAGAAAATAAACCAAAAGAAGCTTAAGAGGTATTAGAGAATGTGGAGATACTGTTTTGACTCTTGACTGAAATGAGAGCTGAAGAAGAGAAGGAGGCAGTTGCTTGTATTCTTGGAGTTTTAGTTTCCCAGTTTGGAGCCGTAACTGGAATCATTATTAGGTTACCCAAAATTCTCAGTTTTCTTGAGATCCTGGCACTTAGAAAAAAGATAGTAAGTGCTTTAACAAGCCTAGAGGCAGTGCTGACCGTGGCTTCAGCCTGCAGGGCAGCTCTTTTACAGTGTCTTGGGAGCCACATTGAAGAGCCAGAAGGTTTAGGAGGGCAAGTACTGCTGAGCATACCAGTGAGAAGATCTTTGATGGAGCGCTTCTTCTGACTTTGTAGGCTGGATACTTTTTATAACATTTTAAAGCCTGGGTCAGATAAGAGCTAGTGCTGACAGAGAGAATCATCACACTTGCAGCATACCAGTACCACCGTTGGAAATCCAGGCTTCTCAGGGTACTCAGACCTTCATTGTTGATCATCCTTCACATAATTCCAGCACTTCTTGCCCCCCCACCACCAAAAAAAGTCATAGTAGTAATTGGAACCTTATATTTCATCAGAGTCACTGCTGACATTAGAGTCAAAATCTGTATGACTGGAAAATTAATCTTGCAAAACACTATAAGGAACTGGAAGGCCCATTTACATCTATACTAACCCTGTCCGTGATTGTAGGTGAGCTCTTATGTTGGACTCAAATGGTCTCCAGCTCACACCAGCCCTTTCTTTATTCTGTTACCAGATCTCTTGTGCTTGCTTCTGGCGTACTGCAGGGCCAGGCCAGTCCTTCCAAGCCCTGGGCTTGTGAAGGTGGGCTTACTTACCTGGAGGCTTACTTACCTGGATATTTACCTGCCTCCCCTGCCACCTTCTAGCCATGTTCCTGGATACTCCTGCGTGTGAGTCTGGCTGTCTGCTCTCTGTGAAGGACCATTGCTGGGAGGAAGAGTGGGATTTGAAAAGAAGTCTAAATGGTGTTTTACTTGATTTGCCAAATTGCTTTGTCAGTAGACTAAAGAGAAACAGAGCTCTTGTGTGGAGGAGCAAGAGTTTCTGTGCTCTCTTGAAACCAGCCTCCTGACTCCCAGTGGGGCCATCTTTGTTCTCCTAAGGAGGTAGGTGGCAAGTCAGGTTCAAGAACAGGTATTTCAGGGAATGTGCCTGTGCCTGTTAAATGTTTCTTGACAGTGTGATAGTACCTGACATTCTTCATGGGTTTTTAGAATCAGGAAATGGAGAAGACTGAGGGCTTTGGGCTGAGGGGATAGGAACAGCAAGTAAAGACAGGACTTGCAGGCTTCCACAGGCAGTTTTTATTTGACAAGGATGCACCTGTTTTTATTTGGTAAGGAATGGAAAGAGGTCAGAGTGGATAGTATGTAGGGAACACAGAAGTTGATTATGACTGTGGGTAAATTGTCTACCCTTGTGAGCTGTTCTCATTCATGGCCTGTAATGATACACAACCTACCTTATCAGCTGTTGGGGGAGGTTCAATGGAATAACCCAGAGACCTATCTCCTGTCCTTTTGCTTAGAGAATGCTGAACTAGAAGCTGTGTCATTAGCAAGCTCAGTGCATTTGATAAAAAATGATCACATTTTTAAAACCTCAGTATTCAGGAGGCATTACTCTGCTTAATTTTTTCCCCCTCAATGTGTGAGTCTTTTTTAAAACTCTCTTTTAGATTTAGTGTTCCAATAACATCAAATAACCTGGTACCTTGTCCTGCCTACCTCGTTGAGTAGTCAGGAGGGTCCAATAATGATAATGAATGTGAATGTGATGAAAACCTTGTGTGGATGTGGAAGATAGTGGTGATGCTGCTGTGGCTGGAAATGGCTGACACAGAGAGTAGCATCTATGTTAGGGCCTGGTAAAATGGCAGCTATTTTTGTCAACTTTTAAAAATTATTAGGTGGGGGCCCGGGGATTTAGCTCAGTGGTTCTGCCTGCCGCCTGCTTTGCAAGTGCAAAGACCTCAGTTCGATCCCTGGTACCAAAAAAAAAAAAAAAAAAAAAAAAAAAAAA
>NW_022900928.1:13261256-13282550 GCF_012274545.1 Fukomys damarensis
CCGTAGACAAAAAAAAAAAAAAAAAAAAAAAAAAAAAAAAAATACTAGGTGGGCATGGTGGCACACAACTGTAATCTCAGCATTTGGGAGGCTGAGGCTGGAGAATCGCTGCAAGTGTGAGGCCAGCCTGGGCTACACAGTGAGGCCTGAACTACATAGCAATACCCTGTTAAAAAAAAAAAAAATCTTCCTTTTAATGTTAGGATACAAAGTTTAGTTTATGCTTAAAGCTTACACCTTGAAGCTCAGGATTCTTTTAGCCAAGACTTTGGACTCATTTAAATTGGTACACCCTTTGGATGTGAAGCCCAAGGATTGTTAAGATTGTGTAGTGTGTATGAAAAGGCAGCTAGCTACTGGCTGTTGTACCTGCTTCAGGGACATAGGAAAGGTGTACTTTGTGCTCTCACTTACCAGAAATCCACCAGTTGATCTTGTGGTACGAAAAATGGTATAAGGGTCTATCGAGTGCCACACAAATATTGTTACTCAGAACTTGGGGCCTGGACACAAGAGGAAATAGAGTTAGGGAGAGAGCAGGGGGCCTGGAAGGAGGTGGTGCTATTTTTCTGATTCTTTTTCTTTAGTGCTTTCTGGTGAGGGTCAGGAATTTGTTAGCCTCAGATTCCTAAGGGGAGGGCAGAGCAGGTTATCATGCAAAAAGCATAGAATTTAAATAGAGGACCTGGATTCATGTGCCAGTCTTAACGAAGAAGTTATCTTGTACATGTCACTTCTCTGAACCCAGTTTCTTCATTCATAAAATAGGGTAATGTGTAAGAAAATGCTTACCTTTAGTGGTAATAGTAGGCAGTGTTACTGCTTTATTGTTGTTGACATTGTGAGTTTGCATATTTTCCCCTCCAGGTGGAAATGAGGCAGGCTTAGATTAGAATTAGCATCTTGATTTTTTTCTGGTGAGTGCAGATGACTCTCTAGAAGAAGCTGGGTACAAATAAAGTCTTTGAATGCAATGCAAGAATTTCTGAAACAGGTGTTATTTCTGTCCTTCTTGCAGAAGCTCACACCTAAACTCTGCTCTTTTTGAGCAGAGGATCAAGCTGCTGCCTGCCAGATGTGGTTAAAGGATTCCACAGACTCACCAGGAGCAGGAACCAGGAGTTGAGAACTCGCTGTGATTGGGATGGGTAGTAGGCATGGTGCACTGGGGCAGAGTCGGGAAAACTATACAGGCCTTGAGAGTTTTTCTATTTCATTTGTTGTCTTGTGCTGGCTCGGACATACTCTCCAGGGAGGCTTAGCAGTGAATTTGGAGATGAAGCTAATATCTTAACATCACTAAACTCAGATGATCTCTGACAGTGGAAGTATTTTAGCTCCCTGTATTAAGAGTTTTAAAGCATAACCATGCCCTTTGATTTAGTAATTTCACCTCTGGGACTTTAAGGCAGTAATTTGAATTGCAGAAAAAAGTCTGTGCACAAAGGTGTATTGGATGTGATAGTGGTGATTGAGCACCCAAAACACCTGGCATTGGAAGCGTGTACATCTAAAATGTCAGCATCACAGAGTAAGGATTTTTTTGTTTGTTTCCAGCACCTACAGTAGTAACTGGGCACATGAGTGCTTGTGACACTTTTTAAAGTTATATAGAAGAAAGATTTACATTTACATGATAGGATTACTTAGCTATTTCAAATGAAGAAGTATTAATGATATAGGATATTTTCTATATTGATAAAATGGGGGGGAGCAAAGTATTTTTATATATGGTAAAATAACCTGTTTTTTTAGTGGTACTAGGATCAAACCCAGGGTCCTTCGCTGAGGTACATCCCAGCACTTTTTACTATTTGACAAGATCGGGCGCATTCAGGGTGGTGTGGCCGTTTGAGACAAGATGTCACTAAGTTGCCCACGATGGCCTCCAGCTTTCAATCCTTCTGTCTCAGCTTCCCAAGGAGCTGGAATCGTATAGAAAGGCAGGGTGTGGGGTAGGGGATGGGGAGGCAATACCCGAGTAAGTATATCTCCAGAGGATCATATTATAGGTGACATTTTCAGATTTTATAAAATTTTGAAAGCAACTATGATTTTTTGACGAGTAAATTTTTTTCACTAAATCAGGTTCTTATTTTATTATTTTTATTTATTTATTTTGGTGCCAGGGATTGAACTCAGGTCCCTGTGCTTGCAAGGCAGGCAGCGGAACCACTGAGCTAAGTCCCCGGACCAGGTTCTTATTTTTTAAAAGTAGGTTAGTAAAGTTGATTCGTGGAACAAACCAGCAGCCTCCAGAGCCAGCTCCTCTATCTTTTGAAAAAACCAGGCAGCTTTTGTCAACATACAAAACACCTACACACTTGGCTTGTTCCTGTCAGCTTGCTATGGAAGCTGATGCCTCCAAATTTCAAGAGGGTGATAGAAACCCCATGGTGTTGAAATTGTGTGGCTCACATTGCAGAGACGTGCCTGTATGTTTATGATTCCATCATTGAACTGAAGATATTTTATAGTAGGGGGAAGGATTTTAAGAAGATAGAATTTGCTGGGTGGGTGATTAATTCTTAGAAAGTTATGGAAGCTTTTAAAAGTGTCCTCTGCTTTTATTCGTTCTTATTTCAGCTCGTGTTCTATTAAAGTAATTTTTAGATAACACCTCAGTGCATTGGAGTACATAACAGTACTTCATGAAATGTTTTCTAAGATACTGTATTCTCTTGAAGCCAAGACTTCCTTAAAATTAAAATCTCTGCTTTTAGGTGAATTGTGACACCTGAGCTGGAAATTCTTAGTTTTCCAATTTAACTGGCTTCCAATAGAATACGTGCATCCCAGAAGAAAGGCCCACTTTTCTCAGCTTGTGAGGAATTTGTGATGACTAAGGGTCCCCAGACATTTCTGACCCATTGTTATGACTGTAATCCTTTCCATTCACATGACTTCTCATTTATCTTTTCTCTGCCTCTATAGTCATAACCGGCAGACCACAGCATTCAGGCATCCTGTGACCAGGCAGTTTTCTCCAGAAAATAGTGAATTCATTCTTCAAGAAGAGTAAGTACTTTTGTTTATTCTCCTTGTCTAGACAGATTTTGGGACCTTGAAGGCATCTGCTTAAAACAAAACTTGCTGGACATTTTCTGTCAGATACAGGGGCTTGGAGTGGGTTGATTGATTCACAGTGAAATGTGAGAAGAATTTTATTATTCATTTTCCAGCCTTCTCTAAGTAGGAAGATGTGGAAGAGGAGAGATGATGCAGGGATCTGCTGTGGTCAGTATGATTAGAGCCTCTTACAAGTTCCCTTTCCCCGGAAGCGCCATCTAACACATTAGCAATGCTCTGATTAGACCACTCCTCTGGCATGAAAATACTTAATATAGTCTCAGAGAGAGCAGAGCAGCTTCCCAAAGAAGCCTTAAGTGAGAGTCTAAAACGGTTCTAGAAGAGAGGAAGCTGGTGATGCCCACCGTCTCCACACATTTTGAGTCCATTCTGCTCTTTTCCTAACCTGGGAACTTTCTTGCTCCATGGCTCAGTTTGAGCCAGGACTCTGGAGTGCTAAGAGCCAGGTTTGTCACCAAAGCTTCTCTACTTAAAAATGCATGTACTGCCTAAGTAGGACATGTTCTTTTCCCAAAAATGGAGACAAATGTGCACAAGTGGCTCATCTGAGACAGTTTTATCTGAAGAAAATATTTTCTGTTGGAGAAGGGACTTTTTTTCTCTTTATATCATTTTTCCTCTGCTCAACACTGAGACCAAATATATTCTTAAAATAAATGATCAGTATTTATATTTTTACAGTATTCCTCTCCCTCAGTGCTTACCCTTTTGAACTTTTCATTAGGGAAAAAATTTAAGGGTTCAAAAGTAGAGAAGTGTAGTAATAAATCCAGTGTATTTGTAATTTTATTTCCTCTATACTTTCTTCCTCATCCCTTGGATTATTTTGAAGCAAATTCAAAACATCATTTCATCTCTATAATATTTTCACCATAGAATCATTATCCTACTAGAAATCTATGATTGTGATAATATTGACATTCCTTGGATGTTTACTTTGTGTTGGAAGCTTCACATGCATATCTCAGTAATAGAGGTAGACCATCATCACCATTTTGCAGATGAAGATAATTGAGACTCAAAGAAGTAAAATCACTGCCCAGTCACGTTGCTAGGAGTATAGAGAGTCATGTTGACACCCCAGGGTGGCCAGGTTTCATAATCTTTGCTGTCTTTGTGTGGTGGTCTCGTCTGTCAAGTCAAACCTCTTGCTAAGTTATTTTAGTGGTTGTGGTCCATGGGACATAATGGCCAAACTCTGGGGTTGGAGTGATGACTTCAGTAGGGGTAGTCTAGAAATCAAACCTAGGGCCTTACCACTGAGCTGTATCCCAGACTCCTCTTTTTATTTTGAGACAGGGTCTCACTGAGTTGCTTAGGCTGGGCTCAAACTTGTGATCCTCTTGCCTCAGCCCCCCAAAATGCTGGGAGTCAGGTGTGCACCACCATTTCTGGCTCTGACATTTATACTATAGATTGACTATCCCTCAACCTGAAATTCTCTGAAATCCAAAACATTGGGAGCATTATGTTGGCACTTAAAAAGATTTTCAGATTTGGAGTTCTTGGATTTATCTTGCTCAGCTGGTAAGGTCTATGCCAGTGGTGGCAACCCTATATCATACCACAGCAGGCTGTTTGTTATCATTGAGAGCTCTAAAAGGTTTGCTATCATTGACTGGTCTGTGCTAATATTCCAAAATCAGGAAAAACTCTCAGATCTGAAATATTTCTGGTCCCAAGCATCTTGGATAAGCAATAGCCTACAGCTGAGGGGGAGATAGTAGACGGTAAAGATTATTTTGCCTCCTGAGGAACTGCTATGTAAAGACAGCAGCAAATCCCTCACATTGTAGCTCAGAATAACTTTATTGATAGAATCCTGAAGTTCAGAAGCACCTGGAAGCTTATTGATTGCAGTCTCCTTCAAGACACCTGCAGCCTGGCCATGGTTAGAAGATCTGGAAGAATCCATCAGCCCTTTGGTTGGGAAGTTACCAGATTCAATAGGAGCTGCTAAATGCTACAGGTTTCTCTCTGTGTACACTTTTGTCATACTTCTTTTTCATCTCATTCCTAACATTGTACCCCTTGACCACTGCTGAGAAGGTAGCCTCTTTTCTCCCACACAAATAGGTCTAGAGGATTCTCAATTCCATGTAATTTCCAAGGAAAGGATGTTCCTTACTTTCAAGGACATTTCCTGTGTGCCATGGGAGTACCTGCTTATCCTGGGGTGAGGGGCACTACGTGGTCAGATGTTCCTTGAAGCAGCGGAATATGCTTTAGGCATTGACAGGAAGGGAAGATTCTATGAACTGAAGTATGATGCCTGCACTTTTATCCATAGCTCTCCATTGTGTCAGTGGCTGGACTCTGCAACAAGTGTGCTGTTGGCAAGGATCTTACTGTCTACTAGGGAAGACAGATGATGAAACAAAATCACAAATATAATGTGTTTCTATCAGAGGAAACATAGGGTCCATTGGGCATTAATTAAAGGGGCCTCTGATCTGGCTTGTAGACCATGGAAGAACCCACAGTCTTGGGTATGGACATGGTTTAAATTTAGACCTGTGCCATCAAGGTGAATGGGCAAAGACTAAGAAGCAAGAGGGTAGAACATGGAGGCTCGCGCCTGTGAAGAGCACTGGGTAGATTCTGAAAGTGAGATTGACAGGACCTGGTGATTGATTGTGATGAGGATAAAAAGAAAAGAGGACAGGCTTTTTTGTAATCAGTACGTATGTATGTATGTATGTATGCATTTATTTATTTATTTATTTATTTGTTGGTACTGGGGTCCTTGTGCTTATGAGGTAGGCAGTGGAACCCCACTGGGCTAAATCCCCGGCCAGTTTTTATTTTTTATTAACACGTCTTTGTAGTACATAATGATCATAATCCTCATGGGGAGTTGGTACATGTACATAACACATCTTAATTATTTTTTCATTCCCTTCCCTCCCCACTCTCTCTTAATCCTCTTCCCATTTGAAAAGATCTGTCTCCCTATTTCCTGCTATCTACCTTGTATTTTCCTCTGGGTTTCTCATATAAGAGAAACCATGTGATACTTAAGCCTGTGTATCTGATTTATTTCACTTAACATTATTGTCTCAAGGTATGTCCATTTTCCTACAAATGATTTGTTTATCCTTTTTCTTGCAGAGTAGTGCTCCATTGTGTACAAATGCCATACTTTCTTTATCCATAGGCCACTTCCAAGATTTGGCTGTTACAAATTGTGCTGCGTAAACATGAGTATGCATGTATCCCTGTAGTATGATGTCTTTAACTCTTTTGAGAAGATAACTAAAAGGGTAATACCTGAGCTGAATGGAATTTCTTTTTTTTTTGGTACCAGGGATCAAACTCCTTGCGCTTATTATGAAGCAGGCGGCAGAACCACTGAGCTAAATCCCCAGCCCTGAATGGAATTTCTAATATTAATGTTTTGAAGAGTATACTGATTTTCATAACATTTTCCGTGCAGCCTCACCAGCATTTGTTATTACTATTTCATTTTCTTTCTTTTTTGTGGGGGCATGGTCTCAGTAGGTACTTCAGGCTGGTGTTGAATTCAGTATGTAGTCCAGACTTTCCTTAGACTCCAACCTTAGCCTCCCAAGTGCTGGTATTACTGGCGTGCACCACCACATGCTGCTGCTACTTAATTTCTTGACGATAGCCATTCTTTCTGGAGTAATACGAAATCTTGGTATTGCTTTAATTTGCATTTCTCTAATGGCCAGAGATGTTTGAACATATTTTTGTATACAGTATTTGTTGGCCATTTGTACTTCTTCAGAGAAGTGTCTGTTCCTTTCAGTTGCCCATTTTTTGGTATTCTAGATGTCAGTCCTTTGTCCAAGGAATAGCTGGCAATTTTTCCTCCTATTCTGTAGGTTGTTTCTTCACTCTGTTGGTGGCTTCCTTTGCTAGGAAGAAGCTTTTTAATCTGATGCAATCCCATTGGTTGATTCTTGGTATTCTTTCTTTTACAGTTGGGGTTCTGTTCAGAAAGTGCTTGGATACACCTCTGTCTTCAAGAGTTTTAAGGGCCAAGGATGGAGCTCAGTGGTGCAGCACCTGCCTGGAAAGTGCAGGGTCCTGAGTTCATTCCTGCACCCCACCAAAAAAGTTTTACCTGTTTTATCATCTAGCAGATTAAGTGCTTCTGTTTTAGCATTTAGATCTTTGATGCATTTGATTTTAGTTTAGTACATGGTGAGACATATGGGTTTATATGCAAGCTTCTATATATGGATACCTAGTTTTCCTAGCATCATTAAAGAGGCTGTCTTTCCTCCAAAGCATGTTTTTCGTCCCTTTGTCAAATACTAGGTAGCTGAATATGCCTGAAGTTGTTTCTGCATCCTCTATTTTGCCTGACTGAGCCACACACGTCTCTTTATTTGCCAATAATACCATGCTGTTTTTATCACTGTGACTTTGTAGTATAACTTGAAGTCTGGGATTGATGGCTCAATTCCTTACTTCTTGTTGCGCAGGATTGGTTTTGCTGTCTATGACCCTTCTGGTTCCATATGAATTTTAGGATTGTTTTCTCTGTAAGGAATGCTATTGGTACTTAGATTGGTATTGTATTAAATCCGTATAACAGTTTGAGACTATGACCACTTTGACAATATTGGTTTTGCCTATCCAGGAACAAGGAATATCTTTCCATTTTCTTTTTTTGGTACTGGGGATTGAACTCACTCAGGTCCTTATGCTTGCGAGGCAGGCGGTGAAACCACTGAGCTAAATGCCCAGCCCTCTTTCCATTTTCTTACGTTTTTCATCTCCTTTCTCAGAGTACTGTAGGTTTCATTAAAGAGGTCTTTCACTTCTTTGTTAAGGTTAAGTACTAGATTTTTCTTGATGCTATTGTGAATAGTATTGCTTTCCTAATTTCTTTTTTGGTGAGTTTATTATTGGTGTACAGGAACAGTATGTATGTATGTATGTATATATTTATTTGAAACAGCATCTCACTGTGCAATTCAAGCTGGCCTTGAACTCACAGCAATCTTTCTGCCACAGCCTCTTGAATTCTGGGATTACAGTGAATTTAGTTTTTAATTGGAGAAGTTTTTTGATGGAATATTTTTGGTTTTCTGTGTAGAGAATCATGGCACCTGCAGATAATGATAATTTGACATCTGTCTTTCCTACACATATCCCTTTTACTTCTTTCTCTTGCCTGAGCACTCTGGCTAATGTTTCCACAGCTATTTGAACAAGAGTAGTGATAGTGAACATCCTTGCCTTGTTCCTGATTTTAGAGGAAAAGCTTTCAAATTTCCCCATTTAATTTGATGTTGGCCATATATATGGCTTTTATTAGATTGAAATAAGGGCCTTCTGTACCTTTTTTCTTTAGGGTATTTTGTTTTTTGTTTGTTTTATCATGAATGGATGTTGGATTTTTGTCAGAAGCCTTTTCTATGTCAATTGAGATGTTCATGTGATTTTTTTCCTTGCTTCTGTTTGTGTGGTGTATTACATTTATTGATTTGTATATTTTGAGCCATCTTTGCATACTTGGTCATGATGTATAATCTTTTTGATAATTCATTGTATCCTGCTTTCCAGTATCTTGTGAGGAGTTTTGTATATGTTCATTTTCTTTACCAGTTGGTCCTTTTCTGGTTGGTCCTTTTCAGAGTAATGCTAGTTTCCAGGATGACTTTTGCAGTACTCTTTCATTTTCAATTTCATTAGAGTTTGAGGTATATTGACATTAGCTCTTCCCTAAGGATATTACTGAATTTAGCAGTAAATCCATTGGGACTCGGGCTTTTTTTAGTGGTTATTTGTTGTTGTTGTTGTTCTCTTTAATTTCTCCAATTTCATTGCCTGATACTGGATTATTCAAGGTTTTTGTGTCTTCTTGGTTTAGCAGTTCATATGTATTTGGGAGTCCATTTGGTGTGAATTCTGTTATTAGAGTACTGTTCTCAAAGCAGTTACTAAGACTCTTCTGGATTTTGGCAGAGTTCCTTGTGATTTCACCGTTTTCATTTGTAATTGCACTGATTAGTGTCTTCTCTTTCCTTTTTGGGGTAAGATTGGTTAGGGGTTTATCTGTTTTGTTTATTCTTTTGAAGAACCAGCTCTTCAATTCCTTAATTCTTTATATTTTTGTCTTAATTTAATTTTATTAATTTCTGCCCAGATCTTTATAATTTTCTTCCTTGTTTTAGTTTTGGATTTGGAATGTTCTTGTTTTTCTAGGACCATGAGTTGTATTGTTAGGTTATTGATTTGGACTTGATCTGTTTTGTTGTTGTTTTGGTAATGGGGATGGAACTCAGAATCTTGCACTTGTCGGGCAGGTGGTGGCACCATTGAGCTAAATCCACAGCCCTTGATCTGTTTTTCTGATATGGACATTCGCAGGTACAAACTTCCCTTTTAGGACTGCTTTCATTGTGTCTAATATAGATTCTGGTATGTTGTCACTACAACATACATGATAGTTTGATTTTAGGAATTAATTTGCTCTGTGCCCCATTGATTGTTCAAGTGGTTATTGTTTAGTTTTCATAATTTCTGGGGTTCTTTTCCTCTTGATTTCTAGTTTCATTGCATTATGATCTGATAATATTCATGGGACAATTTTGCTTCTTTTGCATTTACTTAAGCATGAGTGTAGGGTTAGCATGTGATCTGTTTTGGAGAAAGTCATGGACTGCTGAGAAGAATGTGTATTCTATTGTTTTTGTTTGGAACACTGTAGATATCTATTAAGCCCATTTGTTCTAAGTTTTGGTTCACCTCTGATATTTCTTTGTTGATTTTTTTTTGTCTAAGTGATCTGTGACCATGGGATAAGGTTCCCTACTAAAATTGTGTTGCTGTTTATCTGATCTTTTATGTCCATTAGTATTTGTTTTATGAAGTTAGGTACACCAGTATTTGGTGCACATGTTTTGTTTCTTGGTCTATTCTGTCAATCTGTGTTTCTTGATTAAGGAGTTGACACCATTTACATTGAGAATTATTATTACTAAGAGGTTTTGAGTTATTCCTTTCATTGTATTTTTTTGTTTGTATTCTTTGTATTAATTTTATCAATCTCTGCTCTGATCTTTATAGTTTTGAATTCCTCCCCCCACCTTTTGCTTAACTACTCGCTCTTTCCTGTGCATTCATTCACTGTCTCTTTCTTGAATATCTTTGAGAAATTTTGTTTTTGGTAGTGCTGATTTGGTGGTCCTGAATTTTTTGAGGTGCTGTTTATCATGGAAATACCTTGTTTTTCTATCCACTTTGAAAAATTACAGGATGTATAAGTCTGGATTAGAAGTTGTGGTTTTTTTGTTTGTTTGTTTGTTTGAGGGCTGAAATATTTTTTTTCAAGCTCTCCTGGCTTTTAAGATTTATGTTGAGAAGTCTGCTCTAATTCTAATGGAATTACCTTTGGAGCTGATTCATTACTTTTCTCTAACAACTTTTAAGATTCCGTCTCTGTTTTTGACTCCTGGGATTTTTTACTATTGTGTGTCATGAAGAGGTTCTTTTTTGATTTGAGTTATTTGGGGTTCTATATGCTTCACTTATCTGTATTCTGGTATCATTTCTGTAAACAGATATTTTTTATATCTTGTGTACTATCTTCTGATTTTTCACTAATTCAGATTAATCTTAGATTAGTTTTCTTTGTGTCATCTCACAGTTTGTGGGATCCATTTTTCATTCGTTCTTGTTGCTTTTAAGGTAACTGAGTAATTGGTCTCCTATAGCATCCCTGTTTTCTAGTTCTCACACTCTGTCTTCACATTGGTTGCTTCTGCTGCCCATACTTCCACCAGAATTTTTAATCTCCCAGGTTTCTTTTTGGAACCTTCTTGTGGACTCTTAATTCTTTACTAAACAGGTCATTCATGTTTTGTATCATTTTGTTTAGCTTAGCTAGCTTTTTATAGGTGTCTTCTCATCACTTTTTCATTACATCCATTATCTATTTAATTATAGATTCTTTGAGCTGTCCAAGGATGTTACTGATCTGTTTTTTCACTCTTCTGTATTATTCTTTTGAAAATTTAGCTCTATGGCTTTTGCTCTCCTGCATACTTTTTTTTTTTTTTACTGGGGATGGAACTCGGGTCCTTGCACTTGCTAGGCAGGCTGTGGAACCACTGAGCTAAATCCCCAGCCCATCCTGCATACTCTTTTGAAGGCTTCTTGAAGGAAAGATATTGGAGATAATGGGCCATGCGCAGCTTAGGGAAGTGTGGCTAGTCTTGGTGGGGTCAGAAGGCAAGAAGAATGACTTGTGGTTTGTTTGCCAAGGGGAGAGTCGAGATAAGGCTGGACAGGAAGGCGCAGCCAGTTATCTAAATTGCTACTTCCTAAAATACACCCAGACCTACCTCTGGGGAAACTCTGGAGAGTGAAGCATGATTTCCTTTCACAGAAATTATTTTTTAAAATGTGCAGCGAGTGGAATTTCCATTTTATCCCCTTAGAGGAGCTTAATTTTGTTGTGTAAAGTATTAAGTGGTGAAGGAAAAAGGCTGATCATTGTTGTCCTTACATTAAACTCTCAGGCTAATGTCTTGAGTATAATAAAGAATATTGGCAGGCCGGGCATGGTGGCGCATGCCTGTAATCCCAGCACTCGGGAGGCTGAGGCAGGAGGGTCGCTGTGAGTTCGAGACCAGCCTGGACTACATAGTGAGTTCCAGGTCAGTCTCAACTACATAGTGAGACCCTGTCTCAAAAAGCCAAAAAAAAAAAAAGAATATTGGCTCTTTTTCTTCTCCAAGGAATTTTAAGGCCAAAACCCAGAATGTTATAACTGTATTGACCCCTCTCATCAGAGCCTCTACTCCCAGTTTCTTAGATCTAATTTTGTTGGATCAGTGGTTGTCAAAGTGTGGTCTCCAAACTAGTGACATGTGGCCATTTGTTAGAGATGCATATTCTCAGTTCTCAATCAAACCTGCTGAATCCAAGACTCTGGAGGCAAAGCCTAGAACTCTGTTTTAACAAGCTTCCCAGGGAATTCTGGTATAGGAAAAATCTTGAGAGCCACTGACTTAGACAACTTGCTAAACTTCTCAAACTTCCTAAGTTACTTCCAGGTTCTTCTGAACTGTAGTGATAGTCTGAGCTAGATTTTAGTCAAATATGTAATTTGAGGTTCCTTTATCTGTGGGAATTTAATTTGTAAAGCCCATCTTCATGATGACTCCTCTTAGGATAGTACTAGCACAAGCAGATGCTTCTCCCTCACTATTCTCAGGTATAGCTTACCTGAGCTGTTTGGCATAGCCCATGTATGCCCACTCAGACTGTCTTCATTTTATAGATTAGAAATTCAGAGAGCAGAGTGAAAACTGATATCATGGGTGCAGAGGATGTGGGCTCTGAGTGTTCTAATTCCTGCATCAGTAATGCAGAATCAGCTAGGAGAGGCTAAGGTCAGCTGTGGTAAAGATAAAAAACAAAATATTAAGAATTTAAAACAAGATATTTCTTACTTTGCTCCATGTCTATCCATATGTCATCTGAGGGTCTCTTCTCTGTCACCTGTGCTGAGGGAGGCTTCATTTCTGTGCTTTCATAGTAGTCAAAAACAAGAAAAAGGAAACTGAGTGAAGTGTGCACTGGCTCTTCCACTGTCACATCATGGACTAAAGCAAGCCCCATGACCACCTTTCAGTTTATGGAAAGCAGGGAATGTACCTACGAAGAGAGTGAGACATGTTTGTTGAGTAGTATGATGGTTACTCTTAATAATTCAAAGTTCAGGGCTGGGGTTTAGCTCAGTGGTTCTGCCACCTGCCTTGCAAGCACAAGGTCCCAAGTTTGATCCCTAGTACCAAAAAATAAAAAATCAAAAAATTCACAGTTTAGACTGATCAAGAGAAGTAGGACCTATAGAATCAGTCACTAATGAGCTGCATTTGCTGTGTGACTAGAGTGCTTATTTTCTCATTTCATCTTTTCTGTTAATCTGCTTAGTTCTTAGTTCTTCATTATGCTATTTAGCTTCCAGGAAGGGTGTTCGTCAGTCAAATAGGCCTTGTAGCCTGTACACTGCTGGCAAGTGGTAGAGTCAACATTGAATTCTGGAGTTTGGCCCTAGGTGTTCTGCTTTTTATTACATAGGTAATACTGCCTCGTGTGTGTGTGTGTGTGTGTGTGTGTGTGTGTGTGTGTGTGTGTGTGTGTTTTGGTTTTTTGAAGCAGTCTCACTATGTAGTTTATGTAGTTCGTGCTGGCCTTGAACTCACTATGTAGCCCAGGCTGGCCTCAAACTCTTGACAATCTTCCTGTCTCAATCTCCCGAGTGTTGAGCTTACAGGTGTGTGCCACCATGCCCAGCTATACTGCCTCTTTAGTTTTCAGGGGACAATCCTTGTTGTTGGCCGTTCTTTGTTTTGTTTTGTGTTTTGGTACCAGGGGTCGAATTTGGGACCTTGCGCTTGTGAGGCAGGTGGCGGCACCACTGAGCTAAATCCTCGGCCCTGTTGTTGGCCATTCTTAAATGATGTGCCAATTGAGGAGGCTACTGCTGCATAGAAATTTTAATTATAATTGTATTTGTAGTAATGAAATTTGATCTGTAGTAACTTTACACTTGCTTGAAAGATGCCAAGCTTCCTTGGTACTCTCTGCTCCAGAAAATATTCTCAAACCTTTCATTTAGGGCCTCATTTCCAGTGATTGAATCATTTGGGTTCTTCTTCAGTCTTTTTCCTGATTCACAGTGACCTTCTAGAATTGTGAGCTTGAAACCAGGATCTATTTTTTGGTTTTGGGGATCAAACTCAGGACCTTGTGCTTGCGAAGCAGGTGTGGTGCCCCTGAGCTAAATCCCCAGCCTAAAGCCAGGACCTTTGTGGCCAAAAGGACATGAACAGGGGTCCTCTTAAAGGTGTCATCCTTAGCATGGGACATACAGGGCTATGGTTTTGTTCCTGGTGCTCATGCACAGGAGCCTTTTCTTCTTAGCACTGGGCTGCCCCAAAGCCACAGATAGACTCTTACAGCTCTCAAGAAGAGGAGAGGAGCATTCCTGAATAGTGATGCCAGCAGCTGACTGTCAGCAGACTGTGTGCACCAATCCCCAGGCTCTGTCAAGCATTTCACATTGAAGTGGGGCCTACGGCTGGAAGAAGTATGCATTCACTACTTTTAGAAGTTCAGAAGCCCACAGTGGTGTTGAGTGGCCAGCTGCAAGGCATGCAGTATCACCTGGGAACTTCATAATCGGGAGAGAAGCCTTGCTAGGCCTACCCTTCCCAGCATCCTACCAAGTTTAGTTTGTCCTTTCCCTTGGGGTCTGAGCAGCCCTTTGTTTTCTCATTTGAGTAATTGGAAGAGAAACACTAGTTGGAATTGCCTGAAATGCTGTGAATAGCATTTGGAGGATAGCACTTAAAAACATAGTCTTGTTGAAGGTAAGAATTATCTCATTGATCTTTGGTCTTTGCCTCTTTGCTGATGCGATTCATTTTTACGGGTTATAGGGCAAGATTCTCCTAAGCCTTGTACAGATTCTGGGCCTGGGGTTGGGGTATCTTCTACTGCTAAGAGGTGACTGTCTGCTGCTCCCACTGCGGCTACAAGTTGGTAAAAGCTGTCAGTGAGAGATTAGGAGTGAGCCAGCATGGGAGGGAGTCTGTCCTGCTGTACCTCTGCTAGACTCTGGGCTGCACCGCTGATGCATTGCCATCTGTGGTGGATAGAACCGGCACATTTTCTCTAGATGCTGGCATTCTTGGGCTAGCTTTGCCTGTTGCATTTGGTTGCCATGGCAGCAGAAAAAACGGGGAGAAAGGAAAACACCTGGCAAACAGATGCAGAAACTTGATTGTCAGTTTTCCTTCCTGGATTCGGAGACAGCATTTCTGACAGTCACAGGTAGGAGAAGAGGGGGTGGTGGGGCCTTTAGTTCATTCAGATGCCTAGGTATTGCCTTTGGATGTGGTTGTTTGTAGAGCATTGGCATTAAGGATGAAGCCATTGCCACATAGCAACCACGTTTTCGGCTCTGTCTCTGCCCGATGAAAAATGCTGCACTGTGGCTTTGCTGTGTATGGAAGGAAAGCTGCTGCGTGGAGACAGTTGTTTTTCTTGTTCCTGTGACTTCCCTTTTGTCCTCTTCTTCTGCCTCCTCCTACTCTGGAAGTGCTCAGGTGCCATTGTCTAATGAGTAGAGTGGCTGCCAGGCTCAGAGAAGCAGATAGGCTGGGGAGGGCTCGCCAGAGGCACAGGTTTGAATTGGAGCATCTCTGAGACAGAGCAGAGCAGAGGTGCATGGACTGATAGAGGTCCAGGCCCAGTTCTCTTCTTGAACAGGTGAATACACCCAGAATCGAACGTGGAAGAGACTGGCCCAAGGTCATACACTGAATAGGGACTCAGGCCCAGTGTTCAGATTTACCGTGTGGGCAAGCCTTGGTGTTTTTTTTTTCATACTGTTTGGGCTGGTTTCCAGCTCCTGGGGTGGGGTTAGGAACTAGAGCCTGTGTTTAGGGATTGAGGGGGAAGGAGAAGGAACACAGGAAGCCATGGTTGAGTAATGAGGCCATAGTTGCTGAATGAAAACCTGTGTCAGACAGCCTCCACAGGGTGTTGGAGTTTATAGTGAGCGTTGGCGGTCTGTCTGTGTCTCTTTCTCTGAGAAGTGGGGGTGTGAAGATGTTTCTGCCTGTTTGGGACAAGAACTTTTATTTTTTTCCTGATTTTCATTGTGCATTGCTTTTCCCTTAGTTGGTGGGTGTAAACTCCTTCGTATATCTCCTTCTCATGCACCCCTCATCTTACTTAAATACTTTCAGCTATGCCCTTTTTGTATAGAATTCTTGAGAATAGAGCATGAATTTGGGAGCCATTTTCCCAGAAATTAATGGGATACAGGTGTCATTTGATGAGGTCTTTTCAGTAAGAGATTCTTATTTCCTCATACTTTTTATGACTTTCTTGATGGCTACTGACATCTTTACAGAACGAGAACCTATTCCACAATGTTTCTATACTGTAACAACAAAATGTCCCAGAAAATGTGTTTATAGGAAATGTTTATTGCTTGGAAGCTAATTGTCACCTTCAGTTTTCTGGAGAGAAGTGCCTTGGAAATAAAAATAAACTGTAGGTGGGATTTAAATTCTGGGGTCTGTCCTGGTAACAGTCACAAATAATGCTTTTCCTTTCATGCAGTGCTTCACGGTTTTTAAAGTGTCATTTCAATCCATGCAACTGCCTTGTGAGATGAGAGGTAGTTTCCACTCCATTTTTCAAAATGAAATTGAAAGCTCAGGGAGCTGATGTGATTTGAGGAGCCAGTCAGTTTCAGAGAATGGCTGAGTTCCAGTTATCTGGATCTTTCCACCATGCCAGGATCCCCTTGGTTTGGGGTTTGCTTTGGAGTGATAAAAATGAGAGCCTGTTTCTCTCATACTTTGGGACTTTTCACAGGATGACCTCTTTGTGGAAAGCCAAGATTTTAGAGTCCACATGCTGTCTTGGGCAAGTCATTAATTTTATTGGGTCTCAGTTTCTTCATCTGCAAAATGAGATGATAAAACGACTTTGGTTGTTAATGCAGGAAAGTTACCTGACACATAGCTGCTTGATAAGTATAGGCAAGCAGTAGCCCCTCTCTTGCTTAACCTTTGTACCTGTTCCTTAGCATTGCTACACTTGGCTTGGTGACCTACCTCTTGTGTGTATAAAGCAAAGAAAGGTCTTGTTATGATTTCAGACCATTCATTGAAAGGCAGCTGAGGACCCCCCCACCTCCCATTGAACTTGGACCTTGTACTTTCCAGGCTGATGGCAGAATCACTGAGCTAAATTCCAGGCCCCTGAGGATACCATTTAACAAACCCACCCAATTTAGACCTTGTAGAAAAAAATGGCTTAGGCCGGGGTTTCGCTCAGTGGTTCTGTCGCCTGCCTTTCAAGTTCAAGGATCCGAGTTTGGTCTCCAGTACCAAAAAATAAAAAAAAAAGGGTGGGGGGCTTCTGTATTTATAACGTCCTTTTCTTGCTATGAATATCAGTATTATATGATATGCAGAAAGCAGAAGCAGCTCCTTTTATAGATGGGGACATTGAGTTAAAGAGAATATCATTTCCTGCCCCAGCTCTCTTGACATATCCTTGACAAAGCTCAGAGTAGAATCGACTCATTTTCCAACAGAGCTTCTCCATAGTGATTTTTGTCTAGTCCTCACTTCTTTTGTTCACTTCCAATGGGAGGCAGTTGTGCTCAAACTCTAGCTCACTCTTTTGAACCTCAGCCCACACCCCTCCAGCAAAATAATCAGCATTCATGTAACTTAAGCCAAGGAAAGGGAAGTCTTTGTTCAGACCATCGCACTGTACTTTGGGAATCCAGA
Source organism: Fukomys damarensis (assembly GCF_012274545.1). Classification (NCBI taxonomy): domain Eukaryota; kingdom Metazoa; phylum Chordata; class Mammalia; order Rodentia; family Bathyergidae; genus Fukomys; species Fukomys damarensis. The sequence continues at coordinate 13,278,656 of NW_022900928.1, forward strand.
CAGCACAGAAACTGAGCAAGCAGGCTTTTAAGTTAATAGATTTAACTTAATAACACCAAGAGTCTATGTATGCTGGCTTTTTGGTCTCTTCTAGAGATCTGTGTGACTCAGTATGCTCCAGGGCATCTAATGGGAGCTGCATGCCTTTCACAATTACTTTGCTCAGGGCACAAGCTGAGCCTTGGAAGAGGGAGACATTTCTTGGGTGAGACTTGTCAGTAGTGTACACTCAGCCTTCAGACTTGAGGACAAATCAGTATCTGTTCCAGCCAGGTTAGCAAATGGGGAACACACCTGAAAGATGAAACTGGCTAAAACAGACATTCATGTCTAAGCTGGTGATGTCCCTCTTTTCAGTGCTGTCTGTGTGCTGTACACACATGCACACACACCCACACACACCCCAGAGATGTTGCTGTAGTTGATGTAATTCACCCCTAAAAGTTTCCTTCAGGACCAGGGATTTTAGCTCAGTGGTTCTGCCGCCTGCCCTGCAAATGCAAGGATCCAAGCTCGATCCCCGGTACCCTCCCCCCAAAAAAAAGTTTCCTGCAAAGTGAGGAAATTGGAGACTTTTTTCATATCCCCATTTTTGATAACCACCAGTATCCTCAAAGCATAGCCATTTAAAAAAAAAAGACTAACTGTAATTTCAGAAAACTTACAGATATTTCCAAAGTAGTAATCACCCTTGGAGAACCTGTGAGAGCTTGACCTGTGGTGAGAAGGCTCAGAAGGCAGATCTTGTTATTTGGATGAGTGGGTAGCTGCATGCGCCTTGTACTTTCAAAGAGCCATGATGGGCTGCCAGATATGAGTTGAGCCTGCTGCTTGATTGAGAGTGGTCTCTGCCCATGGTGGACTGTGCTGGAGAAGACAAGCTTCATGTTGGTAGAGACCGCACAATCTTCACCTTGGCAGACCAGTTTGGATTTTAGTTTTCCTCTTAAGTGTTCTCTGGGTAAGGCTGAGCAATGTTGCGCATGAAGACTGGACTCATCTTTGTGTGTTTCTTCCTCCTCTTCTTCTACCCGCTCCTCTCTGATGTTTAGTTTTGCAGCCACAGCTAGTTCTTCTCTGGCTGAAATCTCTTCACAGTTGGCTCCCCAGGGGCCAGTCTTACCCTCCTTCCTTACCTAACCAAAGTTGCAGGGCCATCATCTTTCTCCCATACTGTTGGCTGAGAGGGCTTTCCAGCCAGCTACTACCACCCCAGGCTACCACAGGAAGATGATGTGAGTCAAAGTGGGCAGGGGTAAAGTTAGGGTTAAAGATGATAAATATAAACATAGCACAAGTATCCATTTGCTCTGATTTCCTGAGCCAATCACAATTCTAGTCTTTTCTTTGTCCTACAGAAGTAGAATGAGATATCTCTTGATGGCAAATTTTACAGTCTTTTACAATGATGTGGATGACTTTAGAGTAATTGGGAAAAATGTATATATTACAATGTTTTGAAGAATCAAAAGGTAAGAACATGAATTAGTGTGATCATAGTTATGTAGAAACAAAAAAGTACCCATTTCCTCAAACCCAAAATAAATATGTAAAAAAGAATGAAAGTAAATATATGAAGTTATAAATGACTTTTGCTTTGACTAGCAAAATGATAGGGCACCCACCCACTACTTTAGCTTTTTCTTATATTTCTCAAATAGTCTGTAATAAGCTTCTAGTAGTATGTGAAGGGAGAGCAAATTAAACTTGATAAAATATCAAACAAACTTTTTCTGTTACGGATTTTGTGTCTTGAATTTTAGCTAAGAGGTACAGTCATCCTAACTCAGGCAACCTGAGAAGTCTTCTTTCTTGACGCCCCCTGGAAGTCAGAAGTCAGGCAAGACTAGGTTCTGAGAAGGCATTTTGGACTCATCTCTGCCTGGAAGTAAAGGGTGGACAAGGCAGCCTCTCAGATTCTCTTCACGCCCCCAAACAGTGATTATCTTGCCTCACATAGCCTCTGCCAAAAGGGAGCGCTGAGCTCAGTGCCATTTTTCCTGAGTGGGGAGAAACAACAAAAGTCTGGCTGGGGGTGGGAATCTGGGGTGAGTCCCTGAGCTCTGATGAGGAGCCAGCTAGCTTTCTGCCTGGTGGGACGAGCACATCCAGCTGCCAGGCATACTACAAGGTCCAGCCCCTTGGAAAGCTGGTCCCCACTACAGTGGACCTGCAAAGGCCCTGCTGAGGGAACCACAGTGGTCATAGCAACTTCTGTGGAGAACTTCTCTCCTGTTGCAGGGTTATCAGGGCTCTGGCTCAAGGCATGGAAAGGATCACCTGTCTTTTGAGCAGTGGTCTTTGAAGGGAGCATCATCTCTGCAGTGGAAACTAGGACTTCCCTGTTGCACAGCTGTAAAAGACAGCCTACTGAAGGACATCTGAATGCTTTTTCCTCAACTCATCTGGCTTGGATCCTCCAGCTCCATTTCCTCAGGGTACTGGCCCAGTCAGTCCTGCAGAGCAGATCCTCAGTTTTTGGTAGCCTGCTTTATATCGATCTGCATGGATCCTGTCACCCATCTGAGCAGTGGGCAAAACCCCGCTACAGAACACTGAGATTCCTGCTTCAAGGAAAGTTTACTGACCCTGGACTTGGCATTGAGCTGCTCAGGGATAGGTATTGAATTTGTGTGAACACATTTGTCTTTGCTGCTTTAAAAGATTCTGGCAGATGCAGGGACTCTTTGGACACAGGTGAGGAGGACACTCTCTTGTGTCTCTGAGTGTTGTAAAGAGATGTTCCCAGCGTTCTGGCCCTCCTTGGGCAACTTCCCAGAAGAAAGGACTGTGTTCCAGGGATGCTGATGGGGAAGCACCAGGATCCTCCTTGGAGCCCGAGGCTTGCTTCTTTCCTTTTCTCCAGGCGCAGCATGAGGGGTTAATATTGTCATTAGCTCTATTTTGGGACAACACAGAGTGTTCTCAGAATAGAACTCTTTGTTGAATAATCTATTTTGGGAGGCAAGCCCCACTGGCGTTTATGAAAGCATTCTCTGTGTATCTGAGGGTGTAGATGTGTGCGTAATTAATTTCTTGTTACTAATTATAAACAGCTTCTTTGGGGACCTGGGGAAGTAGAGGGGTGTGTGTGTGTGTGCACTTGCACATGTGTGTGTGCACGCATGTGTACAGATTGCTCTTGCCTGCTGTGAAAAGTGGTGTATGTCCATTGGATGGGGCAGCTGTCACACCTGCTAGGATAGGAGAGTAAGTATGGGGACCTGAGGTTAACAGGCAGGGATGACAGTCTGATCTTCTTTGTGGACATGTACCCATCTGTCATCCTCTTGGCTCCCTGGAACACCAGGGCAGGCTAGACATTGTGGTCCTCTGGTTGTAGTCTGGAGTCTAGTGGTTCCCAAAAGATCAGTCTTGATTGTCCTAAGGCCAAGCAACCTTTCCAACCTAAAGTAAATCTAAGTCTCTATTTCCCACTCTGCAGATTGTCATTTATTCTCTAGATCCCTTTACCTCTTCCCTCAGGCCAAACCTACATATGTCAAAGCAAGAGAGAAACCAAAGACCGTCCAGCATGGTCAGTGAATCATCCACAGCTGGGACCACATCCACCCTGGAGGCCAAGCCTGGACCCAAGGTGAGCTCCTGACCATCAGTTTTTGCCTTCCCCTCTTTTATATTTGCCGGACCCCTTTTTAGCCAGAAGCCCACTTGATCATCACCGCAGTTTTGAGGGAGACCCATAAGAAGTGTTTTTCCCAAAAGGTGGTTCAGAAAATTAAGGTCAAGAGGAGTTTTGTCCTTTGTTCAAGAAAACAGATGATTGGGGCCAGGGATTTAGTTCAGTGGTGCTGCCACCTGCCTTGCAAGCACAAGGTCCCAAGTTCTATCCCCAGTATACCCCCACCAAAAAAAAAAAAAAAAAAAGAAAGAA
>NW_022900928.1:13282630-13286042 GCF_012274545.1 Fukomys damarensis
GCGCCAAAGTTACCCCCGAACACCCCCACAAAAAAAAAAAAAAAAAAAGAAAGAAAAGAAAAAGAAAACAGGTCATTGTTGACAGACCAGGAGTGATATGTGAGTCTTGGTGTGTGTTGAGAAGGCCACGCCTCTGTTCACATAGGAATGTGTGTTAGAACTTGGAAGGATTTGGTGTCTGATGGGTCTGAGGGAGGGTGCTCTTGGGAAGGGTCCAGAAGTTTCTTTGGTTAGGGTGTGGGGACACTGACTGAGGAGCAAGGAAAAGAACCATAATTTCAGAAAGCAGGAGAGTGCTGATGGGTGAACTTAAGTAGGTGGTGCAAATATCAGGAAAATGGCAAAATCTGCATTCAAAAACTAGCTTTGCTCCAGAAAGTCACAGGACATATTAGAGCCACCAGCTGCAGGTGAAAGTTGATTGAAAAATCCCTTTAAATTTTTCGTGACCCAGCTAGGAGGCTTGCGAGGTCTGGGGCCAGCTTTTTAATTAAATGCTGTGGTCATGTGCTTGCCTGTTCCATCTCGGTGCCTCTCTGATCAAAGGGTTCTGCTGCTTAGAGTAAGGCAGAGAGAGCTGACAGCCCTCGTAACAGACAACTGCTTTTTTTGTGCCATCCTAAACCCCTAGCTGCTAGAATTTGTCTGCTTTTTCCTAGATCATCAAGTCCAGCAATAAAGTCCATAGCTTTGGGAAGAGGGATCAAGCCATTCGGAGGAACCCCAATGTTCCGGTGGTGGTGAGGGGCTGGCTACACAAGCAGGTGAGGAGGCTGAGGGGAGAGAGCCTGGTTTGCTCCTGCTTGATTTAACCTTCCTGGGGATAAGCACAGAATCTTTCTGTTTCTGAGTTTATGTGGGGCAGGTGCATTCTGACCAGTGTGCTGAGTGATTACAGCTTTTTTCTCCAAGGATTACAGCTTCACTCCCCAAACCCACTTGATCACTTTGGCTTCTGTTGGCATTGGTTGCTCTGGAGTCCAGACCCTGGTTCAGTCAGCCTCAGTCCAGCCTTTCTTTGGGTTTTTTTTTTTTTTTTTTTTTTGGTACTGGGGATTGAACTCCGGGACTTGCGCTTGCGAAGCAGGTGGCAGAACCACTGAGCTAAATCCCCGGCTCCAATCCAACCTTTCTGCCAGTCCTCTCTCAGCACCTGTCTTTCTGATATTAAAGTCTTTGTTATTGCTTGACTGAAGAGTCCCATCTTTTCCTCTTCCCTCTGTCTGGCATATGTTTGTAGCCCCATGGCACCTCAAATTCCAAATCACTCAGACTCAGCTCATTGTCTCCTGATCTCTTACTCCTCTCACTTTTCCCAGACTGCTTTTTCTGGATCTTAGCAATGTGGTACCATTGGCTGTCTTCCAGGCATGCAGGTTAGAGATCTCAGCATCACTGCCTGCTCTTCTGTCTCCCCTGAAGCCATCCTTCATGTCCATGACCACCCCCAGTTCATCTGCCTTTGATACTTTTTGGCCATGGTGGACTCTGAGTTTCCAGGGCCAGTGACTATGTCTCTTTTGTCCCCTTCCTTCTCTTTATAACATTCATTCATTCATTGATCCCCAGGTGCCTGTCATGTTCTGAGTCCTCTTCCAGTGGGGATAAAGGGATGAGTAACAATCCGTTCCTGCCCTCAAGGACCTTATTATCTACCAAGGAAAGCAACACATACCTCATGTCATATCATCACCCAGCCCAGTCTCACACCTATCACACGGTAGCTCCCCCTAAAGCCATCAAACTCCAAGAGCAACAGTGTTCACTTCAGGAAAGTCATTTCGTTGCACACCACGCAGTAGGAATCCCCAAAAGCCCCCGTGACATCTCCTTCCCCACTTCTGTTCCCCGAGACAGCTCCCACTGCACTCAGCCTCTTGTGTCAGACCTACCTTAGGCCCTGCTTTCTCTAACTCCCACCCTATCCCCTCACAGCTCTGCTCTCTTCATTTTCTTTTTTAAGCTATCTTCTCTAGTAGAATAAAACAGTATTTATTTTTTAAAAGTTAATTTTATTGGTACATTTAAGGTATATAGTATAATGACATTTGCTCTTTCTTTTCTTAGTTGAATAATTTAGCCCTCTGATTTTTTTCCTTTTATATCCTGCCTCCTTTAAACAAAGGATGCTCCTTGGAAATATGGCAGGAGAGTGAAGAGATCATAACTAACTCTTCCTGCTGCCAACCCCACTGCCAGGCCATTGGCTCTCCTGTAGCCACAATCAGTTTGTGTTGAGCACTGTGTACACCCAGCAGAGCATAACTGAGCCTGGGGAGTCCAGAAGGGTTTCTCAGGGGGAGTGACTTGAACCAGTGTGGAGGGATGGGTAAGTGGGCTGCCATTAAGGAAGGGAGCAGGGCGGGGGATTTGGCTCAGTGGTTCTGCCACCTGCCTTTCAAGTACAAGGACCCGAGTTTGATCCCTGGTACCAAAAGAAAAAGAAAAAAAGAAAGGGAGCAGATAACTTGGGCCATCATCTGGTTGATTTACAGAAGATAAAAGTGATAATTGGATATCATCAAGTTAAAATTATTTAACAATTTAGTGAATGGAGGATGAACAAACCTCTTGTGTTTAGATTTAGAAAACATCAGGGTTGTTTTGTATTAATTCAAGCTTATCAAAAACTTCTGCCTGGGCCGGGGATTTAGCTCAGTGATTCCGCCACCTGCCTTGCAAGTGCAAGGACCTGAGTTCGATCCCTGTACCAAAACAAACAAACAAACAAACAAACAAAGTTCTGCCTAAGCAAGAGATTTTAACAGTTACCTCTAAGCTAACGTATCTCTGAAGTTTTCCTAGGTTTTGGAGAAGAATGCTGTTTTTCTACCTTGGCCATGTTTTTCAATTTTCATGATTATTTAAAATGCTCTTTAAAAATTTAAAGTCTTACATTTTAGATGAATAAAGACTGATTCATTATGGGGAAATTTGATAGCAAAGTGAATCCAAATCTCTTTTCACTGAATGGAAGGAAAACACCAACAAAATCAGTCTTTTATGGGAAAGAACTGAGCTTAGTTAAATAAGAGCTTTTCTTCAGTTAATTAGCTGGCTTACATTGTATTCAGTATTATGTAAATTCAGTTTTATGATCAGTGTAAAGGAAGATATTTGATAGCATACCAACTAACTTTAGTTAAAGAGTTGATTCCTCTATTAGTAGGAGATAGGTTTTTTATTTCTAGAAGAAGGTAGATTATAAAAATTTGTTTCCAGGAGACCGGGAAAAAGAAGCTCTCTAAGCCAGGTGTGATGGTGCACGCCTGGAATCCCAGCCCTTGGGAGGCTGAGGCAGGAGGATCACTGTGAGTTCGAGACCAGCCTGGGCTACATAGTGAGTTCCAGGTCAGTCTCAACTACATAGTGAGACCCTGTCTCAAAAAACCAAAAAAAAAAAAAAAAACAA
>NW_022900928.1:13286313-13328138 GCF_012274545.1 Fukomys damarensis
ATAAAAAAAAAAAAAAAAAAAAAAAAAAAAAAAAAGCCCTCTAACTTCCCGTGATAAGCTATCGAGTCTAAATTTAATGTCCTATCCAAAGAATAGCTATTCAATAAAGCATTCATTAATTTATTAACAGAAACTATGAATATAGGCAAGCCTTGCTTCCAGATTCAGGTTGTACACGACTGGAGGGGAACAGGATGTTCATATATCCCCTGACTGCTTTGCTTTGTTTTGCAGGATAGTTCTGGGATGAGACTGTGGAAGAGGAGGTGGTTTGTGCTTGCTGATTACTGCTTGTTTTACTATAAAGGTGAGCTTGAGGCTCAAGTCACCAAGGGCTCTGTGCAAGAGGGTGGTGAGGGGATGGAAATAATGATCTCTTAAATCCAGTAGTTAGACCAGTTGCCTGAGTTAATTAGAAACCCGTTACTTTGTCAACTGTTTACTTTTGTTTATGTCGATTGTTGGTAACTCCAGTTTTACCAATCTTGACACCTTAAGGTGAAATTAACAAGTTCAAGTTGAGTAGAATCCACTTTCCCCTATTACTTAGGCCAAAGTCCTTAGGCCATTCTATTAGAGAGACTGAGGAGTAAATTCTCCGCTGGAGAATCTAAGTCTTCTTACAAGAGATAGGATTTCACTTGGACTTTTAAGGATGGGTACAGGTTTGCCTGTGTCAAAGGAGATGGGCATTACAAAGAAAAGACACAACTTGAGGAAAGTCCTAGATGCAGAAGAAGGTAGAATGACAGACCTGTATGGCCAGGTGAATCTTATATGGAGAACATGCTAAGACCAGAAGGTTGTCACGGATAGGCAGGGTCAATTTGGGCTTTGTTTTTTGTCCAGTAGGGAATCAAGTGCCTTTGAGTTGGAAAGCAACAAGACCAACCCTATCACTAGGAAGTAAGAGACCACTGGGTATGGAGGAGATTTGAAAGAATGGAAGAATAGAAGGATTGTTCACATATGCTTGTAGCTTTGTCTGAGAGTTTCTCTTTACCTAGAATACTCGTTCCCATCCTTGAAAACACATGAAACACCTTTTAAAACCTTCCCCAGACCATGTGCCCCATTTACACTTGGCACACTACCCTCTCTCAAGAGTTAACAAGTTGTGTTGAGTGTGTTCATATACCTCTCTCCATTCACAAGCTCTCAAGGAGGGCACCATGTCCAGTTCACCTGTGTGTTCAGCATTTGTTAGCACATCCACACACGGAGCACCTACATGACCTGGGAAAAGGAGATAACTGTAGTCCTCGGGAAACAGAAGGAGCCCTGAATAGCATGCCCTGGAAAGGTGCCTTGAAGGTTGTTCTGATGTGTTTTTCCATTCAAAGACAGCCGAGAAGAAGTGGTCCTGGGAAGCATCCCTCTGCCCAGCTATGTGATCTCACCTGTGGCCCCTGAAGACCGCATAAGTCGCAAGTACTCTTTTAAGGTACTGCCCTTCTCTAATGAGCAGTTCCATCATAACAACTATGCTTGTTGCTTTTTTGGGGAGGGGAAGGAGGTTCAGAAGCTAGAGAATTTCAGGCTCAGGTTAAATAAATTATTTAGACAAGAATAATATGCTGGGGTTGGGGAATTAGCTCAGTGACGCTTCACCTGCCTGGCAAGTGCAAGGTCCTGAGTTCAATCCCTGGCACCAGGAAGAAAAAATAATAATAATATCATGTCATTTGTACTTCTGTGTGAAGCTGAGCTTTCAAGTCACCTTGTCTTATTGAAGTTTTTAGACCATTTTTCCCTATGACTGCTCATCTTGGAATTACATGTCTGACACAGCTCTTTTCATGCTTTCCGTAGTGAGTCCAGGTGGTGCAGCTGATGATCCCACAGCATATTTGTCCGTTATATTATATTATGAAAACTCACTTTGAGAAGTGAGGGGCTGCATGTTGAAGAGTTGGTCAGGTTTGTCTACTTTGTTTATTTTGCTGAAAAGAAATTAGAATGAAATTACTTTACTTTCTGGACTATTGAAATTCCCCAGGCAGTGGAGTCCCTTTTCTACTTTGTTGCTGTGCCATTTGGAGGGAGTGAGGCCATGGTCATTTGAAGGCCATGGGTCCTTCTATGCTCTCTGGCACCTATGTGGAGGTCATGGGAAGGTAGTTAGGCCTGCATTTGAGGAGTCCCAAGGCCTTGCTTTCTCCATTGGTTGCCTCCCAGATTCCTTAACTGCAAATGAGTCTTGGACCCCCCCGCTAAAAATGGTGCAAATGTGACAGACTGAAGATTCGCTTTCTTAGCAGTTGAGACATAAGTCTCAGAGAGCGCTACAGCAGGTGACCTTTGATTCCACTAGCCCAAGGGCATAGCCTTCTGAGGCTACTTAGAGTACAAGTGGTGTGGTGCACTTCCGGTTGGGTAGGAGCTCCTGCCCTTGCTCACTTGTCACTTAACTGTCCCATGTTGGGGTACAAGATGAGCACTAGACAGTAGGTACTTCGGCAGAGACTGCGCAGAACTCATCTCTTCCAGAAATAGATAGGGGGCTGGGGATTTGGCTCAGTGGTTCCGCTGCCTGCTTCGCAAGTGCCAAAGTTTCAAGTTCAATCCTGGGTACCAGAACAAAACAGAAATAGATAAAGGATCTTGGAAAAGAAACCTACTCTTCTTTAGAAGGGTTGAAGGAGAGTGTTAGCACATGGTGACCATGGTGTTAGCAGTTGGTCCTCAGTCTGTGGAGGCTTTTGCAAATTGATCATTTGTACTAGCATCTTGATCTGGAGTCTGTGGTAGTGGTGCTTGGAAAGTTAGCTTCTCTCCCTGCTCCCTTTCCTTCCCAAGGGAGCACAGAACCAGGTGATGCTTCTGCTTTGCTCCTCCATAGGTTTGAGCTGTCCCTTTCTTCTTCCTAGACACCACCAAGTGTCCTGTTGCATAGAACAGTATTGCCTTCTATTTGTAAAACCAAGCACTTTTACACCTGTTACCACCTTTAATGCTCTCAGGAGCCTATGAAGTGTGTTAGTTACTTTTCTCTTGTTGACTTATAAAGTCAAAGGTGGAAAGGTTTATTTAGCTCACAGTTTCAGTCCATAATCGCTGGCTCCAAGGCAGGGGTGTCAAACAGAAGAGAAACAATATGGTGCACACAAAGTAGCAAAAGTAATAAGGGACTTTAATAGTATCCTTCTACCCTTTTATCCCATCCAGACTACCAGGATTAGGGCAGTGCCAAACCAGTCACTCTCCTAGCAGTTTTATAATCACACACTCCCTTAATCCCAGCATCACATGATCCAGATTCAGCCACGTTTGGAAAAGAAGGCATGAGGCTTTGGGGCAACATCTAGACACAAGCCACAACAGAAGTCCTTATTATTGGCTTCATTTTAGAGAGTAAGGAAACAAGATTCTGAGAGTTTAGGAAACATCCCAAGTCACAAAGCTGGAAGGTGATAGAGGCCGAACTCAGCCCTGAATTCTGCCCTCTCAATTTTATTTCAGGGAGAGGGGACAACTTCTCTTCCTTTTTACTTTTTTCTTTATGTCTTATCTTGATCATTTCCTGAATGCTACATGAAACTGAGGTGTTTTGAATGAACATTTACTGTATCATTTAAGAACCCTCTTCTATTCTATAGCTCAGAAGCCTCACTAAAATTATTTTTGTTCAGTGGTTTTCAGACTTGGCTTTTGCCAAGCCTGAAAGTATTACTCAAAATACACCCCCGCCCCAAGGTTTGAGCATTTCTATTGAGCAAACAATTTGGCTAACAATGTTGCATGTAATTGAAGGGGACAGCATCTGGAATATCCTCAAAGTAACTTGTATCTATATATATTTCATCTTAACACTTCATTGGGAAGTGTGAAAATGCATTCTAAGAAAACATCTTTTATGCATCTTAGATTCACACCACCTTCCAAGTTTTCCTTAGGAAGACTTCACCAAGAATGTAAGCTGACTCTTGTCTATATAGAAGGCATCATGTGTTTGAGGTCCTCAAGTTCTGAGAGCAGAGACAGCTCTGCAGACATCTTCAAGGCTCTGGAGATCCAGCCTTTCCTAGCCTCACTTCATACTGCCGCCCCTGTTTGTCTTTGCCAGTCACACTGGTCCCATCCTGGAGGAGGAGAGAATATTGTGCTCTTATCCTTCGTGGGATCTCAGCATCACCTCCCTGCTATTCCTAGGGTAGTGCTTATTGTGTCAAGTCAGCTGGAGTGTGGGTTCTTTGGGTCAGTCTTCTCCAAGTCAGGCCGTGTTTTCCTTCCCTCTTTTGTAGCAGCCTGTGCCTCTCAATAACGCTTTCTACAGTTGTAATTACCTGTCATGAGTTTTCATCTACTTGGCTGTAATTGTAATGGCCTTTTGTAAGACTGTCCCTCCAACTTGTAATACTGAGTGTTCCACCTGGTAAACACTCAATAAATGGTAAATTATTGTAGAATGAGTAAGCTCAAGGGTGTATAATACCAGGTTTCATGGCACATGTCTCTAATCCCAGTGCTTGGGAGGATGAGGTAAGAGGATTGCCACGAATTTGAGAGCACCTGGACTGCATGGTGAGTTCAAAGTAGCTTGAACCATATAGCAAGATCTTGTCTTAATAAAGAAAAACCCACATCAGTCTTTTGGTGGCCCTGGCCTTGTGGGTGTCCCTGTATTTCTCACCTGACCTAAAGTCTGACCTTGGGGGCTTGAGGTGGGAGGATTCTGGTTCCTTTTATCAGGACCATGTCCAGACCCAATGTCTAAAAGCTAGCAAAGCAGTCATCCTAGGAGCACTGTGTTTTTGAGGTAAATGCTTTCTTGCTCACACTGTTTCCTTAAGGTGTAGCCTGGTTTCTATTCAGTTATGTAAAGTTGTCTAGTGGGATTGTTTTAACTGAGAAGCAAAGAGTAGAAAGGAAGGAACCATCTCCAAGGTGAGACTAGGGCAGGGATGAAAAGACTTCATGTCACCTAGGCCCTCACATCTTTCTTTCTCATACTTGGGGCACTTTTGACCTTGGCTAGATGGAAAGGGAGCTCCCTGGATTTCCTATCTTCACAGTTAACACATCTGCCTCAGCACAGTCAAAATGCAGCTGTGAACCTGGTCTTCAGAGTCCAGAGCAGCTGGGTGCATACCTGTTAGTGGGTGGGACAGCAAACAGAGTTTCAGTTGCAATCGTGTGTGACTCCTCTATGATGGTGGCTGCAGTTCCCAAGGCCTATTTGCAGACAGCCGTGCAGACTCATGTCTTTATGCTTGAAGTGTGTCCTGAGCTGATTTCTGGACAAGACTGACTCCATGAATTCTTATACCTCAGGGACCTTCTCTATCCAGTGTGCATGTTCAGACTGTCTTTGGCTGGGCAGGAAAGGCTGGGAGGGTATTTTCCAAGATCTTATGAGGACATCACCTAGGGGACTTTTCCAAAAGTTTCTGTTGATTCATAGTAAAACATGCACAAGTTTTTTTTCTCCTTCTCTTCTTTTTGCAGCATCAATAAGATGCTGCACCTTGCTAAAATAGGAGTAGTTCTGGGACTAATGTCAGTATATGAGGTGTGTAAAGGAAGGATATGAGATTTCTTTGGGCCACTCTAGGGACCTTGGCTAGAGGCCAAGTTTGCCTGGACTCCTTTGTCCCTCAACTAGATGGACTCAGACATGTGGATGTCAGAAGTAGGACCATATTTAATAGGCTCCTAGAACTGGATGCTAGAAGTAGAGGGAGAAGTGAATGCTGAAGGTTCACCTCAGACATTTTCTTTCAGCCATTCTAAAAGCAGGTCATTTTCCAGATTTTAATTGGTTCTCATTTTGTTTTCTCTGATGGTCTTTGTTGGGGTCTGCCTTTTATTATAGATCCAGATTAGAGGATCAGTGACCTGTTTGTCTGCGTTTCTAGAGGGAACCTACAAGCATTGTTCAGAGAAGCCTGGACTTGGAGTCAAACCTGAACTCTAGTTTTTCATTCATTCAATAAATATTTATGGGGTGCCTACTACGTACCATGAACTATTGCTGGGGAACAAGATAGAAGAGGTTCCTGCTCTTATGAAACTTCTATTTCAGAGGGAGAAGAAAGATGATTGATGAACAGGAGATAAGCAACTACATAAAATACATAGTATCAGTTAGTAATGAATGCTAGAATCTCTTACTGTATGTGAGTATCTTGAAAGTAACTTTGTATCTCAGAGCCTCATTAGCCACATCTATAAAACAGAAATTCTGTCCCTACCTTCTTTTAAGGCTGTTGGCATTAAAATGAGATTCAGGTCTGGGTGTAGTACCCCGGAGATACACTCAAGTATTATAGGCACCCAGTAAATTGTCCTATTTCTATACTACCTTCCTATGTAGCTTGAGTGAACTCTTTTCTTACAAATTTAAAGACGGGGGAAAACTCGTGCTACTTCTGCTTTGGAAGCCATCTCAGTCACTTTTCATGGTCATCCCCAGAGCCCCTCCTTGAAGTACTTTGCAGGGACACGTGAACATGCACATTGAAGCAGAGGCACGTAGTAAGTTTTTCAGAATGTTTAATCAAGTGTTGGTCAGCTCTACCCTACTCGCTAGTTTCTTGTTTTAGAGAGACAGTACAGCAGCATCTTTGATGGACACACATTGCATTTTTGTGCCAGGTAGTTGAAGCAACATGAATACTTACACCGAGCCACATGCCGTTGCAGTGGATTTTAACTCATTATTTTAGCCAAAGAAGGAATTGTGTGCATCAGAAGAACCAAAACAGGAAGCCCCAAGAGTCTGCTTCTATAGCATGAGAGTATTTAAACTAATACTCTATTCTGCTGGGGCTGTAGCCCAGTGGTTCAGTGTTTGCCTAGCATGCAAACGTGGATCATGGGTTTGATCCTCGACCACACACACACACACACACACACACACACACACACTCTCTCTCTCTCTCTCTCTCTCTCTCTCTCTCTCTCTCTCTCTCTCTCTCTCACGCACACACACGCACACACACAAGTCTGTTTCCTATCAAGGCCTTACCTCTGTACCATGCCCTAGGCAAGAGTAAGACAAATGGAACAGGTACAGTTGCAAGGCTTTGCTTGGGCGGGGAACAGACACAGCTGTCACTGGGCCTGGCTGTAGGAAAATGGAATCCAGCTGATAGTGCTTTTTGGATATGGAGATAAGCTGACTGGTATTGGGGTTTTAGTCTGTCGGGGGAGAGCATGAACGGTGTGCCTTTTTGTTTATGTTCCCAGAAGGGAAACATGCTGACCTCTCTGTCTTGGCTTTCTATCTCCACACTTAAAGGCTGTGCACACGGGGATGCGAGCGCTCATCTACAACAGCTCCACGGCGGGCTCCCAGGCCGAGCAGTCAGGCATGAGGACCTATTTCTTCAGTGCCGACACCCTGGAGGACATGAATGCTTGGGTGAGGGCCATGAACCAGGCTGCACAGGTGCTGTCTCGATCTTCACTGAAGAGGTCAGTCCTACTGGAGGGTCCCAGATGAAATCCTCTGGTATCTGGCCTTCCACCATTTACTCACTGCTAGTAAGCATTGCCTTTCTTTGTAGCCCTTTTTAATTAGGAGCGCTTCCAGCAGGAAAATGCAGAACTGACTGACTAGTGCTGTCTTCCCCAGCTGGAAGCCCTGATAGATGCTATCTAGTCCTCTTTCTTCACAAATACTGTGCAGGATACACAGTCATAGAAGCTGGTGTATGCGTATGTTTTTTTTTTTCTCTTGGGTAGAAGGAATAGACAATGTTGGGACAGGAGAGAGTGTGGCAAGGAAGGAAAGATGCTATAGCTGTCTCCCATGTCCTGGGGGCTGTGAGAGTCCTGAGTCTGTTGATTATAGATGACTGCCTAGAAAATCCCAAGCAGAAATATGAATGAGATTGAGGGGTTCAGAGAGAGCAGAGGATCAGTCAGAAAGTCAGAGTATGCATTTAGCTGTCATGGACTTCATTTGTCCCTATCTGGATTCCTTGCTGTGGATAAAGGCTGCTTTAATAGTGTTCCGTCAACAAGGCCTCAAAACTAAGGGCCCATTTTCCAGCAACCTAAGGATGCAATGCTTCACCGAATGGTTCTGGATTTCATGTGATATAGTTTACTTTGTTGACCTTTTCCAACTCCTATTTTTGTAACTTTTGGTATCGTAGTTCTTCCTAGCCTCAGGCTCCCTTTCCTGAGGCAGACAAATCATTGCTATAGAAAATGACCACCTTCAACAGGTAGGTTCAGGGCCTACTTCTAGATCTTCCATAGGACCTCAATCCAAGCACCCGGCCCTACCCCTTCCATCAGTTTTTCAGTGTCCTAGGCTTCACACAGGACTCAGCATAGGTTTTCCTGTACAACATCTAACACACAGTAAACTCTCAAATGATTGTTCCACAAGTGAATGAGAGACTGGAAGAATGAATACATAGATATTTTGAACAAGACAAGACCAAAGACTGCCCGATCAATCTCCCCATCAGCCCTTAGTAACTTTTTTGGTACCAGGAATCAAACTCAGGACCTTGTGCTTGTGAGGCACAGTGCCACTGAGCTAAATCCCTGGGCTACTCAGTAACTCTACTCTTACTTGTGGGTGTTCAGTGAGTTTTGACTCTGACTCATACCAGGTTGTAATCCAGCCTGAATTTTTCTGTCACTTCCATGGTGACCTAAAAGCCTCTCTTCATAGCCTTCTGGTATCTGTTTACAGTGTCACTGTATTTTGTTGGTCATCCGAGGAGGAGAAAACTGAGTAGTTTTGACAGGCTTTCTTAGAGCACATGCTGTTTTCTAGTGCTATTTTCCAGTTTTCACTTGCATTTGAATGAATGAATAATACAGTAAATGAAGATATCCTTAATGTAAAATAGTTGCTTATGTCTTGTGTTAGCTTTTCATCACTGTGACAAAATAACTGAGAAAAGCACTTTAAAGAAGTAAAGACTTATTTTGGCTCATGATTTCAGAGGTTTCACTCCATTGTCAGTTGGTTCTGTCACTTGATGAGACAGAAACATCATGACAAAAGGGCATGGTGGAGCAAAGCTGCTTACCTCATGGCACCCAGGAAACAGAGACAGACAGTGAGGAAGGAATTAGGGGCAAGATATAACTCTTCAAAGGTGTGCTCACAGTGGCCTGCTTCCTCCAACTGTACCACACTCCTGAAACTCACTTTCGTACTAGTTTATCAATGGTTTAGTCTGCTGATGAGGTTATTGTCCTCATAATCCAGTCGCCTCTCTGGGCCCCCACCTCTGAACATTGCTACATTGGGAATTGAGCCCTTAAAGCTGAGTCTTTGAGGAACACTTAATATTTAAGCCATAATATATCTCAACTTTGCTCAGCTCATTGTAGCTGCTAAGGTACTATGTAAAAGAGAATGTGAGAGTGACATTGGCCTTAACAGGAAAGGATGCTATGATTAATAAATGATATCTTCCTAGAACTCTTGAGGATTAATTTGCTAGCCGGTATTTGGATTTTTTAAGTTTTCTATTCACATGAAGAATTTTTAATTAGCTATCATAATTTTAGTTCTGGAAAGGATCACTTCCCTTTAAGGTCTTAAGCTATTGCATTTTCCCTAACTTTTCTTTGAATTTTTTGAAACTTATTCATATTTTGCTCTTAATAAACTCTTAAAATCCTATGATCATGTTTGCCCAAGTTTCCTTCCCTTTCAAAAGAAAGCTTCCTTCTGATGAGAATAAAAACATAATAGCATTTCCCCCTAACTTCTTCAGAGATGAAATTGTCAGCCAAGCAACTACACTTGTGTTCTGTATTTTATAGAATAAGATGTTCAGACATTTGGTAAGTTAAAATGTGTTATCAGGCAGGACTCTTTCCTTTCCTCCAGTCTGATGATGTGCGTTGGAAACTCCCTCCCTGTAAGTGGGCAGCCTCAGCCGTAGCTTTCATCCTCTCCCTCTTTGTCTCTCACCCTGATCCTTCTGTCCTCATTCATATAAGCAGATGCTGTCTTTATGAGTGATGGTAAATACCAGCATTTTGTTATTTCCTTTTTTTTTTTTTGAGACAGGGTCTCACTATGTCATTCATGCTGAACTCACTATGTGACTGAGGCTAGCCTTCGACTTGTGACGAACTTCATGTCTCAGCCTCCCAAGTGCTGGGATTACAGGTGTACACTATCATACCTAGCCAAATATCAATATTCTTTTTTTTCCCCTCAATACCAGGGATCGAACTCAGGACTTTGTGCTTGCCAGGCAGGTGCAGTGCCACTGAGCCAAATCCCTGGCCCTCATTATTCTTCATTGAAGATGACAGGAAACACTGACATATTTACCTTAAAGTGGGAAATTTTATTGGTTCAAGCCACTAAAAAGTTCTAGATGGATCTGGCTTTAGAGCAGCTGAGTTTAGGGCTCCAACAGTGTCTTCTTAAGTTATTCTCTCAGGCTCTGGCCCCTGCCCACCTTAGGGTGGAATCAGTCTTAAACTCCATAGGGATGTTCCTGGCACATTCTGGGATCTGGTGATGAGATAGCTGCAGCAACCCCAGACTAGTGCCATAAGAAAGACCCAGAAGCTCCTGATCACATTTATGTCCCACACTATCTGCTGTGGCCAGGGAGTGCACCGTGCTGATTGGCACAGGCTTACTGGCACACGCTTCACTCCTAGCACAGGGTAGTGACCCACCCAGGCCATAGGGACTGAGAGTGAAGTTGGGGTAGGTTCCCAAGGAACAGCTGTGGCTATGGCAGAAGACCCAGCAGTGACTTGTTGTGTGAGGGTTTTAAAGGAGCACCAACAACCAGTGGCTCATTGGGCCGATTGTCCCCTCAATCCTATTGTGTGTTCCATTTGCCCTAATAAGTATCTCCTCCCAGAGCTTAGTCTCTGAAGTTAGACCAGAATCAAGTCCTAGCTCTATTGCTTTCTAGCTATGTCATACCAATGATGTGTGCTTTTTAAACCTCAGTTTTTCTTACTTCAGAGGATTATTACAAAGACTAAATGAATGTATAAGGTTCTTATTTAGCATGATGCTTGAGACATAGTAGATGCCCAGTATCAGATGTGTTAGCTTCTAGGGTGTTTTAGCTTCATAATATTTTTGGCCCTTTTTCTTTACACCTCTCCAATTTCATCATTAATCCTCTGGATCTCATTGATCATGAGTATCCCTTGAGCACTTGCACCTTTCCCTTGCCGAGCTTGCTTATCCCCTAGCAATGTGAGCTGTGGTTCAGTGGCCCAGGCTTTCCACAGCACCACTCCTCAGCCTACAGCCTGCTCTTCAGCTCATATCTCCTCCAGCTTCTTCCTACTAAATTCCTTGGACTGGAGAAGGGCTAGGAACCCTCTCTGCACCTCCTGCCTTGTCTTTGTTTTCTGCACAGGCTTTTCAGTCCTATGATAGAGACCCTACTCCACCCCATGTGCTGTAAGGGGTGATGAGCCTACTCTCTACCTTCTTCTGTCCATCATTGCTTTTCCCTGATATCTGTGTTCTGCCTCTTGCCAGACTCGGACTCTGTTTGGATTTCCAACAGGCTAACTTAGCTGAGGATGTCTTGTTCTCGCTCACCAACCAAACAAGCCAAGCAGTCCTGTTTGTATTCAGCATCTCAAAACTGTTAACTCAGACAGGAACGCATCTAAGAAGATAACTCTTTTCTCAGTTTCCAGGCCTTTCTGGTGGTACTGAAATCCTGTCTTGGGGCTGGAGGAATGAATAGTCTAGTCATCTTCAGAGTAAAATCTAGTTTTATTGGCAGTGCTTTTGAATCCTTGCATGGGCCTTGTTCCTATACATGCTTGATACAACTCTTAGCATTCCCCATTTGCTACCCCAGGCATTCTAAACTTTTCATTTTGTGAACTGATGCGTTTGTTCATGCAGTCAGTCATATAGTCTTTTTTTTCTACAAGCATTTATGGAGAGCACATAGTGGATTATACATTACTGAAGATATTGAAAATACAGTAGTGTTCAAAGAGAGAGGCAAGGTTCCGTTCAGCTTTTATGAGGGTAGAGGGTCAGACAAACAGTAAATCAGAAAAACAGTTTTTATCAGGATCTGTGCATGAAGACAATAAAACAGGTGATGGGCTCTTGTGAGGCTGGGGGACAAGGAGTAGCCACTTTAGTTTGAGTAATGGGGGAAGGCCTCTGTAAGTGGGTGATGTGAATTTGAGGCGTAATTATCACAAGAAGGTTAGGTATTCCCAACTCCAGCACATCGTTTAGATCTTGGTCTATGTTTATCTTATATCCTCCTTCCCTGACCTCAGGGTAGTAAATAACCTTCCTTAATACCCTGTCATTACTTAATAATTTTTCATTGCTACCTTTACCAGACTATGAGTTCTTTGAAAATGGTAAGTCCATTTATCAGTACTGGGTAAATAGTGAGTGTTCAGTTAATAGATAAGTACGTGGGTGTTCTGTCTGGCTGTGCATGTGAGTGGATGAATGGATGAATAAAAAAGCTGTGAAACTTGTACCTGTAAGATATTCAAATAAAGACTTGGGGTGGCTGGGAGCAATCTGAACACTGTTCTGGGATTTGTGTGTAGGGAATCAGCCTGCTCAGAAATGACCCTCATATTTTGGGCTATCTACATTCTCTTTGGGGAATTAAGTGTTTGACTTTCCAAACTCTAATCACCTTGGGTTAGGTATGGTTCAACAGGTCTTTTGGACCCTCAGCAGAAGAAATACTTTATAGACACATTTTTAACCTGGGTCTGGGCTTTGGAGTCAGATGGGATGGGATTTGGGTCCTGCTTATATGGGGCACAGTTCAGGGCAAGTTGGATAACCTCTTTGAGCTTCATTTTCATTACCTATAATGAAAGAATAATAACATCTCCAGCCACATGGGTTTGTGCGATGGTAAAAATAGTGCTTAATGAATTGGTTTGCATTTTTTTTAAGTGTTCAGTTGGTGGTGGCTACTATTGCCATTGTCCTCCTCCTTTAGAGACAGTATGTTGTAAGAACTCTGGCACTCTGATGAATACCCTCAGCCTCTCTAGACTTGACAGCCCTGATCTCACTGGATCATTCTAAGGATTAGACGTGTTCTGTGCTAAAGTCCCAGTACACAGTAATCAGGCATTGGCTATAAAATGTATAACTTTGGCTGTAACTGTTGTAAAAAGTTAGAAAGTGAATAAAGGTAGCGTGTGTCAGAGCTTTAGACTGTGACAGGTGGTACAACTTGCTGTACAGAAGGAAGAGTGGAGTGGAGAGATGTAGCACCCACTGAACATCTTTCCTCTCTTCTTAGTCTGTTTTGTTAGTCCTTACAGCTTCACAAAGGACCACCAGTAGCCTCTCAGCTGAAGCAGGAGGCAGCCTCAGCTTGCCAGTTGGGTTGCTTCGTTGAGCCTGCACTCTCACGGTTCTCTGGGAAAAGGCAGCCTGGAGAGTTGTGTGTGGTCAAAGCTGCCAGGCCCTCTATTGTGAATTCAGGTAGAGCAGTCTGAGCATGAAAGGTAGCAGGGTACCTTCTCTGTCCCAGGAGGACTGCTCTATTTAACTCCCAGGAAGAGAAGAAATCAATGCCTATCTCCATTACTGTACACCAGCTCCTTCCTCAAATGGTACAAACTAATCTGAGATGGTTAGCCTGTTTGGGGGCTCTCCAGATACTTTGGGCTCATTTTTTTTCTTCTTCAGCCTTTTGTACAAGTTTGTCTGTGGGTTCTGGCTTCGGATCTTTCCATACTTCTGAGACTGGAGCTACTGATCCGCAGGACTCAGGATTTGCCAACACATAAGTTCTTCCCATGGCAGGACTTCTCCCTCCTATTCTGGCTCAGATCAAACTCTCCCTTGACTGTTAGTGGCCTGCTAGTTCTTGTTCTTGGCTGCTGATTTGGTCATTCAGATAAGTGCAGTGAAGGAGCCTTCTAGGGGGATTTCACCAGAAAGACTTATCTGCCAACAAGACCACAGTTTGACTAAGTCCTTATAAGCTGTCATTCCTCTCCTAGCCTGATTCTTTGAATGACACTTATGTGTGTGTGTGTTTCTAGCATTAAAAAAAAAAGCAACTATTCCTTATTGCCTGGTGAGGTAAAGGATTTAGAGCAGAACAAAATAATCAGTATAGATGAGGATGTAGCTCAGTGGCATTGCGCCTGTGTAGCAAGTACAAGGTCCTGAGTTTGATCCCTAGTACCAAAAAATAAATAAGTAAATAAAATAATCAGTATACATTTGCTTGGTAAAATCTGTTAACTTCCAATTTCTTGTACCCTCAGTCTTGAGGTATTTCAGGCAAAAACAGAAATTTGCTCCAGCAGACACATAACATTCTGTAATATGTTTATATGCCCCAACTCCAGCCAGTGATAAGCTTACCCCTTGCCTTTAGGATTGTTTTTGGTTACTAGTAATAAACCATTCCACTGAGGGTACTATAATCAAATTGGGGTTTAGTTTTTTCACATAACAGGAAACCAGAGGTAGGGAGCTGGTATAGCAGCTTCATAATGTCCTCAAAGACCCCAGGATTTTTTTACTTTATACCCAGGGTTCATTCTCATTTTTGTCACCTCATAATCCCATGGAGTTTAAATCCCATGAAGGGGCCAGGGATTTAGCTCAGTGGTGCCACCACCTGCCTTTCAAGCACAAAGTCCCAAGGTAAATCCCCAGTACAAAAAAAAAAAAAAACAACCCAAAGTCTGCCTTCTTTTAAGACTTCCCTGGAAGGCCCACCCAGAAATTTTGCCTATACCCTTCTGTCACATGATCTCCTTCAGTTTACAAGAGAAGTTAGGAAATGTTTTCTGAATGCACTGCTGCTTTGAAAAATTGGCAAAGGAGGAGAGAGTAGATGTTGAGGGTACATCGTCTTTCTATACCTTGTCTCCTTTAATCCTCATAATGACCCTCGGAAGCAAGGGCTGTTATTCCATTTAACAGATGAAGAACCAGAATAGAGAGGTCACTTGCCCAGGGTCACTCATTTCATAGGTGATAGCATTAGTTCTTGAATCTAGGTCTCTCTGAGTCTAAACTCTGTGTCCTCTGGGTTTATCATTTTCACAAAGTGATACAAAGGGACAGAGGTCATTGAGTATGAGAAATTCCCCGTGTTTTGGACCATTGTTGATTGCAGGTGCTCATGTTAATAGCAATGACCTGCACAGAAATAGCAGCTCATCTGGGAAAGGCATGTGTCACCTTAGCTAAACATCTGTGTTCTGCGTGGCCAAACCCTCTAAATGACAGTCATTGGCAACAGAGAGGTGCTTCATTCTTTCCCATCACTGTGCTAAATCAAGCATTGCAGATTTCCTTGTGACAAGTCTCCTGATATGAGAAGCCCTGTGTTAAATTGTTTGGAATGCAATGAGACGGGGAAGGGAAGAAAGCAAAAACCCTTTTTTGCCCTAAATCCTGTAAGTTAGTAAATTAAATGGGTAAAGTTAGAAAGTAGGAAACATTGTCTTCACCTTTCTTACCTGCAGCTACTGGATGAATATTTTGGTCACGAATAAAGAGGCATTTATAACCTCAGAGTCTTAGTGGTTAGAAAATTTCCGGGTGGCAAGCACACTACCATTTTTTTAGCCACCCTAAAGGTTTGTTTTGTGATACATGCTGGATTTATCTGAATAAAAGAATTTATCATCCCTATCAAATCGATTTCTAAGAAATACTGTCATGTATAGGATTATGTATCATCATATGTGGACTAAGATTTGTCATTGTGAGATTAGCTGCAAGGTTAGAGGAGACTAGCAAAGTCCATTATTTAGTGGTTAGTTGTTTATGAGAACAGTGTTAAATGTGATCACTGAATAAATCAGGCATTATGGTCATTTGGCTTTGAAGGTCTCTACTTTCTTCTACCCTGAGTTTCCTGTTCCAGGGAATACATAGGTGCTCAGTAAACCCATAGTGATTGATTAGAAAAGAAACAAAAGTCCACATGACTCTTGCTTGGACTGTGACATTGTATCCCCAGTACTTGGGTCCTGGAGCTGAAGAAGCTGAAAAAGCCGTTTTGGTTTTGGTTCTGATGTCATACATGTAGGTGGCATATTTGTTTCATTCTGTAGCTCTTATGCCAAAGTGGTGTTTATCTTTAGGGTGTGAATAATAAGAAGATACAGTTACTTGTATTTCACAATTGGAGTAACCCGTTGGAAATATCAGAGCAAATGAAAGCAGAGCAGAGGCCAGCACATAAAATTCTGAGATTTAGTCAGGTGTGACCCAG
Organism: Fukomys damarensis; assembly: GCF_012274545.1. Classification (NCBI taxonomy): domain Eukaryota; kingdom Metazoa; phylum Chordata; class Mammalia; order Rodentia; family Bathyergidae; genus Fukomys; species Fukomys damarensis. The sequence continues at coordinate 13,302,483 of NW_022900928.1, forward strand.
AGGGCAGCAGACCTTTCATCACCTGGGCAGCAGCCTCAGCCCATCCTCTGAGGGTGGTCTCCTGAATTTGAGAAGTAGTAAAGAAGAGAAGGCGATTTAGGCAACTAGATGGCTGCTGGTAGGGTTACACTGGTGAGGATTAAAGGAAAGAAGTAAAGACGCAGTTAAAGCCTATTGTGTACCCTGTGAAACAGTTATCCCTTTGTAGGCTTACAGTAAAAATTGTTTTTTCTGTAAGTATAAGGGCCCTGACACATTTCAAAGTGTCATTATAAAATGTTGTAATAGTCTATCCAGTGTAAGTAGTTGAAATGAAACACTAGCTTACATGAGAAAGGGAGTTTTTGGTTAAGACCACACAACTCAAGGATGTATTTGGTTTAGGTATGGCTGCTTTTGGGACCTCAGGTCAAGTCCCTAAGGCTTTATTGTCCTACAGTGTCTTCTACATGGTTTTAGCAGCTCAAGAGCTACTCCAATCAAAGCCCCAGGACTGACTCTGAGTGGTCTGGATCGGGCTGTGTCCATCCCTAAACTAGTCACTGAGACTCTGGAACCTCCATGGGATGAGGAGTATTAGCAGCATCCAAAGCACTGTACTGAGAGTGGGGTAGGATGAACCCCAAATGAAAACTGATATGCTATTGTCAGAGGGGAGTGGATAAAGTGTGGGTTGGGAGGGAAAATGTCCCCTGGTGGTAAATGAAAGGTGATCCAGTGAAGCATCTTTTTTCATCCATAAAACTTGGGATTCGCATGGAAAAAGCATTAGTACTTTAGCAGTTCAACAGTGAGAAGTATGATTGCTTTTCTCAGTTCTCCATGCCTAATTTAAGGCCAACAGTTTGACCTACACATGTAAGCAGCAGCCCTTCTGTTGGGAATTGTATTTTCACTCAGTATTGATACTGTATCTCCCAGACTGGGTTTATAGTTTGCTAAGTCTGTGCTGATTATTGGCAGTTGAGGGTCTGAGGATGTTGCAAGGGCCTGACCACTGAATTGTAAATACAGCAGCATTCCTGTTATATATTCTCAGATAAAAATGGAGACCCTGCTGCCTTGGTCATTTCAGGAGTTGTGCACCTTTTTTTTTTTTTTCCATTAAGTTTATTGTCACTTTTTAGGCATACAGTATAGTTACATTTGTCTTTGGAAACTTACACCTTTACAGGATGTATCTTGGTTCTTATTTTTTCCCATTCCCCTTCCCTCCCCTCTCCCCCTGCACCCTTCCCTTCACTATTTACAAAGACTTGTTTCCATTTTTTCCTTTTCTCATATTTTTTTCTTCTTTCCTTTCCCCTGCCCTTCTAGGAGTGGTGCATCTTAAAGGCTAGAACCTTTTTTCTTTTAAACCAAGGAGTATGGCTAGAGTGGCTGCTTCATCCAAAAGTCCCTAGTAATTCTTTTGGTCTATCTGGGCTGGGCTGGAATATGTTCCTGTGACTCCACTGTTGTGTCTCTGGTGCTGAGTAATGGCAATGCAGATGTAACTAGGGCCTGTCCCAAGGAAATGAGGAGAGAAGCAGCTTACAGAAGGGGGCAGACCTTGAAGAAGAATCCACCCCTATCCTAGAGCTTCTTTTCCAGTCTTGGTTCACTCCAGACCCTTCTTGTTTCCAGGTTTACTTAGATATAATCCATGAATGCACATGGAGAAGCAGAGGACAGACATATAAAGGCCACAGTGCTCAGGCTCTAGAAGCCCAGGCACCATACTATTTCAACTGTCTCTTCTGTGTCTCCATTTCCTTCATTCTCAAATTTGATTGCTGGTATAGAGTTGTTAGGTCAGTGTATTGGGTTCCTATTTGAGCTGACCCCTAGTAAGATATATCATTGGTCACAGGGAGAAGTGCCTGTTCTTTAGTTACCATCACTAGAGAGTGTTAATTAAGCTGCCAGTTGTACTTTGGGCTGTACTAGAAGCCAGTGTGAGAGAACTGGCTTTAGAAGCCTTCTGTCCAAGCTGGACTGCACCAAACAGACAGAGGGACAAGTAGCAGAAAGGAGAGGTAGGATTGGGAACACAGGTAATAGATTTTATGAGGCTGTCACAGGTGTCATTTGTTTTTCATGCAATAGAACTTAAGAGTACCTTTTCCATACCAGTCATTGTGCAGAAGTTCTGTGTATACAGTGATTGGCCAGATGAGCCTGTGACCTGCAGGAACCAGTAGTCAGTTTGGGAGCTACATGAGTAAACACACAGTTATGGTTCCAGTATAATTAATATGGCAATATAGTCAGCATAAGGTCTTATTCTAGACTGAGGGTGTATGGCTGGAGTGGCTCCTTCAAGGAGGTAACATTTAAGTCAGTTCTCCAAAAGAGTAGTAGAAAGTAGGCAAGCAGGATAAAGGACTGGTCAGGAAAGGTGCTCCAGACAGAGAGAATATCCTGTGCACAGGTGAGTGCATGTGAAAAGTGTTCACTGGGGAGAGTGGCTGTGGAGTGGGCTTAATTGTATTTCTCTTGTTACAGGGATTTGGAGAAAGTGGAACAGCAGGCAGTGCCTCAGGCCAACCACACAGAGTCCTGTCGAGAGTGTGGCCATGTGGGACCTGGACACTCAAGGGAATGTCCTCTTCACAGCCATGATGACTCTTTTGGCTTTGAGAGGCGGGAGCAGGAAGAAGAGCGATACCATTCCCAGAGGGACCCACTGGAAGGCAAACGGGACAGGAGCAAGACCAGGTCCCCATACTCTCCCACTGAGGAGGATGCCTTGTTTGTAGATTTACCCAGTGGCCCAAGAGGCCAGGAGGCACAGCCCCAGCGTGCAGAGAAGAATGGCATGTTGCCCACCTCCTACGGCCCCGGAGAGCAGAATGGTACTGGAGGATACCCACGGGCCTTTCCTGCCAGGCCCACCGCAGAGAAGCACAGCCAGAGGAAGAGCAGCCTGGCTCAGGCAGAGCACTGGGCAAAGGCCCCGAAGGCGGATGGCAGGAGGTCAGTGTGCACTTAGGATCCTGCTGATAATGCAGTAACAGTAGCTGTCATTTCCCAGCACTTTCTGTGTAAATGGAGGCCTTAAATGCTTCACCTCCATTATCTATGTAAATCTTTGGAACAGCCCTGAAGGAGGGGTGATATCCCTAATTTATAGACAGAAAAGGGGCTTGGAGAAAGAACCTGCCCAGGGCACACAGATCAATGGCAAAGCAGGAGTTCAAATCTAATTCTGTGAGCCACCAAAGCCCACATATTATACTGGAGACGTCTCTGCTCCCTTGAAAGGCTTCCTTGAGACTGAGCGTGGGTCTAGGGGCTGAACTTCACTTATGCTGCTGCTTCTTTACAGCTGAGAACTCTGTAGAAACAAGTAAACATAGGTCCAGGTTTGAATTTCAGGCACATCGAGAAGTGCTCAGGCGCTGTTGACATTAGGCTTTTTCAGATGCCTTCCTTGAAGAAATTACTTTAATTATTTAGAAGGGGTGCATCTCTTGCTATTTGCAAAGCACTATCTGTGTTTTATTACAGTTTTAGATTAATTAGAACAGGTTTATAAACATGAAGAATTCAGGGTCATGCGGCCGCCCTGTTGTCCCCTGATGCCACCATGCTTTGTCTTCATTGTGAAGATATGGTGACTTGCTCACCATCCACAGTCTTCTGAAACAAACCACCAACTGTAGAGGAGATAGCAAAGCCCCTGGGAATTCAGAAAGCCTCTGGGGCTGGTATAGCCATGGTGGATGAACAAGAGCTCACACCAGCTGTGGCAGGCCTAAAACGGGTAATGGATTCCCTGGCAGTATTTGCCCAGGGTGGAATGCTTTGGGCCGTGGGTCTTAATCTGCTGTACAACTTGATCATTGGAGGCCCTGCCCCAGAGATTCTGATTTAATTGGTCTGAGGTGAGGTCAGAGCATTATATGTCCTAAGAGCTCCTTGGGTAATCCCACCAGTTTGGAAACTGTTGCTTAGTTATACATTGGACTCACCAAGACAGTCTTAGATACTCAGTCTTATGCCCAAAAATCTTCAATTGGTGTGAGTTGCAGGATTTTTAAAAGTACATGCTCCCTAACTTTTCCTCCCCCAGTGAATCTAATGTGTGGCTAGAGTTGAGAATCCCTAACTCTGTAAGCAATAGCAGACAGACCCTGGGAATCCCCAGTCCAAAGCCTAGACAAAAACAAAATCTCCTTAAAGGAGATGGAGAAGGAAAACTGAGTGTTCTTTGGGAGAGAATTTGTGTCAGAAGGAGTGCTATCAGCAGTGCAAGGTGCTGCGAATGGAGACTTCTCCCTGTGTTTGGTACCTTTAAAGGTGGGAACCACTAAAGAAAACTGCAGCCTCAGACCCTCTGGCCTTTTACTTTGGATCCTCAGACTCTCTGGCCTTTTGTCCCCACCAGAGATCTTTTCTTCCACTCAGCTTCTTGTGGATACGGAGGGGCAGACCTGTACTGCCATCCTTAATAGGGCTAGAATTTCAAAGTGAGGTCAGGAGACAGAGTCATAGAAAGAGAAGAAGCCAGTGAGATGGCATAGCCAGTGACAGAAAGGACTTTCAGAACAGTACTAACTGATACACATAAGTTGTTGGCTGTGAAGTGTCTCTACATAACCATTTGTGGCAACCCCACACCTCTGATTCTGCTGTATTGGGAGTTGGGAGAGTGCATCAGGGAACTGAAGGATAAGAAGTCCAGAAGGACATGAGAAGTGGCTGAGGAGGGCCCTGGCTTTCCCCTAGGATGTGAAGTAGGAGGAGCCACTCTTAAGTGAGATACAGAGGGACATCAGGTCTGTAGGGAAAACAGTTCATTGAATTGGGAGATCATTGGCACACAGCCAGAAGAACATCAGTCTAGTGAGGGAGGCAAATCTTAGTGGGCTAAAAAGTGAATGAAAATGAAGAAATGAAGGCAGAGCCATAAAAAAAAGTGCTGTTTATCGCAAAGCAGAGTGCTTGGTTTCTGATCTATTACTTGTTTCTTAAAAGTTCTGCATCTTGTTTCCAGATTTTTTTCCTTAAAGATACATTTGTAATTTCTGATGGTAAGTGATAAATAGATCTGGCTGTTTAATAAAGGAACCTCTCCAATTATCCATTTGAAAGTGTAGAAAGTAGATTTCTATTTTATGTATAATTAAGACTGCTAATCTCATCATTAGACTGAGCACATAAAGACATTGAAAGGAATTATTTGAACTGCAATAGGATCCTGTGTTCTCAGCTTTAGATCACACAGAGAATTATTTCTAACTATTTTTTCAGTACTTGGAGATAAATAGAGTTCATATCATTTAACTCTTTGAGAATATGGTCCTCAGGAGTCAGACTGACATACCCTTAGATTCTTATCACAGTCTAAAAGCTTGTTTTGAAATTCTAGCCTTCCTTTTTTGCCCCTAGTGTTCCAAGTAAAGCATAATTGTAAAAATAATAAGGTAGGAGTGGGGCTGGGCCAGTGTTAATTGAGCACTATTATAGAAGCAGTAGAAAGTGAACCCCAGCATGATAGAAATGACATTTAGGGTGAGTGATTTCTGCTGCATAAATAATTGGTTGCAAAAAATGATTTTACAGTCTGACATGACCATATTTGTAGTGTCTATACTAGAATATCCTGTTAAAGCCCTTTGGAACCCCTTTTTGGGTAAGGCTGGAGTTGGGGCCAGCAAATGGATCTGCTGTAGGGCAGAACTGCTCTGGAGCTTCTGCCTGTTCCTGCCTGTTCCTGCCAGCTCCTCCTCAGGGTGTTCACCTCATCTTTCTGATACCTCCCTTCTGCACCTCTGCCAGAGCTCGTAGTCCTCATACCTTAGTGACTGACAGTGCATAAGTGGAAGGTGCAGGCTAGAGGATGAGCTCAGGATGTCTAGGGGACTGCTTGATGGGGAATTCTGTCCAGCATCCACCATGTAGGGAGGCACCCACAGTGGCCTGTGGAGCCAGACTGAAGGGGTGGAGCGTGGGTCTGACTGGGAGGTGCTTTGCATTCTTTGCATTTTGCTTCATGCAGAATGAACAATGGTTAGTAAAGTCCTGCATTTCCCAGGGGAAGCTCTGGCCTGGCTTCTGCTTCTGCTGCCACCTCTGAGGGAGGGTTCAGGTACAGATGCACCCCCACCCCCACCCCCACCCGGACACATTGCAGTTGAACTTTGGGAAATTGAAAGTAAGCTCTGCCACCTAGTGACAAGCAGACCCACTTGGCAAACAGGACAGATCTGGGCTAAAGAGATTAAAATCACCTCTGGCAACTGCAAAGTAGCATGGGTTGGGGGTGGGGCACTGACATTTTGAATGACACTTATTTCTAATCCTCCCTTAATCCTGTTAAGTGATTACTTCCCCATTTTATAGGAAAGAAATTGAGACTTAGGGTAGAAATGACACTTGACCTGAGATTGGACAGCTAGAAGTGATTATAAATGCACTGAGTTTAAGACAGCATCGTTACAACTTCAGAGAGCATCAGAATCACTTGAAGGAGTTTTAAAACAGTTGCCTGAGCCCTGCCCCGAATTTCTGATTCCAGGGTCTGTGATGGGGCTGATAATCTGCATTTTCAAAACATATTTTATTTTAATTAAAAATTAATATTTATATATACTTATAAGTAAATGTGGAATTTTGACATATGTATACATGGTAGAATAGTTAAGTCAAGCTAAACAATATTTATCACTTTGCCTACTTATTTTTGTGGGAAGAATCTATGTTTGAGCAATTTTGAAACATATACTCTATTGTTAACTGTAATCACTATTCTGCACAATGGAGCTCTAAAATTATTCCTTCTGTTTAACCGAAACTTTGTACCCTTTGACCCTTCCTATCCTCCAGCCTCTGGTAACTGTAGTTGTATTCTTTGCTTCTATGAGCTCTACTTTTCGTGGTTTCACATATAAGTGAGGTCTACAGTATCTGTCTTTCTGTACCTGACTCATTTCACTAACTTGCATTTTTAAGGCAGTGGTGATACTGCTGGTTCATGGAACACACTTTGAGTGGTCTTGGCATAGAACAACATCTGGTATATGGTGAGTGCTAAATAAAAATTAGTTAGATAAATCTGATACAAATAGAGTCAGCATTTGGACTCCGGCCTGACCCACTCCACAACCTGTTCTCTTTGTATCATACTGTCTCTCAGGTTAGATTTTTTAAGGCTTATTAATAAAAACCCCCATAATTTGTCCCTTGCTGAATATGTCTTACATCTCAGAAAATAGGAAAGCTAGCTGGAGGTGGTTTTGACAGCCCTGTGAAGCTTTTAGTGTGAGTATTGAAGGGCCGGCTATGTGTGAAGACTTTCCCAGACTGTGAACACAATACCAGAGTGTGAAACACGGTTCTTGTCTTTCAGGAATTTTCAGCTTGGCTGGGGAAGAGATGTCTTGCAAGTATGAAAAGGTCGCATCAGGACAGGACCTTGGGAAAATGACAGTATGATTACTAGCTAAACAGAGCAAGAACAGTGAGGGAACGGAACCTGAGGGAGAGGCATGGACACTGTCCTGGAAGAAGTAATATTTGGTTAAATAAAGCGAGGGGAGCCCATACTGGAAAGCAGAGGAAAAACAGTGTTCTGAGAACAGGGAGGGAAAGACTGCGCACAGGTGGAGGACCTTCTGTATATCCACATGGAGGAGGCCCTTTCCCTTACTGGTGTCATTTACTCCTCACAATAGCTGCCAGAATAGCTCCTCAGAATGGCACACGCCTGTAATCCCAGCACTCAGGAAGCTGAGGCAGGAAGATTGCCTGAGTTTGAGGCTACATAATGGACTACATAGTGAATTCAAGGCCAGCCTGAGCTACGAAGTAAGACCCTGCAAACAAACAAACACAAATATATGAGTTGGGTAATACTGCCTCACATCACAGATGGGGAAAGTGAGACTCAGAGCAATCAGTAAGCCACATAGGGTCACATAGCTAGTGAATGGTAGAGCTGAGACTGAAACCCAGGGTAGACTACTGCCTACCTTTGCTTTTTCAGTGGGCCGTGGAGAGGCTTGGCTGACCTAGGTGAGGCTCACTCTCAGGCACCAGCCAGTGTGGGTACACCTGTGAGGGGTGCCTCCTTTAGAGGTGGGCCCTGGGTACCTGGCATGCTCCAACCTAGTCCCAGCCTGGTAGGAAGAGCAGGGAGAAACTACTGGACTGCAAGGTGCTTTGAGGCCTTGTTCTAGAGAGCCTTGTTTTGCCAGGGCAAGGAGTTTAGGCTTTACTTCACAGATGGCAGAGAGGTTTCAGAATATGGAAGTGACTGGATTAGAGCAGATGGTGGTGTATGTGGTAGAAATGAGTAGGAGCATCTTGGAATTGTCTGAGGGAGATAATTAACCAGTATCCACATTAGAGCTGTAGAAAAGTGAAGGGCCCAATACTAACCATTTCCTTTAAAAATCTCTAGAACTTGATGCCAGGATCCCAGGCAAAGGGAAAATCTCAGAAACTAAGAGGAATTTGAGGCCTTTCCTAGACATATACATACTGTCACTGCTGGCAAGAGGGAGAGAAGGAGAACACAGAAGCAGTTCAGTTCCATTGCACTGGAACTGAGAATTATGATACCCCCACATTGGCCTGGTAGGGAGTTGATAGAGAAAGCAGGTTCCAAAAGGTACAAGATCCCAATGATGAATGTAACTGTACTGTATTCTTAAAAAGTGCCAATAAACTCAATTTTTAAAAAAGAGAAAGCTGGTTCCAGAGTCTTCTGCAAAGAGAAGAGAGGGGAACCCTGAGTTTATTTTAGGCTCTGAAAGGACTCCCCATGTGCTGGACCTTGTAGGCTTGCTTAGCTGTGTTTCTTTTCTTCCCTCTCTCCTCAGCCTTCCCTCAGAGCAGACACTTCCTCGCCAGGGTCCTAGCCAGCCCCTGTCCTTCCCAGAAAACTACCAGACCCTTCCCAAGAGCATCCGGCACCCCTCAGGGGGCTCCTCACCCCCTCCACGGAACCTGCCCAGTGACTACAAGTATGCACAGGACCGTGCTAGCCACCTGAAGATGTCGAGTGAGGAGCGCCGGGCACACCGGGATGGCACCGTGTGGCAGCTGTATGAGTGGCAGCAGCGCCAGCAGTTCCGGCATGGCAGCCCCACAGCACCCATCTGTGCCGGCTCCCCGGAGTTTGCAGACCAGGGCAGGAGCAGGAGCATGTTGGAGGTGCCCCGCTCCATCTCTGTGCCTCCATCACCCTCAGACATCCCTCCCCCAGGGCCCCCAAGGGTCTTCCCACACAGGCGACCAAACACACCAGCAGAGCGTGTCACTGTAAAGCCACCAGACCAGAGAAGAAGTGTGGACATCTCACTGGGGGGCTCTCCCAGGAAGGCACGGGGCCACGCCATCAAGGTAAGGCGCGGGGACTTTGGCCTCTGTTGGGCCTAGCCTCAAGGTCCCCAGACCCTCGCTGGGTTTAAGCACAGATTGAGGCATTGGGACTAAATGATAACAAACACTATAAATGCCAGTGTCATTCTTGGGGTTTACTTTAATTCTGAGCACAACCCTTGAGGTAGGTGCTGTGATTAGGTCCATTTCATCGAGGCCTTGGGAGACAGTCACTTGTATAGGGTTGGGTCGTACAACTAGATGTCTGTTTCCCGGCAGCTTGGAAGGCAGCACAAGATGTCAGTGTCCAGTCAGTTCTGTTATTTATAATAACTCGCCTCAGGTTTGACTCTCCAAAGGGCTTCCACAGTGTACTCTGTTGTCTCCAGCAAGGAAGGTAGAGCACCCATCTCACAGGGCACCTCAGGCTTGGGTGGGAACTAGCAGAAAGAAAGTGATACTTGGGAGTGAGTAGCAGAGGCCTCCTGCCCAGCCGTCAGTGTGACTTCTCTTCTCCCCACTTTTAGAACTCCTCACACGTGGACCGACGCTCCATGCCCTCCATGGGTTACATGACCCACACTGTCAGTGCTCCCAGTTTACATGGAAAATCGGTAAGCAGCCCCCATCCAGGTGAATATGATGCAACCTCCAGTCCTGTCTCTATGGGTCTCCTCCTTCAGACTAGTCACATGGGGTCTGCAGCTGCTCCTGCATAGATTGGCTAAAGAACTTGGGAAGTGAAGGGGAATGTTGGGCTTGCCTTCTCCTTTGAATAGGATTTTGAACCCACCGCCTCTCTCCTATTAGCTCCTCTCCTTTCTTTCTCACTCTTTGATAAGTTAAGTCTACGTTTAAAGCTTAAGTAAGGTGAGGTGGAACTGTTCATTGCAGCTTTCCTGAAAAATCGACTTTCTGCAATGCTTTTATTTATGCCAATGAGAGAATTAATGCAATCATTGCATGGTGGTATCACACCACTGCTCTCCCAGCACTGGGGCGAAGAGTGTAATTAAAGTGGTGTCCCTGTAGTGGCTAATTTCCTCCAATGTGTCTATACACCTGCAGCTGGAGGAGCTCTCACTGCTTCTCACCCGGTTGCGACGGCACCAGGCCAAGTTGGCCAGTGTGCGGAATTTTGCCGTGGGCCAGTTATTACAGCACCATCTGACCTTTCCCACCTGCCAGGTCAGCGCCCGTGGGCTGTCCCGGGGCCGGGGAGTGATGTGCTGGCCCGTGTTCCCTTGTGCTGCTCTGGTCTGTCTTTGCTGTCTGGCTTGCCTTCACCCCCTGCCTGTTTGCTTTTTTATGCTGCTGCCAGACACTGTGCGGCAGTCGTGGAGCTCAGCCCTGTGGTGCTGGGCAGGGCTGCATGGGATGCAAGGGCCCTGAACTGTAGCTCCTTTGGTTGTATGTAGTGACTGCCAGGCTGCTGTGTGGTCACATCCAAAAGGCTCTGCCAGCTGTCAGCCTTGGGCACTGCTTGGGTTACTGAAAGACACAGGTGGTCAGCCTGGAGGGGTGAATGCAGGGAGTCCTTTCGTTTCTGACAGTGTCTGCTGCCTGCAGAGCTCTCGTGTTTCTTCTCCTGTTGAATCTCACAGTACAGGGAGAGATTAGGTAGAATTTTCCCAGCTTTCTTGCTAGAAGCATGAAGGCTAGAGCCACAACCCAGGTACTTTCTAGCACAGTGCTCCGAACAGTTTCAAGACCTTGAACTCTGCAGCAAGGTTCAGTCACACAAGGCTGGTAGGCAGGGAACAGTTGGATGATGAAGGTGATGGGACTGTCCTGCTTTCTTCTTTTCCTGTCCTGTTTTAGTGAAGAATTCAGGAAAGGTATTTATAAAAATGAATATAAGTAGGGCCCAGTGGCACAGGCTGTAATCCCAGCAGTTCAGGAGGCTGAAGATAGAAGATCATAAATTCAAGGTGCCTCAAAATAAAAACTAGGAAGGACTGGGGATGTAGCTCAGTGCAAAGACCTGTATTTAATCCCCAGTTCCACTACTACCTCCCCCATAAAGAATGTAAGAAGACATGTCCCCTGTAATTTGGGTATATTTGAGTAATTTTAGAAAACATTCTGCAGTTCTATCTTTCCTAATTCTGTGGAAGGTATGTGAGCACTGGGCTGACTGGGGAAGTAAGGATTGATGGACAGTGTAGGAACAGAAATAAGATCTTGCAAGGCACAAAGTATCCTTGAAAAATGGTCTTTCAGGTCTTCCCATCCTTAAAAATCCCTGCATGAACTTCTCACATGGCTTATATGTGATCAGCAGTGCTGTACAGCAGGACCACCTTCCCCTGGCTGTGGCTTGCCCAGCTGGGAGACTTTGTTAGTCTGCAGAGAATGTGGACCCTGGATCATTCTTAAGCTCTCATAGTCCTCTGCTTCTCTGTTAGCTTCTGTGACCTCCTACATAGGAAAGCATGCATTCTAGGGAATTAGTCCTTTCCTTATTTTCACTGCCTACACTAGTTACTGTACAGAATTGAACAGAATGTCAGAGTTGCCCAACAGACAGGTCTGCCCTGAAACTATCTTCTGACATGGCCACATTAGCTCCATGCTGAACAAAAAGTGCAAAACATCTAGCATCTGCTGGTCCAAAGTCACACTGGGACCTCCTGGGTCACCCAAGTCATCTCTGCCTCTTCCAGGCACCTCTCTGTGATAATCAGTTCGTGCATGTGAATTGGCCCAGTTTAAAGTTTTGATGACAAGAATTGAGCCATGGTGAGAGACGGGACCCTAGTTTAGGTGTGATATGTGCTCTTGAAAGTAGACCCCTCCTCTTTCTGCCTCAAGAGCTCAGCATCATCCTCAGCCATACTGCTGGGGTAGAAGCCTCACCAGACTGCTGATTGGGGGACAAGCTGACTTTCCTCACAGTGACCCATAATTTCTGCCATGCCAGAAGAGTGCACTGAGCTGCAGCAAGACATTTGTGCTTTCTCCATGGTCCCAGATGTGTTGTTCTGCTGTGGTCACTTGTCCCCAAAGCTGCTCACTCTAAATGATTCACTTTTGAGGCCCTGAATGATGGAAGCCCAAGGTGTTTATCTGGTTTTCATTTTTCTCTTGCTGCTTCCTTTGAAGGCTGATGACACCTATCTTCAGCTGAAGAAAGACTTGGAATATCTAGATCTAAAGGTGAGTGGCATCAGGGTCCCTGCCTAACCTTTCTCAGAGTGAAACTGTGGAACTGACCTTAAAGCCAAAGGCTACACAGTCTTATCAAGTCTGGATCCCAAATGAAGACAGCTCTCTGAATTAGAAATTTCACTCCTCACAGCTTCAAACTCTGGCTCTTTGCAGTTTCTTGTGAATTCTGTGAGGTCTCTGGCTTACAGAACAAGGGTATGAGGTCTTGATCTCTTCCTTCCTATGATTAGAACTGAAGGTCCCTATAAAAATGAACATTTACTTCTTCACAGTCTCTGATGAAGACAGGAGAGTATGTGTGTGTTTCATAAGGTACATAGGATATGTGTTTTCCATCATGGGTGCCTTGGTGGCTTCTTTGGTTTGCTTGTGGGGGAGCAGGTTCCACATAGAATTACATGACTCTGAGGTTGTCAGGTAGCCTCCCTTCTGCGTTTAGAGACAAACACTGGGCCCCTGTGGGTGGCCAAACTCCAGCTCTGACTCAGCCTTCACAGCACAGAGGGCCCAAGAAGCCTCCTGTGGAAGGAAAAGGCATTCAGCCTGGAAGAGAGAGGGCTGCTGTTGTCCTTCCCACAGCTCTCTGAAAGCATCTGCTGTGGGCAGCGGTCTTATGCCAGCGCCTCTGCCATGAAATAAGCTGAAGGAATTTGACCTTTTCATCCGAGGGTGGGCGCGGGGCCTGTAGGACACCCAAGCACCTGCCATGAGGGCATGCCCTGCAGTTCCAATGTTCTAGACGAGATATTTTTTAACGCAGGTTCTTCATCCAGCTTTACAGAGCTGGTGTGAACATTAAACCCTAAGGCAGTGGATAGGAGGAGGGGCCTTTAAGTAAGTATAAGCAGGCCTTTGATTGGAAATCATCCATTCATTTACGTATCTGCTGTATGCCCAGCTCTGCAGAAGATGTGGGCAGATGCAAGAGAAAAACAGAGGCTTTCTGGTCTCATGAAACATTCAGATGTCCAGGCCATAGAAAGAATATTTCCCAAGTAACAGATTTATGTGCAGTGATGGTACAAAGATCTCTTTGGCTCAGTTCTCAGCTGATGTCATGAGAATCACTGTGGGCTACCAGGAAGACTTTTGGGAGCAGGCAGCATGCGTGGAGCTTTGAAGAGCCAAGGGATTGGATTGTTAAGATTAAGGAGGAAGGAGATCCAGAGGATGGTGGTATGGATAGGGCCACAGAAGGGAGATAGAAGCAGATCCTGCAGCCTCCTCACTCTTCCCCGGGCCTTAGGAAGAAAGATACAGAGCACAAAGGGGAAACTGAGGCATAGGGTGGCAGAACAGAACTAAGAGTCTCTGTGTCCTTTCTCCAACAGAGGGTATCATGTGTGCCAGTCCTGCATTTTACTTCTGTTAAATTATTTAGCCCTTGCAGTTCCCCAGTAAGGGAAGCGATGGGATCATCTTTAATTGACTGAGGCTCCGAGAAGTAATTGAATTTCCCAAGGCCACACAAATGGTTATGAGGACTGAGGGGCGGTATTTGGGTGTAGCTCTAACACTAAAGCTCATGCTATTAATCACCTTCCCGCATGGCCTCTGTCACAACGGTGGACCCAGAGACATCGAGCTGCTTGGGAGCTGAGCTCCAGTTATTAAACCAAGAAATGTGTTTGGTGGAATAGAGGCAGGTTACCTCCTTGACGTTGGGGTTATGGTTAAGGTTACTGTCAAGACATGTGTGACTAGAACATTTTCTAGTCATTAGACATTGTCATTATGTGTCATAAAAACAGTTATGTTGATACCAGAAACCTCCTGGTTTGGTAGCTGCTACTCCAGTTGCTAAGCTTTTCTCAGAGAACTTGACTCTAAACAAATGGCACCTGTGGCTGGGAGGGACTTGGCTCAGCAGTAGCACGTATGGGAAAAGGTGCTGGGTCTTGTGCTGTGCTACTGAACTGATGTAGCTGCCAAAAAAGGTTGGCACTTCCTCAGCTTCCCAGAGGGGAAGGGGCCTGCTTGGCCCTGCATGGACCCAGCTGGAATAAAGGATTCCCAGATGTGTGTTTCATTTCTAGATGCAGATAAAGGAGTTGGTGAATCAGGAGAAGGGTGAGGGCCTACAGAACTGAGGCTAGGTTTGGTAGGTAGGATGCTTTTGTTTGTAGGCATTCAAAACCCAAATCAGAAAGGGCGTACACAGCCCACATCATCATTATTCTGCCTCAGTCTCTGCTGTAGAACCAGGGCTGCTTCTCCCTTCACACTCAGGTCTCCTCTACACCCTTGCCCCCAATGTCCTAGCAAGTTCCCTAATGGGAGAGCTTACTGGCTTGAAAGGAGGTAGCAGCTGGCATAGCTACAAGCAGAGCTAGGGAAGGAGTTAGAGACAACTCATATGTAGAGACAGAAGCTGTAGAGCTCTGGTGTGTCACTGTGTCTGTGGCCATATGGAGGAATTAAGATAAGTGGATGATGGGCTGGGAATTAGTTCAATGGTACCACTGCCTGCCTCACAAGCACAAGGACCCGAGTTCAATCTTCTGTACAAAAAAAAAAGATAAGTGGATGGCTGCTATAAATACACAGGTTTTAGTGTAATATAGAAGACTTTTGTAAAAAGGCTTCCTCAGGTGGTAGAAAACTCTGTCACCTGGGTACAACTGAGGCTCCATGAGACTGAGTAGGATGAGTGGATGGATTAGAAAAACTCAAAGGTCCACTGGTCTTTAGATTCTATGTTATGCTGGACAGTATGTCCCTGAGATGAGAGCCTCTGTGGACACAATTAAATGGGCCCTGAGGTCCGCCCTGCATATGGAATAGAGACAAACACATCCTCTCCGGGACTAGCTTCTTGTGAGCGGCCCTTCCTAGGACCCTGATGGCAAGGTAAGGAGATAAGCCTCTCCAAAGAAGGAATTTCCCTGCCTGGAATCTGACCAGCTCACCCCCTCCCTCACTCTGCCATGTTGACTTAGGACCCTCCATCTTCTTATCCCAAAGGCTGAGAACCCAGGACCATCCCTCTTTCCATCAGCTGACACTCTGCCTCCACAACCAGTTAGTGGTATTTGTTTCCCCACACACTGCGGAGCTGCTACCTCCTCAAGGACCATCTTCCTTCTGTGGTGCCAGGTGGCCAAGGCAATCTCTTAGAAGACTCTGTACTAGCGTGCCTATGAGGAGCATTTGCTTCTTGGGCATTTTACTTGGTGGTACCAGGATGAAAAGGACTCCATATTGATCAAGATCTATTCCTGCCTAAAAATTGATGTTCATTTATGTCATTTAATTCTTCAGCAACCTTGAGTGTAGAGATTGTCCTTGACTTCCTAAACAGGAACCCTTATCTCAGAGAAATTAAGTAATTGCTGCAGTCACATGGCAGGGACTGAATTTGCCCTTTCTTTTTTATATACCATATGCTTTGCCACCCCAAAGTTGTCCTTTTTTTTTTCCTGGTGTCAGGAATTGAACTCAGGACCTTGCACTTGCCAGGCAGGTGCAACACCGCTGAGATACTTTTCAGCCCCAGGGTTGTCTTGAATTGTGTTTCTGGTATAGAAATTCTATTCTATAGAACCCTGTACTGCAGCTGGCTCCAGAGAGTGGCTCTGTAGCAGTCTGGTCTTAAACTCTTGGGTTTAAATGACCCTCATGCCTTAGCTTTCTAAGTAGTTGAGTCTACAAGTGCTGGCCATGCATCTGGCTTTGAATTATTTTTTATGCAGCTGTGAAACACAGCTGGGAAGGTGGGGTGAAGGTGGTGTCTACAGCTATGCAGCTGGTACCTCTGTAGATAGGGATGGGTTGTAGTTAACACGAAGGATTACTCAGTTTTTATTGTTGTTATTTTTGTTTGTTCTTTTGTATTGTTTTTTGAGACAGTCTCACTATGTAGTTGAGACTGACCTGGAACTCACTATGTAGCCCAGGCTGGTCTCGAACTAACAGTGATCCTCCTGCCTCAGCCTCCCGAGTGCTGAGATTACAGGCGTGCGCCACCACACCTGCCTGGTTGCTTGATTTTTAAAATGCAGATCTGAGATAGGTACAGTACAAGTCTAGTCCCAGCCACTTGGGAGGCTGATGTAGGACAAGCACTTGATCCTGGGAGTTTGAGGCCAGCCTGGGCAACAAAGTACAGATTGGAAGGGCTCTATTGAGTTAGAACCCCTGGTACAGGTGGGTGGGGTGGAGGATGGGCAGGAGGACTCCATAGGTTTTATACTGTGTAGCTAGAGTTGAAGAAAGATTGGTTCAAAGCGGTGGCTTTCAACGCATAATCTCTGGGCCAGAAGTATCAGCAATACCCTGGGATTTGGGTGTTACCCCAGATCTGCCCAATGAGAATGTCTAGGGTGGGGCCCCACATATCTGTTAATTAGCAACTCACCAGGTGACGGATGCACACAGTAAAGCTTGAGAACCACTGACTTAGAGCAGCAGTTCTCAGTCCTCACTACCCATTAGAATCACCCAGGAGGCTGTTTTAAAAATCATGGGACCAATTACACAGGATCTTTGGGGTGCAACTCAGGATTGGTATTTTTAAAAGCTCCTCAGATAATTCCAGTCTTCAGCCAGAGTTGATATCCACTGTGCTAGAGGGTGAGGACAATACATCCTAAAAGAAGCTGTAAGATCTAAGACGGTTGGTCAGACATGAGCTTTTAGATGCGTTTCAAGGGTGGAGGTGGAGGTGGAGGTGGAGGGACAGAAAGTGGAAATGCTGGGTGGGGGTGAGGCTGATGCCTCCTGGCACCACTCTGAACAAAGCTTTGATATCGCACAGAGTGTGATGAGGGAGGCAAGGAAGAAATGGGCAGTGAAATGGCCCTTGCATAGCTATAAGCCTGTACATGATTCTGTCACTTAGAGCTGAATGTCCCCCAGTTTACAGAGGAGGGAACCTGAGTCCAGAAAGTTCCCATAGTGGGACCTCATAGAGTCACTGAGGTTCACTATAATTGATGCTGTGCACCTCCTCCTTAAGGTTCCCCCTTGCTACTTCCCGAAATTCTGGCTGCTTCAAGTGTCGTTTAATGTCTCACCTGTTATGTTTTGTTGTATTTGCCTTTTTGTTTGGAACAGATTAAAAATAATGAACCTTTGATCAACGTGCTTTACAAAGTGCTGAAGAAATCAGCACGGGGCTGTCGGCCCAGGAGAAGCGTAAGATGATCTGATCCGTGTCTCTGAACGGGGCCATTCCATTGCTTCTGGCTCAGTGCCGACTCCATCACTTGCTTAACCAGTTGCTCTCCTGATCGCCCCAGGCTTCCCGCAAGTCATTTTGGTTTATTTTCTTTAAACTGTAGCTCTCTTCAGCATTGTGGCTGATGCACCAGTCTGGGCCGCTCATCTATGGTGTTCTGTGATTCCCATCTTTTGTGCTGCCAAAGGGTGGGGGGCTTGCCTGGCTTGCCACCAGCTTGTGTCATGTTTCCATTGTCACTTGTCTGCCTCCATGGTGAGGGCACACCTAGATACAGTTGAGCATGAGTTTCTTGGGAGGAAGCAACAGTTACTGGTCAGCTAGAAGGAGGCCAGGTCAGATTACCCTGTGACCCTGGACTCTTCTTTGGGGCAGAATGTTCATAATAGTCCAGACCTAGACTAGAACAAAACAGTCACCTCATGCCCTCTTAGACTGACACAAAAGTAGAGGAACTGCAATGTGGCTGGCTCTTGTAGCATTCTAAGGGAAGATGCAGGTTGGGGAACAGCTGTTGTATCTAGCCATCCTGAGCCCCAAGAACGTGTGTTGGGATGTGGTAGTTGGCAAGTAAAATGCCCAGGGGGCCTTTGATTCTCTTCGGATGAAGAGATTCCTTCAAGTGGATAAATGCCCATAGACTTTCACTTTTTCCTGGTGACAGATACTAGGGGGCAGGAGGGGACTCATTGTTGATGTCTTAAATGGATTTAGACATTGCTATCACAGAGCACAAGGTTAAAAGGAAACTTAGCTAATATGCTACTTGTGGATGTAACATTTCTTACTAGCCTTTGTTCTCTGGAATAGAGCTAAATTCAGAAGCTTTAAGGCCTCAGAGCTATGTAAACAACCATCAGAAAGCTCTGTGGCCTTTATGCCATAGGAATCAGAGCTGACCTTCCCAATTTTGATACATTCATGAACTCACTAAGCAAACATTTTCTGATTATCTTCAATATGCTAGGCCCTGGCTGGACCTTGAGGATAAAGAGAAATACATCCTGATCTCCACAGTCACCCTTCACTGGGTTACTGTTTAGAGGGTAGAGACAGATGAGCAAACAGGCTTGTAATCTGCTTCGCTAAGTACCACAGCAGGGTCAGACCCAGAGTGTGGAAGGGTTACCCCGAAGAGCACTGAACCCAGTCTGAGGGGAGAGGGGGAGAGAAGTACTTCACCTCTGCTGAGCTCTTGAACCCTTTGGATTCCTAATTCACAGCACCTTATAAGCTGCACACTAACAGAGGACAAGAGAGATCCATTTCCTTGAAAAGGAAGTGTTAATATTCTGGGTTTTTTGGGGGGTAGATATATATTCAGCATTCTAGGGAGGCAGTGAAGGGCAAACATTTAAAAAGCTTTCTATTAGAAAGTTTAATTTAGAAGATTCAGCTTTCTCAAAATGCCCTTTTTGTGTAGGGATATCTCCTTTCTTTCTGGTGGTGCTAGATAAATGAAGCATTGCTCAATTAGATTCTCTGCCTTGTTATTTAAGCATCAAAAAAAATCCTCCATAAAAAGCTTCAATGAAATAAAGGGAAAAATTTTGCCTGGGGGAAAATCCTTGAAGCATATTTCAATTTGAAAGTGTTTTCTACCAAGGAAATGAGCCAAGGATTGGCCCACTGAGGGACAGACAAACCCATTGTCCTCCACTTGTGACCTACAGGGAAGACCTCACCACTTTCACCTGCTTGTTCTCCTGGGTTCCCTTGAGTTTAAGACCCAAATCCTGCTGGAAATCCCAGCTGTTTGTGGGTCATCAGAATTAATTCCATGACCTCCCTCTGCCTCACCTCTCCTCCATCTCAGAACTGTACTGTTGTGGATCGTTGTAGGAGTCTGTGTGTTTTACAACTGTGTGTATACATGTATGTACACATATCTGCCAGTTTGAGGAGCCAAATTTGCCTGGAGTTCTGCACTTTGCGGGACCTTCCACTAACTTCCATGTTCCCTTTTACCTACCTGCAGCTGAGGAAGCATTTGCTGAGTGCCTGCCATTGTGCCAGGCCTTACATTTCAAGGCTGTCATGATAAATAGGACAGTGGTCCCTACTCTTTACTGAATGGCCAAAGAGATCCTGGGAATGGTTGGTTTGGTTCTGCAGGCCAGAATCATTCCAGTGCCTAAAGCATGCAGCGGCCATTCTCACTTGACCTTGACCTTTTAATTTGCTGCTGCTGATTCTTAGGGAGGAAGAGTATAGGGTATTTGGGCACATGGGTAGCTTGAGCTCTGAGAGGTGTGGCTGCCAACATATTTTAGCTCCTGATCACACAGACTTATTGGAACATCTAGATAAAGTGAGGATAAAGTAAAGGCCATCTCTCCCTAGCACATATACTGCCTGTCTCTGCTGTGGATAGTCCTACCCTCCTTTCCTCCTAGCCGTATTTGCAAATGAAAGTCAGGGTGATATTCTCTCCTCTACATGAGGTGCCTTAGACTTGACTCTTCCTGGCCTCATCTTGACCTTAGGGGTGCATCTGTGTAAAAGCCACCCCTACACAGCTTTTGCCAAGGTGACTTTGGAAAAATGAAAGCAAGGCCTAACGAGCTGGGTTCAGCTTCTTAGGAGCCAGTGAGAGATGGGCAGCTTGCTGCCAAATGTAGGCTGACTGAAGGGTGGGAAATGTGAAATCTATTTGATCCATATGTTTGGGTGATTTCTGTGGTTCTTTGTGGTTTCCTTTAGGATAAGGTAGGTTGTAGCTTTAAAAAGTACAATCTACCTTTAGTTATTCAGGAATCAACAAAAACCCTAGCTAGGAATTAATAAACTTTCCTTGGTCAGGTCCTCTTCCCTAATAGTATGGAGTGAGGAAGGCTGGTCTTGTGCATGGGGAACAGGGCTGCTCAGAGACTTCCTTAAACTGAGGCTTGAGAATGCTCAGGGGATTTGCTTGTTTTTCTAGCCTGCCCACCCCCGGGTAGGTGGTAAGAGACTTTTATAACTTCTGTTTGCCCCTAGGTTCAGTAGCAAACTTAGCAGGGACAGATTTTCCAGGATTCGTACTGATTCTGCACTCATTTTGAGCAAATACATGCCTTAAAAATTAATGGTCTTCTAACTTGAACATTTTCATTTTCTTAAATTTGAGAATTTATGTGTTACTCGGATCACAAAAGATTTCAGTTTCTTATAAAGCAGTTTTTGCTTGAGTTTTTGTCCGTTTCATACCTTAAGAACCCCACGCCCATCCAGCATAGGGCTGACTTTCCTTCCTGAGTTCCGATTCCAATCCCCATGTTTAAGTCTTCTTTAAATTGTTCACCTCCCAGATGACAGGCCGGGACCTTCTCAAGGATCGAAGCCTGAAGCCTGTGAAGATCGCTGAGAGTGACATTGACGTGAGTGAGCAGAGGGACAGACTGACCCCTCAGCTGTCTTCTGACCCAGACCCAGCGTGGCAGCCGCTGGCAGGGTTTGAATGCTTCTGTGGCCAGAGGCTCTCTGGTCATGCTCCCGAGACCGTGCCCTGTTCTCATCCTCCTGGGTCTTCCCAAAACTCTTCTTGCTTATAGGTCAAATTGAGCATCTTTTGTGAACAAGACAGGATCCTACAGGACCTGGAAGATAAGATTCGAGCCCTCAAGGAGAACAAAGTAGGCATCAGTTTTGTGTCATCTTGGGATGGGTGGAGGGACAATTTGTGCCCTGTCTTTCCTGAGACATTGCCTGGGTTCTCTTGTTAGTGTTAAACAATAGGTGCTGGTATCCACAGCAGTGCCTTTTGTTCATGGTTTTTCTTGGAAGTTTCTGAGCATGAGGGATAAGTAAAGGATCACTTGTAGAGATGCCCTGGCCTACTTGTTCCAACTCCTCCCCTGCTTTTCCCATTCTGCTGTGGCCCTGGGTGGGAAGCTCTACCTGCTTGGCACCTGAGCCCCTAGGAAGGGACTGCCTTGGCAGTGTCTGTAGTCCTAATAGAGCAGAAGCTCCTAAAGCTCCTTTCCACCCAAGCTGGGCTGTGGAGGCAGTAAGTCTTGATGGGAGGGCAGGAATGGACCTGGGGCCAGCAGTATAAGCTTTCTTAGACTCTTAAAGTGAGAGTTTTTCTTTGTGTATTTTATTTTAATGCAGAAGGTTTATAGTATACCTTTTTTTCCCCCAAAGAGCTTACAAAGTTTACCATCAACTCTTTGATTTTTCCTACAGTTTATCCCATGAGAAGTTAGATGGCTTTATGCCTGGTTGCTAGGTGAGGAAACTGAGGCACATCACTGTTAGGAGCCTTACCCTGTGGACAGGGTCAACACTGGCATCAGGGGCCCTTCCTCTCAGCCCTCAACTCAGCTCTGGTCCCTTCTGTCGGGGCTAGATCCAGCAGCTTTCTTTCACTCCAGACATGGTGTGGGAAGGCCTGTGGGTACTATGCCCTATCCTTTTGCTCTTTGGCCCCTCCCTGGTGCAGGATCAGCTAGAATCCGTGCTGGAGGTGTTACACAGACAGATGGAGCAGTACCGAGACCAGCCACAGCACCTGGAGAAGATTTCCTACCAGCAGAGGTTGCTGCAGGAGGACCTGGTCCACATCCGAGCCGAGCTCTCCAGAGAGTCCACCGTGCGTGCGGGCTGTGAAGGGCAGATGCCTCCCCACAGGACAGGCTGGCCATGGGCTGCCATTCTCATCTCCCCAGGGATAGTTGAGTTGGTAGCCAGGAGCAAATGTCTTAAAGTAGCAGAACTTCTCCAGGCTGCCTCCTGACAGCAGTTTGTACAGGGATGACGTGTGTGTCTACCTGTGCCTCAGGCTGCTCTCCATCAGTGACTCTTGGGCACTCATTGGACCAGATTTCTCTCTCAGAGTGGCCCAAAGGCTCTATTCTGATCTATGTGCAGTTAATTTTAAGAAGTTAGGATTTCCACTTTTTCATAGGTCGGTCTGATGTGCTATGAGCTGTTTTGCTAGAGCAGGGAAGTGAAGCATCTCTGGGTGGAAGAGGGAATAGATATTACACTTCTTCCTGCTCCTGCCTCTCTCCCACCAGGACTGCCTGAGGCTCACTGGGCCACCTTCCCTCTTTCTCCCTCTGGCTGGGTCTACAGAAGTCTCAAGACTACCTGGGGGATGGCAGTAGGGGTGAGATGGGGGATAACTAGGGACTAGCAGCTTTTCTTTGGCCAACAGGAGATGGAAAATACCTGGAATGAGTACCTGAAGTTGGAGAGTGATGTGGAGCAGCTGAAGCAGACCCTGCAGGAGCAACACAGACGAGCCTTTTTTTTCCAGGTGAACAATGGCTATTCACCCCTCTGAGCTCTAGGTGCGGGGCTGTGAGCACTGTCTCAGTGCTTCTCTTCCCCTGTGAAGTGGCCACCCTGAGCTCTCTCTTGGGTCTCTCTAGGCAGTAGTGAAAAGCCTCACACAGTGCCTCCCACTTTCTGCTCTCAGAGATAAGTTCTTGGTGTATTGGCAAAGAGTGTCCTCTTGCTCATCTGGGGAAGAAGACCCAGAAGAGAGAGGTGTCAGGATGATGTATGATTCCTTCTTGGGTTCCTAGCTCCACATTTAGATAGACAGCAGTGGAAGCCCCTCTTCCTTTCTGCCCTAATTCCTGGAGGTAGATGCTGTCATCCTCTGTCTAGAAGAGAGTGTGAATTCAGCCCTTTGAGGCTCCAGGCACTCAGTTGCATTTCTGGAGGCCAGGCTAAAGGATACCCATCTCTGGGGCCCCTGCCCCCCTTGGGGAAGGCTTCCTTAGAGCGCTGCTTCCTTAATTTAAAACCCAGGCCACCAAGTGCAGAGCAACCTGTATCCCCCACAGGTGAGCCAGTGAAAGGCCCTAGGGAGTTTTCTTCAGATTAGGTTCCCCCATTGTGGTGCTAACTAAGCTTCCATCCCCTCTTCATAATTTAAAAAATGGAAAATAGCCTGATTTCCAACCCAGCTTCAGGGTTCCTTTCTAGGCTCTGATAGAAATTCAGTTTGTTTGAATTCAGGGAGCATTCGTGGAGACTGCTTGGGTAGGAGGCACTATGCTGCACCAGTTTTGCTGCTAGGCTTGCTGGTTGATGACTGGTTGTAGCCCAGGCTCCTCATGCATGTGTCTTAATGAATATGTAGACTATCCAGACATAAGCTTCACCTTAGAAAAGTGAGAGAAATTCTGGAGGGAGTTTAGGTTTATGTGTCCTGAGGCTTTTCCAAAGACTCTGCTGGCTCAGAGATGGTTCCCCAAGAGCCCAGCCCAGAACCATGTAGAAAAGACTCTTGCTTCTGGCTCAGGGCTGACCTAGAGCTTCCCCAGAACTTGTCTGTGTCCTGCTGTTATACTCTGCTCCCTCATAATTTCCCTTCATGAAAGCTAACATTTTCTTTTCTTTCTTTTTTTGGCACGGGGGATCAAACTCAGGTCCTTGTGCTTGCAAGGCATGTGCCGAAACCACTGAGCTAAATCCCTAGCACTTTTTCCTTTTTGTATCCCCAGCACATAGCATAATGGCTTAAAAATAGTAGTCAAATACTGTTGACAAAGTCTTTCCATCAATTGTTCCTAGTTACTAGTACCTAGAACTATCCTGACCTTTCATACCTGTTTTCTTGGGCTTCTGTGATTCACACTACAGTCTGGAAATATGGCTAGTGGCAGAACACTTGTCTGGCATGTAAGTTTCATCCCCAGGACTGGGGGAAAAAATAAGATCACACTAATTTTAGTACTATTGTTAATAGCTCTTCATTCTTTATTTTTCTGTGATTATGTAAATAATACATGAATACATCTGTATTAAAAGGCCAAACAGTGAACTGGGTATGGTGGCGCACACTTGTAATCTCAGTTACTTGTGAGGCTGAAGTGGAAGCATCACAAGTTAGGGACCAGCCTGGGAAACTTACTGATACCTCGTCTCAAAATAAAAGTAAAAAGGGCTGAAGGGCTGTGAGTGTAGCTCAGTGAGGGTCCCTGAGTTCAGTCCCCAGTAACACACACACACACACACACACACACACACACACACACACACGGGCTAAACAGAAGCAAAAACAAAATAACACAAAAACTCCTCTCAGCCCCATTCCATCACCTTTCCTGCATGTAGTCCATGCTGTCTCTTTTTGATGTTGTCTTCCTATCCCCTTTTGATGTGCTTCCAAACATATGTACCTTCATAGAATCATATCACTAGTTTGGAATTGGGAGTGAGTAAAAATTGAAAAAGCGAAGTCAAACACATTGTTGGACAACTCACTTTTTTGTCATAATTTTGTGTTGTGGAATGATACCCTTAAATTTTTGCTGACCCCAAAAATAGCCATTTACATTTAAATTTAAATTAACTATAGCACAGATAATAGAAGTTGTTGTTGTTGTTGTTGTAGAAGAGTTTCGTAATCTCAGAAACTTGTATTGCACAGGGCTGGTCTAAGTAAATTAGTTCTTCCTGATAGGTACCTGCTATTTCATAGTCTGAATACTCCCTACTTTGTTAAGCCATTTCTCCTCTGGTAGGCTTTCACTTGCAGTATTTCACTTTTTATGAATTATGCTAGTGTAAACAGCCGACCAACCGCTGCTCTGAATTCATTTGTAAGCATTTATCTAAGATAGACTCCTAGGATTGGAACTGAAATGAATGCACCTCTTAAAAGTGGGCAGCACCGCTGCAGGATGACTGTAGAAGTGATCTCATACTATGTATCTCAAAAACATGGAAGAAATGATTTTGAATGTTTCACCCTAAAGAAATAATAAATATTTCAGGAAATAGATGTGCTTACCCTGATTTAAACATTGCACAGTATTTATACACATACTGAAATGTCATGTTGTACCCCATAAAATATACAATTTTTGTACATTTTTGTATCAGTTAAAATTTTTCTAAGTACAAAAAATGTTGGCACATATTGCCAGATCACCTTGTAACAGGCTGCACTAGCTTACCCTTTCACTCACAGTGAATGAGAACACTTAAGTAGGTTTGTCTTTGTCCTTATCAGAATTTGGAGTTAACAGTCTTTTTTTTTTTTTTTTTTTTTT
>NW_022900928.1:13328568-13350980 GCF_012274545.1 Fukomys damarensis
TTTTTTTTTTTTTTTTTTTTTTTGGCTAAAAAATAAACGATACCTTGTTTCAATCTGTTTAATCACTGGTAGGGTAAACAACTTTTCATGTGATTACTTGCCATTTGTGTTACTTTTATGCTTTCTTTCATAGAGATTCAATATATAGTAAGCCAAGAATCTTTTGCCTCCCCCAAAACACAATTCACAACCGGGTAACAGATCTTGTCACAGATTCCCTGGAGGATTTATCTGTGTAAGTTTCTAGCAGATAGTTTAGCCTGGAGCCTGGTGCCTATGGCTTGGTTTCTGTCTAACCTCATCATGTTGCTCATGTTTTCCCTTAGTGCCTCAATGACTGAGGAAGTCATAAAGCCCTGCTTTGACCAGGTTCTGTGTTAACTTCTTTGTTGTAACCCTAGGCCGGGCAGGTTGTCAGTGCTCTCGTGAGATCATTAGCACTATAGGTATGCCTGCAGCCCAAGTGGAAATTCTTAGTACATTGGGAAACTCGCCTCACTTTAGCCAGATTTATCTGGCTGTGAGAAAATCCATAGCTTTTTGACTAACGTGGAATACCATTATTTTGGAAGACTGTCACAGATACTTGGGCATCAGGGAATCTAGGGCATGGAATATCTGGAAGCAGTGTGAGTGAGGTGATAGACGTGGCTGCCTGTAGGGGCTCCCAACTTGTAGACAGTCCCAGCCTTTGCTGAAGGCATTAGGTGGGAACCTTCCAGCCCAACTGGTGCGAGAATACAGGAGCGAAATACCACCTCCTTGCTGCCCCAAGGCCCTCCTCTTCATCAAGTTGTGGAATTGCATCAGTTTTGGAGAAAGATAAAGACACTCTAGCCTTTGCTGCACTCTGTTCTTCTTTTACATGTGAGAGTGTCAGAAAGGCAGAGTGGGGGCAGTAGAATGGGCTGATAGGAGCTTTGCTGGGGAGCTATGGAAGAGGGGGAGGAGGCCCTTATTCTCAGCCTTCACTCGCTTCCACACTTGGCAGAGCATTCCCTGTTACCTTATGCACTCTGGGGTCAGCAGTGCGCCTGTCTCTCTTGAGTGTGGAGCTGAGTTTCATGCCCATGCTTTGCTTATCAGCTCTGAGAGTGTCTTTGCTTTTGGGATGCAGAGAGTAGGAGCACATGCCCCCCCTTGGTGTGGAGTCTTCCAACATCTGCTGCTCTGGATGCTGGATAGTACAAGATTGGTCCTTTGTTCATCTGACTCACCAGCCCTGGAAACCCACTGAGTACCTGCCCTTGTGGGGACGCACCCAGAAGCAGATAGTCAGGAATGCAAAATCAGGTGCATCCATAGGGATCGTGCAGTGTGAAAACTCTTCCAGTTAAGAGGCAGCTGGTCTCCTGGAGAGGAGAAAAACTTTTCTTTCACTCTGTGGGGTGCGGCCAAGTCTGTCTCCTCTCCATTATAATTTCAAGTTAAAAGATGATTTGCTCTGGGTTAGAGATGTGGCTCCATGGTACAGTGCTTATTGTCAAGCATGAGCAAGGTCTCCAGGTTTGATCCCCAGCTCCATGAAAAAAAAACTACTACATTTGATGATTTTTTGGTTGTAGTTGTTTTGTGTTTTTTTTAAACCATTAGAAGATAGCCACAATCCCTTCACCACATTAGGCCTCTCTTCACCTCTTCTAGGGCCTCCTTCCCCCCAATTTTAATTGGAACTGCATGTGAGCATATAATGTAGCTCTTTTTTCTGTTGAAATTTTTTAAAAAACAGCTTTATCATATAATTCACATATCACAAATTCATCCTTTTAAAGTACTGTGTACAACTCAGTATACTTTAGTATATTCACATGATTGTGTAGCTGTTACCACAATCAGTTTTATAACATCTTCACCCCTCAAGAGAAGTCTTATACCCACTTTATCCCTTCTGAACTAACTCCCTTTTTCCCTCCAGTCCTCTTTTGGTTGCAAAAGATTTGCTTCTTCTGGACATTTTATGTAGAAGGAATTATACAAGATGTGGCATTTTGTGTCTGTCTTATTTCACTTGGCAAGTTTTCAGAGTCATCCATGTTGTCAAATAATACTCCACTGTCCGTTATACTTTTAACTGAACTTCAAGTCCCAGGATTCTATTTTGACTTCTAAGAAATATTTATATTCCAGAGATGATGTCCTTGCCTTGTCCTCTAGTCCTTGCCTTCCTTCCCCTTCTGCAGTGATTGTATAAGACAGTGCATTTTTTTAAAGTGTGGTAAACTATACATAATATACCATCATTTACTATTTTACTTATTTTAAGAGTGAAATTCAGCAGTGTGAAGTACATCCACATTTTCTGTACCCAGTCTCACAAATTTTCATCTTGTAAAATTTTTAAACATCCTCCCATCCTTTACTCTCTCCCTCCTGAAAATTTCTGTTCCACTTCCTGTCTCTATGAAATTGACCCTGAATACTTCATAGAGTAAATGGAACCCTAAAGTACTTAAAGTTTTACATTAAGTAGAAATAGACAAACTGAAGTAGTAAAAGCTACTGTGAACTCCCTAGGTCTTCAGCATTTTTCATGTCTGCCCTTTCCTGGGATGCTGTGAATAGCTTGGCTCCAGCCTGGTGCAGTTTCCAGGGTGCTGCGAGAAACTGTCTGAAATGGCAGATTAATCCCTGGGAAGGAAATTTTAATAAGGAGTGAACAAGAGACCAAACCATCCCCCTATCTTTTCTAGGAGAAATCGCAGATACAGAAGGACCTGTGGAGGATTGAAGATGTCCTTGCAGGTCTAAGTACAAATAAAGAGAACTACAGAATCCTGGTGGAATCAGTCAAAAATCCTGGTGAGGGACGTCGTCCTTGCTGTGTGGACCTGAGTCTCTGTGGTGCTGACTTGCCCTCCAAGGAAGAGGATCTTCATTGTATCCCTCTGTGCCCCTCAGAGAGAAAAACGGTGCCTTTGTTCCCTCACCCGCCCGTGCCTTCACCCTTGACCTTGGAGAGCAAGTCGCCCCCACAGCCCAGCCCTCCTGCCAGCCCAGTGCGGACTCCTTTGGAAGTTCGGCTGTTCCCACAGCTGCAGACCTATGTGCCCTACCGAGCTCACCCACCCCAGCTGAGGAAAGTGACGTCCCCACTTCAGTCACCAACTAAGACAAAGCCCAAAATGGTAAGCTGTGGTGATGAGGTGCTGAGAGCCTTTGTTCGCTCTCTGTCCTCAGATCAGCGGCCTTAGGAGTGTGGCTCCTGGGAAAATAGAGGTGGAAGCAGCTGAGAGAGTCTGGGGATTGGCAGAGCTGTGGGAGACGGTCTCCCCCCATCCTCCTGTTTACAGCTGGGACAGCTGAGGGCAAGCAAGTGGTGACTGTTCTGAATAGGGGTGAATTTGTGGAGATAGGTGGCTGTCTTCACGTAGGGCTCCATGCAGGGAAGGGAGCTCCTTCCAGAAGAATCTGAGCGCTGTGCTGGGCTGTGCGGATGCTTGTGAATGTCCTATAACCTCATGGCATCATGGACAGGAAGGCAGCAGACTCTCCACCCCATGGAGAAGAAAACTAAAGCCCCAAGATGTTGAAAGCTGCTGAAGGTCTCCATGTTAGTGATTCCCAACCACATCTCCTGACTCTTCTCTTTTATTGTTACCTTTTGTCTAACTGACCCTCCAGCCCATGTCCTTAGGTAGGTCTGTGGCCCATGGGAGGGCTGGGCAAGGCCTTGGCTTGCCTGCCATAGGGAGAGAACAGCTCTTGGCAGGGTCTGGGGACACAGGAGATTTAAAAAAAAACAGAAGATCATGGACTCAGGAGGCCTGTGTCCTGGATCTGGGGACGTAATATATATGGGA
The DNA here is from genome assembly GCF_012274545.1 of Fukomys damarensis. Taxonomy (NCBI): domain Eukaryota; kingdom Metazoa; phylum Chordata; class Mammalia; order Rodentia; family Bathyergidae; genus Fukomys; species Fukomys damarensis. The sequence goes on from NW_022900928.1 coordinate 13,332,369, forward strand.
AGCATTTGGGGAAAATGTATAGGAGTCAAAGAGCAGAAGAGTTAATGTACAGGCATCTTCCCTCCTTCTAACTCCTCCAGAGGAAATGTTCACTTGCCAGGGCTGAAGTGCTCGTGTTCTGTGGCTCAGAAGTGGCCAGTTCTGCCTGTTGGGCTACTGCTGTGGCGGTACCATTTGGTACTTCCCTCTGGCTCTGACCTGCTGAGTACTGGCTCTGGTTTTCTTTCTGTGCAGGAAGATGAGGCACCTCCCAGGCCCCCGCTTCCTGAGCTCTACAGCCCAGAGGACCAGCCACCTGCTGTGCCCCCTCTGCCAAGGGAGGCCACCATCATCCGGCACACTTCCGTGCGGGGCCTCAAGCGGCAGTCGGATGAGAGGAAGCGAGACCGAGAGCTGGGGCAGTGTGTGAACGGGGACTCAAGGGTGAGCCGGGAGGACCCCTGAGGCTGCCCCTGTGCATGCGGAGAGGGAAGAAGTGCTGGGCGGGTGTGACAGCCTCAAACTGTGCCCATAGGTGGAGCTCCGGTCGTACGTTAGTGAGCCCGAGCTGGCCACCATCACTGGGGACGTGGCTCAGCCCTCCCTGGGACTCGTGGGTCCTGAGAGCAGGTACCAGACTCTTCCAGGCAGAGGTAAGGCAAGACCTGTGGAGTCTAGGGAACCGTACCACATCCGCCTCGCTGCCCCCAACCCTCAGCCCAGGCCCTAACCCTCTGCCTGTAGCTGTGGCCTGGGCTGCTGACCTGTCCTCCAGTCTGTGTCCTGACTGTCCTCTTTTTCCATGTGTCCCTAGAAGCTGTGATGATAGCAATCACTAGAAAAGCACTTCATTTTTCCCATATTCACAACAGTGCTGTGAGGGAAGTATGTTATTCCCATTTTTGAGATGAGCTAATAAGGCTTAGAGAAATTACATTCCTTGCCGATCGCTGATTAATGAAGAAATCAGAAGACTGTCCTGGGGCACTGTCTCCAGACCACTGCAGCCTTCAGGCAAGAGTGCTGGGTGACTGCCACCAACAATGCCATCTTTGGCCTTCCAGAGAGCTTTTCCCGTGTCATCCTAAAACTAGTGAATTCTTTCCTAAACACGCTCTCTCCTCAGTAGGGGACCCTCTTGCTTCCCTTCCTTACCCCAAATTGGGTTGTGTAGGATATGTAAGAGTGTCAGGAACAGAAGGATGAGGGTACCCTCACCCCTCCAGCCTTTCCACCTGTCCTGCAGCCCAGAACTTCTGCATGGAAGGGAAGTCTAGGGCAGTTCACTGATCTCCGGAGACACCATCTCCCCCTGGGGATGGAGGGCACCCCTGGGCTGCCCCCATCCCCCACCTGGGGCCTCCTTCTTCCAGGCTGTGAAGAGAAAGATGAGTGGATTGTTGACTGGGCCTTCTTGGCCCCTCCAGGGAGTGGGGGTGATCAGGGAGTGGCCTGGGACTGACCACCCCATCACAGTGCACCTGACTCCGCTTTCTTCATGAAGGGCTCTCGGGCTCCACGTCCAGGCTCCAGCAGTCGTCCACCATTGCTCCCTACGTCACACTCCGGAGGGGTCTAAATGGGGAGAGCAGCAAGATGACCTTCCCTGTGAGTGGCCTTGAGCTATGGGGGAGCTCCCTGCTTCCCTCCAGTGTGGGAGGGCGTCTCAGAGCTGGACAATAACTAGTGATTCTGTGACACCGAGGATAGCCTCTGAGGTGACCTCAGCCTCTCATGAGCTCAGGGTTCCATTACTCTGCCCTCCCCACTTCCCATGGCCCACATGTAAACTGCAGGGTCAGGGGAGGGTGCCCGAGAAGTCTTGTACCCTGGGCTCATTGTGGTCTGCTGTGAGCTGCCACCTGGACAGACCTGGGCCTCCGTGTCTGTGCCTGCAGAGTGGCCTCTGTGGCAGCTGTCCCCCATGCTCCCAGCCCAGCCTCTCTGTGTCTTGCCTCCTCTTCCTCTTCAGAGACCCAAGAGTGCCTTGGAGCGCCTGTACTCAGGGGACCACCAGCGGGGCAAGATGAGTGCCGAGGAGCAGCTGGAGCGCATGAAACGGCACCAGAAGGCCCTGGTCCGTGAGCGCAAGAAGACGCTGAGCCAAGGAGAGAGGACAGGCCCAGCCTCGGCACGCTACCTTGGCCAGCTGCTCCCTGGGGACCTCGGCTCAGTATGTTAAGCGGGCTGGGGCAGGGAGCAGAGCTGCTCCTTGAGCTGAGCGGAGCTAACCTGGGCCCCCTGAACCCAACCACATCACCCTGAGTAGGTGGTTCATTGACCCAGCTGCCTGAGAGAACATCCCATGGGGAGTATTTGTCCTGATCCAGGCGGCGTGTGTCAGCTGGTCAGTGTGAGACCCAGAAGTGGAACAGAGGCAGGAGAATCTCGCAGCAGAGGCATGGGAGCTTGAGACAATATGCAGCTTGTTCTCCCGCCTGTGCCTGGGAGGGGCGTTTGCAGGCACCACAACTGAACTGAAGGACTTGGGAACGTAGGGTTCAAGGAGTAGTGGAGGAAGATGGTGATGTGATTTATGAGAAGCACAAACCATTCAACCAACCAGCTTCCCAGACTTCTAAGATGGTCCTTGGAAGGAGAGGCAACCAAGAAGAGTTGGTTCCCCGCAACCCTAGAGCTAGCTGGTGGGCTCTCAGTGCCCCTGGTGCCCAGGAGAGCCGGGGAACCGGTGCTGCCCCCTCGTGGTGCTCCCTGGTGCTGCACCTGCACAGAGCCACTTTAGATCCAACTTAGAAACATTACACTTGACTTTTCCATTTGAAATCCCTCATTTCCCTAGACCTCTAGCCTGACTGTTCTTCCCCTAATTCATTGCACAAGCTCTTTTGCTTTTAGAATTACTGCTCGTTGCCTCTCTAATCCCGCCTGATTGTGTTTACAGAAGCTTTCGGTTTGCATCGAACATTGTCTAACTTGTCTGTACTGCTTGTTATGAGGCTTGTAATAGCAGCTCTTGTCTCCCTAGCCTAGCAAGCCACCCCCAGATGTGACTCACCTTTCCACTGGCCTCCTTGGTGCAGGACTGCTGACTCACCACTCACTTGCCCCCAGAGCTGTCCCACGGCCTGAGCCAGCCCCCTGCCTGAGGACCACAGTCACTGGCAGAGGTCTGGGCTTTATGCAATTAGCCAAACCCATGTCTGATGCGTGGTTGGTAACACAGACTCCAGAGATGGCACATTTGAACAAGTTTCACCACAGCTGAGGTTGTTTGGATTCCTCCAGTCCCATCACTGAATCTCTTATTGGAAACCTCTTTCTCTGTTTCTGGTATTTAATAACTTGAATGCATAGCAAAATTAACTTTGTATTCATGGCACCTTTCTACAGCTGTTAGCTTAGACCCAAAAGGTATGACACAGGACAGTCATTTCTTTAAAAGCTACAAACCCGGGGACTTTTAAACTTTATAAGCAAACATCATATGGAGTAGCACTGGCATTTGACAACCTGATGTCGCAAATGTAGAGATTATCTAAAAATCGAAACTTGAATACCTTGTAATTTCTCTCCTAAAAGACTTTTGTTAGTCTCTGCATCAGCGCCAATAAATGTGATGCTTACTAACAGTGGATTGGAGTGGTTCTTCCCTAGGATACTTTAGAGTCTAGTGAACTTTTTCTGTCTGGAAACAATCAGGCTGGGTTTCAACGAGGACTGGTCTCTATTTGGAGCACTTGTGAGCATGTACGAAAATGTGATTTTTCTTTGTGAATCATTAAATTAATTTATCCCTGATCTTCAGTTGCCTAATCTTTTCAAACTGTAATTGGAAAACCACTAACTAAGAGCAATTACATTGATTTAGAGTCTACATTGAGAGCTTGTGCGTGAATGGGTGAAATACGCTGATGTGGCTATGGGGCTGGGTTTGGGAGGGACTCAAGGGCAATAACAGTTGCGACTGCTTGGGGCTGTGGAGAGTCTGGTGGGGGGAGGTCTGGGATGGGTATGCTTTCTTCCCACTCGAGAGAGAGTCTCTGAACCTGTTCTGTGCTTACCAGTCTACACGGCAATCAAAGGCCTGTCAAGATACAGGCCCTGGGTTAACAGGAAGCCGTCACTGTCATGCTCGGATCTTAAAATGAGTGGGTTAGATTTTCCTTCATGTAAAGAGATGCTTGTTACAAATTTGATACTGTGAAACTTCTTTGGAACTATGTGATTTAGCATTTCAGTTTTGCACAGTTTTTTCCCTTGGTTTAAAATGTCTATCCCACATAGATACTGTTTTAACAGTTTGTCTGCCTCACTGGCTCCAAACTGCTCCTATCTGGACCTCCCCGGCCATGTGGGTGCAGTATCCCTGTGCTGAATGGGACCTATAGGGACCCCCAACAGAGAAGCCCATGGTTATTCCACTTGCTCAGCCATGAAGGGCTCATCTTCTCCCCTATTTCTGCACCTGGGGTGTATGGTTCCTGAGCTGGGAAGCCTTCTGTGAGCTATGGCTTGGCAGAAAGGGCAAATCCATTCCCTGCAGCCCTGTGCCTGGTTCTGTTTTGAAGTCACCCTCTCAGACTTTTGAGCACTCTGCATCCCTAAGGGTCCTTGTGAGCCTAGTCACGTGTGACCTAAGGTTGGTCCCAGGTCAGAGAGAAACTGAAAGTCTGGGGCCAGCAATGTGCAGGGGCGGAGGTCCTATTCATCCAAGTTACATCGCCCACCTTTCCCCTACTGGGTCACACTCGCCTTCCAAAGGACCCCATTCCCATTTGGCCCATCCAGAAGGGGATCAGCGTAGCTCAGCAGTCAGGAAGTGACTGCAATTAACCCTCTTGTTCTGTTGCCAGTGGAAGCGAGAGCAGGACTTTGACCTGCAGTTGCTGGAACGGGCCGTGCAAGGGGAAAGGAAGGACAAGGAAGAGAATGGCTGGTTGAAAGTGCAGGCCATGCCTGTCACACAGTTGGACCTGGAGCCGCAAGACTATGACCTGGACATCAGCAGAGAGGTGAGGGCAGGGGCTTCCGTCAGATGTCCCCAGGAGGCATGGCCTTCGGGTCCCAGACTGATCAACCTGCCCATGTGGAATATTTCCAAGGGGCCCGAGGCTCAGCTTCACTGTGACCCGAGACTGGATGAATAGCAGCTTGGATTCAAGTGCTTAGATGAGAGTTCAAATCTATCCCCGTAATTTGGGACGAATTATAGTTGTTACTTCTCTTTACCTCGTTCCCTCAGCAGTGGACAGGGAGTGGTGACGGTTAAGTGACTCAACATGTCGCCAGGTTTGGCAGTGAAGGGAAAGCCTGGCACATACTAGGGATGTTAATTCAGAAGTTGCTGTTGTTAGCAAATGCTCCTGGGAGCTCCAGGGGTTGACCTTGCAACTAGCCAGTCAGGCTGACTTGTGCTTTCAGGCCTGAGAAGAAACATTGGGCCAGTTTGAAAATCAGAGTTTGAATTTCCAGCCTTGATCAACAAACTCAAGGAGACAGTGCACAGTTCTGGGCTTTGCTCTCGCGCCCTCTGGTGGCAAATCTGCATCATAACAGGGCAGGACCCTGATAGCAAGTAACCAGCTTCCCAAAAGAGGGAACTCAGGAAAGAGGCTCATCTGTGCCTGTGGTCCACTGTGGCCTGTGTTGTGTCCTTTGTATGCTCTGTATGGCAGTGTTTATGGCTGCTTTGTCTTTGTGTCCCTGACACTGGACTCGACACACAATGGATGTTCTGTGAATATTTGCTGAAGGAAGACTTCATTGAATGAATCACACAGTGGCCTATACCTGTCCCAGAAACATTTGTCCAAGGACTTGGCCTGCCCCAAAACTGCCAGATGAGAATTCTCACCACGTGGAGGATGGATTTAGGGTTATGGGGGACCTTGATAACTGAGGAGCTCTGTGAGGAAGCAGACATACTTTGCACTTGTTGGGTTCTGGGGTCAGCTGGGGGCTTTGAGACCTAAGAAGGCCCTGCCCCAAGACCTGTTCTCTTTGGCACCTGAAACAGCCAAAGATCTGGGCTTTTTCAGATTCACAAAGAAGCCTCCGTGGCTACGTTGGCAGTGTGCTCTGCCCATCCGCCCAGGGAAAAAGTTCTCCCTTATCTGTAACCCAAATCCTTCCTGCTACAATGTAATCTACTTCCTTCCTCCAGATCTGCCCTCGTTGGGAATAACAGAGAAGTGCTTGTTTCTTACCATCTTTCAGCAAAGTGTAAAAGCTTGTGTGGGTTTAATCTGTCAACCCAAGAGTAAAATCAACCTAGCTGAGAACAAAGAAAACTCCTTGGGGCCAGTTAGGATAGCAGTCCAAGAAAATAGATCCAAACAGTCTTAAAAGTGTGCTCCAAGGTTTTACAAAATGGTCACTCTATCAGTAGCTTTAACCACAAGTTGGGGATTATGATTTAATTCTGACAAAAGCTGTCTGTGAAGAAAAGGAATTGGGTATGGTCTGAGTCTCAGGGCAGTTTAGGAGATTTTTGTACAGAGATCAGCAGAGATTAACCATGTTTAAAGGTTAGCTTGCATCCTGGTGGGCACATCTGAAGTCCAGGTAAAGGACCAGTTGCAGATGTAGGAGAGCTGATTAGCAGTTGCTCTCCTTATTTTAAGTGCCCTGAAGCAATGCTATTCCCTTTTGATTTTTTTTTTCCCTTAACAAATGCAAGACCAGATTTGCCCTGGAACTGTATTTAATTTGTTCTTAGAAGCTTTAGCCAACCCTGTTATAATGTGGGTCTACAAAAGTGCGCTTAGCCTTGAGCAAGATTTTAACAAGCTGAGTTTGCCATGGGTCGAGTGATTCCTGGGGTTGCCCTGGAAAGCAGAAGATAGAGTGTAGCTGCTTGCTGTCTAGATCAGAGGAGCTTTTCTAGGGCCGAAAGCAGAATCATCTCCTTTTGTCCATCCGTCCGTTGGAGAAGGATTTGCTGAAAGGCTCCTATGGGCCGGGTCCCTGTTTAAGTCAGTAGGAGACGAGATGATCAGAACGTGAGTGAGTAGGAGGTGGGATCTGGGAAGTCTGCTCAAGCCAGGGTCAAAAGGAGAGTCACTGAAGAAGGGAGCAGCCAGGCCCCTCTGGGAGCGGCACCGGATGAGGCCGCCCTGAGGGTTATCGTTTGTTTTCTGAAAGCTTTCAGTTCAGTTGTTTGGCCTTGTTCTTCCCATCGCTTGTCAGGTAAAAGATGTACCTGGTGCAGCAGGGCTAACATAGGCTTTAGTCTTGGACCTTGGGTGAAATCCCAGTTCTCCAGCTGGTTTTGTGATCTTAGCAAGTGACTTCACCTCTGTGGGTTCTGTTCTCTTCCTCGTGGTGGGAGTGGAGGGGGAGCAGGTCCCAGACCAGAACATCTGAGCCTCCCCCTCCACTCCTGGTCCTCTCCTAGCTGTCCAAACCAGAGAAGGTCTCCATCCCTGAGCGCTATGTGGAGCTGGATCCCGAAGAGCCACCCAGCCTGGAAGAGCTGCAGGCACGTTACCGCAAAGCCGAGAAGATCCGCGGCATCCTCACCCGGTCAAGGTTAGCCCTTGCTTGTTGGGTGTGACATCCCACCCCCCTACCCCTAGTGGTGTCTCAGCCATACTGGGACCTGGGTGGGAATGGCTGGGCACATGTTTTGCCAGCCTCTGTCTTAGTCTCAGGAGAGCCCCACTCATTGGAGGGGGCAGGTAGTACTCATATCAGTGAGAGATACTTACAGAGGGCCCCTTGCCCCACAGTCTGTACTGAGTGAACCCAGCAAGTATGGAAAGTGGAACAAGTGTGGCAGTGAAGGGACCCAGTCAGCGATCAGCTCCAGCCACTGTCGTGCCAGCACTTGGGCCTGTGTTCCCTCCCTTAGACCTGCAGCTGAGAGCCCAGGGCTCTGGCCATGTCCTGAGAGCCCAGAGGCTTTGCCACTTACTTCCCTTGACACTGGGCTGGGACCCTAAGAAAGGCTTTTCTGTTCCAGTAGTCTCCATGGCTTAAAAAATTTGTTTGTGGGCCTCCCATTCAGAGCTAGGTTGCCATTTTGTGTTTGAATTCAACAGGCACCTCGATCTACAGCTCTTAACTCAAGGCCTGTGGCCCTCCTGTAAGGGGAGCAGAGCCCCTGACCATTGGGGTATTTGGGGAGATGCGTACGTGTGTCTCAGGAGAAAGCCCACAGTCCACCAAAGTATTGAGAGCCGCCAGGCCAGGAAAACCTCCACCCTGGCCAATGCCCAGGGCAGCGAGTGCCCACGGCTGCTCTCTGCACCCCTGCAGCATGTGCAACCTCCAGCCCTCAGCAGCCCAGGACCGCAACAGCCTGGCCGACTTGGACTCACAGCTGCAGGAGCAGGAGCGCATCATCAACATTTCCTATGCCCTGGCCTCTGAAGCCTCCCAGCGCAGCAAGCAGGTGGCAGGTAAGGCCATGGGCACCAGCTCTGAGGCCCAGGGTTACCCAGTGCTCCCTGGGGCCCAGTCTGCCCTGTCCCAGGGCCAGAGAATCAGTGGCGGTTGGCAGTTGAGTTCTGATGAGAACGTCTGTCCTGGAGGGAGTGGTGGTGTTCTTCGACTTCAGGTTTTCACACTCCTTGAGCCAGTGAGCTAGTTTCTTTTCTCATGAAGAATGGGGCAGAAGAGCCTTGGGTGCTTGGATTCTTTGCTGAGCAAAGCAGAATGGGGCCCTTCTTGGGGCCCCTGCTTGGGTCCCCAAACCAAAGCTCCTGTTCACCTCATCAGAGTGCCCTGTGCCAGAAAGTGGGATTGGGAAGTGGGGCTTTGCTGGACAGTCTGAAAAAATATCACCATGGGGTAGGAGCACAAGTACGTGTCCATGTCTGTGTGTGCCTGTATGTGTACATGTATGTTATAAAGGCTGCTTGCTCTTCCTCAGCCAGGAGAGGGACTCTAACTCCTCCCTGCACCCAGGCCTATCCTCTGTGGGTGCCCTGCAGTATGGCTGGTGGTGTTTCACCCCAACGGCAGAGGCCACTGTGTCTGGGTGGCCTGGGGTTCTCTTTGTGGGATGGAGATGGCCATGGAGCCTGCAGTGGTGTCCTCCAACCCTGGCCAAAGGGTCTAGAAGTGGACAGGAGGGGAATCTGGTGTCCCCTCTGTGTAAGGAAGCCAGGGTTGAGTGGTGACAAGGGGAGGGCCAGAGTCTCCACAGGAGCCTGTTCATACCCTGACCCCACATCGAGTCCCTGAAATCCCTGAGGTCCTCAGTCCTTTCACGCAGTGTGGATTCCCTGAGCGGGGGTGGGGGGGCAGTGTGTCCAGGGACCCAAGACACAGCCATCCATAGTCCCCCTCCTAGTGGCGCTAGGGTTCATCTCAGTACCTTCGAGCCCCTCCCCTTGGTGCTCCCCACCCCGCCCTGCTTGCTCTAACCCCAGATCTGCCAGCCTCGCCTCCTCGCCACCAGCATGGAGCACCACAGCCCTAACCCCCTGGGTCGGCTGCGAGCCTCTCCCACTCCCTAACCTTTGCTCGCTCTTGCTCCCTTCTTCATCTCGGATAGATCAGCAAGTGGAGGCAAGGTCCAGGTCATTTTGGGGAGCAGCAGGATTCACACCCCCACCTGGCAAGTGGGGCACTGGGTGCTGGGGGAACCAATGAGTCTAACACACTGCTTAATTCCTGTGTGCTCCGTCTAGCGCAGCGGCTGGCGCTCCTCCTGCCTAAAGCCCCCCTGTCCTCCAGGACGGTGTCACCTTATCCCCCCTTAAGCAACGGACTCCACTACACCTTTGTCTAACACCATCCAAGTAAGAGGAGCCCTGCCTGGCACACCTGCCACTCACCGCCGTCTAGTACCCAGCATGCCCTCCTCCTTCCCCTGCTGCTGCTGTTGCTGCTGCTGTGCTGATTGCAGTCCTGCTCACTCACCCTTCCTCCCACTGGCACAGTGACCGCTGAGGGACCGGCTGGATGTAGGCAGGTGAAGGAGCTGGGTCTCTTTAGGAACTCGTCCTCAGTGGCCCGATGTGGTGGAGACTATGCTACTACTCCCTGCCCCACTGAGCCGTCCAGAGCCCTAGTTACTCCTGTGGTTTCCGCTGTCCTTCCCAAGGCAGCTGAGGGTTCTAGGGATCGGCACGGGCCATGCTGTGAACCTCAGGTTGGAAAAGAATCTTGGCTTTTGTGGCTGTTGCCAAAGAAAAACTGCATCACAGGATGGGCCCCAGAATCTTGTGCAGACCCTTTGCCCTATTGTGCAGGGGCCCAATTTAAGGGCCAGTGTGTGTCTGTCCAGTGCCTGTGAGTCCTGGAAGCCCAGGGTCCCTTGGCAGCGGCCGCATAGCCCAAGCCCCCTCCTCTGCTGCTCTGTCAGTCTGTCTGTCATCCTGTCGTGTGTGTGTGCCACATGCCACTGCCTGCTCCCCAGATGTGAGCAGCCATCTCACATGGGATCTGCCAGCCTCTTATTATCTCCTGTGCTTTTTGCCAGCCCAGGCAGTGACCGAGCCGTGACCCAATGTGCAGAGAATCCTGGAGCTGGGGCCGAGTGGAACCAGTTCCTCCCAGGAGATTGACCTCTCTGCTCCATGGAGACCCTTTGCAGCTGAGCAGGATTCTGGTGGAAAGGAGCAGCACATCAGCCAGGAGGCGTCCCCCACAGGGTCCTAATATACCCCTACTTGTTCTAGTTCAGGCTCCTTTTTACATGTGACAAAGGCACTTTTGATATACACTGTAAAATACTGACACTGTATTTTAGAATCAGATATATTTTCTACTGTTCACTCAAGGGCTGCATGGCTGGGAAGGTGAGGATGCAGCTCACCTGTGTGTAGCTGCACATACAGATTCAGGTACTAGTGTGGTGGTAGGTACGGGTAGGGAGGCAGACAGCAAGAAGAGGCCAGTCCGGCATCCCAGCCCGGGACTCAGGCGAAAGGTGGGTCTGAGATCGTGCTTCTGTGGACTCACTGGGTTCTGTCTGGCAAAGAGGCCCTCAGCTGCAGTCAGCAGCCATCCCTGACCTGACCTGACCTGACGACCGCACAGAGTGATGCTCATCTAGGATGCACCTGGACACGTGGAGCCCAAGTCTGTGCCTTGGCCCTGGGTCTTGGCTTAGGGGCAACAATGTATTTGAGAGCTCTGGGCTCCCCAGCCTCCACAGGAGGTTGTCTCAGCAAAGGGCTCTTCTTGGAAAGAAGCAGCTACTTTCATTAAAAAGTACATTTTGAAGTACGGAAAATATGAGGGGAAGCACCTTTTGTATCATAGCAATAAACTGTACTGGGTGGCATCTATCTAAAAATCCCTGGCTACTGCCTGCCCGCCAAGGAGGCGTGACAGGAACCTTTCCCACCGGTCTGGGAGGACCTCCGGCTGGGGTCTCCAGGATGTGGGTCTGGTGGCAAGTGTGGGGGCAGTGTGCTCTCTGCCAGCCTTGCTGAGCCTGTCACCAGCAAGGTCACCACGGCAAGACTTCAACATGACTTCCAGCCCCAAATGAGGAGGCTACGAAGCCAGGCTCAGTGTTTGTTAAAGTTGTCTCACGATGTTCTGCGTACAGAAAACGACGTTTAAAAGGAAAAACTGAAAACTTCCATCTGGTGGAGCCACACTTTAAGTGAACATTTGCCTGTGACTATGCTCAGAAAAAAAAAGAACCTTGAGTATATTTAGAAGTTGTGGTCTATTTTTAACTAACTCCATATGCTGCCAGTATCAACTTCATGACATTTGCCAAAATAAAATTTTATTTTTGCCTTTATAAGATTTTGTTGGAAAAATGAAATGAATATTTTGCAAGAAAAAGTTAATTTAAATAAAAGTGTAATGGTTTGCAAAAAAACAAAACAAAAATGTGATGTATAGATTAAAATATTAACCTGACCCATTTGCTGTTTCTTGGTGGCTGTATTCTCTCACAAGTGGCCTGTTGGAATTTTTCCTTGGGAAATCCCCGTTGTCAGCTCTCACCCCTGCTGTGTTCTCCTCTGAAGTCTCTCCTGATGATGATTCCTTGTCACTTGATTGCCTTTGGACAGGTAGGGGAGGGAGGCCTGGCTCCTGGGCTATAGCTGGGCATTGGCAGCTGCTCATGGTGGCCCCGCTGGACCCCAGTTGAGGAGCTGCCGGGCTGTGGACTCTCGTGTGAGGCTGGTTTGGCAGGCATGCTGCAATCCAGTCCAAGATAGCACAGGGGACAGAAGCCACGGGCCCCCTTCCAACCCACACACCACTGCTCGTTCCAGTGAAGTGGGTTAGTGACGGACCATTGCAAACTGCATTTGTGTTTAATTCATTGTGACTTGTGATGTGTGCTTAAAACAGAAGGCAGGCAGCCACTTCAGCTGAGGGATGTGTGTATTTCCAAGGTTGTTGTTACGGCAGTTTTTCTCCACTGCCAAGAAGAGCATCCGAGGTTTGGAGTGACTTTCCAACTATTTAAACTGGGGAAAGTAGATACCAAAGCATTCTGGACAGAGGACACTGCTGCTTTTTTAGCTACTGATCTTTTTGAATTTTAAAAGTAAAAAAAATACCTTCCAGCTGGGTGTGGTGGTGCACACCTGTAATTCCAGCACTCGGGAGGCTGAAGCAGGAGGATCGCTGTGAGTTTGAGACCATCCTGCACTACATAGTGAGTTCCAGGTCAGTCTGAACTACAGAGTGAGACCCTGTCTCAAAAAACCTTCCAGTTTTAAACACTACTTGGAGATGTTGCTATAACAGATGACTGGGGTGGGGATGGGGTGACTCCATAACTGGAGGCGGTGTCATCCCTCAAAAGAGAAAGAAACCCCACAGTGCAACCATCTGTAGGCATTCTCTCCATGGGAACATGCCAGTGGTTTTCATAGTGTTGGCCACAGTTTCTGTTTCACACATAACCCTGCGTATACAAGAACATGGCAACTCTCTAACTTGCTGCTGTTTCCAGAGTGTGCCATCGGGGAAGAGGGAGAGTGTATTCGTGAGGATCGAGGCCCAGATTTCGATCTGAAAGTGTGACTGGCCCTCAGCCCAGACTCAGCGGGAAGCTCTCCGAGCTCAGAAAAGGCTCCTGTGTACGAGGCATGAGACCTGGCCCTCTGAAAGAAACCCTGTGGGAGGACTCTGGTTCCCTGAGGTAAGGCGGGGTTATCTGTAAAGTACTGGCTGCCCAGGGACAATCTAGGGTGGGGACAACTGGGGAATTCTGTGATCCTTCCAGGCACCCAGGGCCCGAGCAGTGTTAAGCAGTGGGGTTGATGTTGATGAAGGAGGCAGGAATCCACATCTATTTGTTGCCATCTTAATTCTAACTTTAATCCAGGCGCAGGTACGGCTCAGTGTGTCTGTTAAATTTTAGGAAGAGTCACCAAGAGCCCTTGAGGATGTAGTCTGGGACAGGGTTTCGGAATAAAATTCCTTTGTAGTCCCTCCTTGAGGCTCTGGCATCTCTCCAGCATGTCCTTTCGGCCGTTGCATCGTACTGTCATTTGGTGAGCACAGGTGAAGCAGGGGGGCCAGGGGCGTTGTGTTTGTCCCCATCACGCGTTCTTCCACCTGCCTCAGTACCTGGCTGCAGGAGTCCACTCAGCTCCCTTCCCACTCCCCCAAGGCCCAGGCTGCCTGCAGGGCCTGAGCCTAGGCTCTGCAGAATTTCCCTCGCTCTTTTAGGTGGCAGCCCAAGGCCGGGGAATCACCTGCCTGCAGTTGCTTTCCAGGGGCCGGAGATTTGCTGAACCAGTCAGCTTGGGCAGGGAAAGAGAGGGGTACAGACCCTGACCGAGCCTGGCAAGACCTTGTTTGGGGCTTCAGGAGTTTCCCACAGCTGCAACACGGTACTCCATGGGAAGCCCTTTTGTGTTCTCACCGAGGGTGGGAAAGAAGCGAATGAGCTGTCTAATCCACAAATCGCACTTCTGAGACGTGGTAGGCCGGTGCTGAGAGCCCTGAGCTTCCAGCTCGGCCTCAGACGCTTGGCTGTGCAAGAGACTTTGCCAGTGTGGGCTGCGCGATGCTGCGATGAAAAGAACAAAGAGCCCAGCCTGGGGAAGACATGAGAAATGGCAGCCCCTCCCGGGGCCGTAAACACGCCATTGCTTTGCCGCCTTCACTCAAAAGGCTACCACTTTCATTGCTCCCCCAGCAAAGGAACCTTTCTTCAGAGTGAGTGGCGGGGTACAAAGGCAGAGCACAAAATGTGTGCACATCACAGTCCCTGCAATTCTGTTTGAACAAGTGTATTGATTGGGCCTGACCCTGCTACATTTTTTTCCTATTATTTGAAAAGGTGCATCTAAGTGTAGTGAATTGAACCAGCAGAGCTGAACTTTCCATGGAAACTTCTTGAGGTATTTCTTTAGTTCAAAGCTTTTGAATGTTAAAGGGCATTTTTAATACGAGTCTGTTGAGTATTCTCTGCTGCAAGCCAACAAGGCATGTTCAATGCAGATGAGGCTGGAGTGGAGGCCGAGGCCAAGGCCGGCAGTGTGGACGAGCCTGGTGTTGGGGATAGAAGCTGAACCCCAGGCTTGGGAGCAGCACAAGGGGGGACCCCTCTGAGCACACCGCACAGGGAAGAGGCTTTCGCAGCTGAGCTGCTTGAGCCAAGAAGCACTCGCTGGCACCCTTCCCCGTGGCGGAGGGTTGTGTCGCCTGAGGGAGGGCCACCTGGCTGCCCGGTCACTCACTGTCTCGCTCTGCCTTGGAGGTGGGAAGGAATCGGGAGGCACATTCGCCTAGCTAAGGTCCCAGAGTTCGGGAGGAAACTGCTGTTAACTGCACATGTCACACACCTTGCCTCTGTCCCAATCCACAGGTGGGCTTTGCGACCCCGGTTAGATCTTAGCAATGAGTCATAGTTGCTTTGCCCCTCCCTGCACCCGGAGCTGCTGACATGTGCTCAGCTGACATGATACGTTGGACATTCCGCTGGCTGTGTGGGCTGGAGCAGCATCCTTTGCGTCACCCTGGCTCAGGACCCTGGAGCTGGCCCAGAAGTCTCATTTTTCCATGCATAAGAAGGCTCTTCAGCCCACCAGAGCACATAGCTTCTTTTGACTGAGTTTCTGCTTGCCTGCGAAGGCTTCTTGGCTCTAGAAAGCACCTTCTAGATTCAGAATTCAGGCTCAGCATTCAGAGTCTGCCTGGGAGGAGCTGGAAGATTAGGTTTTGTGCCAGGCTTGGACATCTCAGCAAAATCCTTTGAGCAAAGACCTATCCAAGTCTCCAGCCTAGAGACAGTTGCCTGGGTGAGTCACAAAAGGGTCAGAACCACAATAATACTGATGATAATAATAAATAAAACAAAGAACAGTGGTTCCCTGGGCCCATCTCTGTCATAGAGGCAGGAACACCAAGCCCCTTCAGAGCCCTCCAGCTTGTTTTGGAAGCCTCCAGGGCTGCCCCACATGTGCACTGGAATTCGCATTCTTGGCAGCCACTTTCAGGCCTTCCTGCTACTGCCTGTTTCTGAAGGACACTAGCCAGTGGGCATAAAGGAAGTCCCAATGACAGCAATGACTTAAATTTCCTGACTTCTCCCCAGTCTGCTCACCACAGTGAGGTCTCTAACCTTTCCTGGGAAGCCCTGGACTTAGCCCCCTGAGCTCTCAACAGTCCTCTCACCTCTCAGTCATAGCTTCTAGATATCTGCTGGCCGGGAAGCTGCTCTAGGGTGGCCTCTCCTCCCTGCCCCTGTACCCAAAGAAACTGCCTGTCTTGCTGGTGGCCCCCTTTGCCAAGTTGCAGCCCCCCCACCCCCCGAAGTGCTAGATGAGAGTTTGCCTCTGTAATTGTCCTGGCTGGGCCCAGGCTGTTGCCTGCACACCAGTAGGGGAAGATTTTGTTCTTTGGTATAATTGCTCAGGCCTTAAATTAGAGCCTCTTGGGCTCATTTACTTGGAGCCCTGAGGAAAACCTGTTTCTCTACAGCTTCCCAGGGGGCAGCAACATCCTCTCTGTCTCTCCTTCAGGGGTTCAAGCCCCTTTCAGCAACCTATTGGTGTATGGTACAGGGTCCCAGAACTTAATGGCTCAACCCTGTAGCAGTTTATTATTTCTCCAGATCCTGCCCTCTGTGTGGGGCTCAGCTGTAGTTGAGGGACACAGGAACTAGGATGTCTTTGGTGGTTCCTTCACTTGCAGTGGCACCACAGCAGGAATAGCTGGATAATCTGGGATAGCTGGGTGTCACCATCTCCCCACTGGCTTCTAGGAGTGGCTGCTTGGTCTTTCTTACAGCATGAAGTTCTCAGGCTACTTGGACTTTCTCCCCTAGCTGGCTTCCTGGGGAAGCAAAACTGCCAGGTCTTTTGAAGTTAGGTTTGGAGTTGGCATCGTGTCACTTGTTTCACGTCCACAAATGCGACAGCACAAGTGTCACGAAATGGAATGGTTTCCATGACCCTTACCAAGCAGAGAAGTTCTGCGGTGCGGTGTCTGTATATACTGTCTCCATATACTGTCTCCTCACAAGCTCCTCGTGCTGACATTCGCTCAGTGCCCTTCTGGTTACAGATTCTTTTTCGGGGGGAGGTACCGGAGATCAAACTCGGACCTTGTGCTTGTGAAGCAGGTGGTTGCACCACTGAGCTAAATCCTTGGCCCACGGTCACAGAATCTTGACGGCTGCTCAGGGAAGTTGAGACTGAGGCAAGTGGGTGGGCTGTGGTGTCTGCCTCTGCCTCCGCCTTCTCCCTCCCCTACTATTCCAGGATGGCTGGCCCTGGAGCACCAAGGGAGACTTGGGGACCCGGGGAGAAGCCCGGTGTGAGCTGTGATGTGAGCCCGGGACAGCATGTAACAGGTTCGGTGAGTGTGGCACTTAGGGGGAGTGGGTGGCAGACAGGCTGGGGAACACAGTCTTGGTGACACTGAACACCTTTCCCTCCCTGAACCTTGCCCGCTGCTGGTGAGTCTTGATCATACTCAAGGCCCCACTAATACCAGGTCGGACTAGTTTCTTGGATTATTATTTTGTTTAATCGTAATGCCAGTCACCACTTAAGAAGTGCTTATTACCTACTAGACACTGCTACAATCTGCGGCAGATAAAATTATAGCAGTGTGTGTCCTAGCCAGGACCAGGATAGGTCTGGAGAGTCTTGGTGTCACTGAGCTGCACAGACCTGGAAATGCCGTCTCACTGCAGGACCCCTCCGTACCCTACACGATGCTCATGCTGATGGGCAGCTGTGGGATGGAGGCACCCACTGCCGAGGGCCCAAGTGTGGGCTCTGGAGCCAGGCTGCCCGGAGTCAGGGTCTGCAGCCCTGTGATCCTGGGCACACAACCTCTACAGGTTCTGTTTCCGCATATGGGAAGTCGGGAGATTGTACCGAGACCTACCTCAGCAGAGTTGTAAGGATTGATTTATTGCACAGAAAATGCTAAGACCCACAGAAAGAGAAGCATCAGAAATCACGAAGAGCATCGGCGAGGCCATCCAGTATTGGCACTGTTGTCCTTGCCCACCAGGACGTCAAGGTGCCAGCCGTGCCTGGGTACTGGGAGGCTGTGGGGGTGGAGAGCCGGTGGCCTGAGGGGGCTCCTGAGAGGGTAGAAGAGGCAGCATGCTGTTCTCCACCCGGTCGGCCCGCTCTCCCTGCCATGGTCAAATCTCAAACAGCAGTGCTGCCCTCTGGCTACGCCCAGGCTGTGGTTCTCCCCACGAGCACCCCACTGGCACCCCTAGGCTCTTCTGCCCCCTGGTGCCTGTCAGCTCTGGAGAGGCAGACTGGTTGCTCCCGCGGTGTGCAGCACCGGGCACTAGACACGGACTGGTGGGTGACGGCCCTTCTCAGCCCAGGGTTGTTACCGATCCATCTCTCTCTAGCCAGAGAATCTCTTATATACCTCTGAAAGGCCCAGCGCTATTCTGAAACTCACTGATTTCAGCTCTGCCAAGGAAATCACCAGCCACAACTCCCTGACCACGCCTAGCTACACACCACACGCACTGTGCAGCCCCAGGAGTGCTGGGCCCAGAGAAGTATGACGGGTCCTGCGACATGTGGTCTCTGAGCGTCATCGTGTACGTCCTGCTCTGTAGGCAGGTAACCCCCCCTTTTATTCCAGCCATGTCCTCGCCATCTGTCCGGGCACGGAGACCCACATCCACATGGGCCAATAGGGATTTCCCAACCCAGAGTGGCCGGACGTATCAGAGGAAGTGAAAATGCTTATCCAGAACTTGCTGAAAACAGAGCCCAGAGAATGACCATCACAGAGTTCATGAAACACCCCTGGATCATGCAGTTCACGAAGGCTGCACACCAGCCCGGTCTTGAAAGAAGACACAGAGCGGTGGGAAGATGTCAAGCAGGAGATGACCAGGTCCTTGGCCACAGTGTGTGTCGACTACAAGCAGATCAAGATAAAAAAGCTCGAAGATGCATCCAACCCTCTGCTGAAGAGACAGAACAAGCTTGGGCCCTGGAGGCTGTGGCCCTTGCCCACTGAGCCGCTGGGCCTCCTGACCCCTGGAGAACCAGCAATAACTCCACGTGAATATATTTTTGAAATGAAGAGATACAGACTGTATCTCTCCTCTCCTGACACTTCCTCTCCTCCTGAGCTGCGTGGAGCCTGGAACTGGGTCGGTGGCTGAATTCTGCCTTTGGTTCTGGCTGGCGGGGAGGCTGGAGAGACGAGAACAAGGTGCTCTCGAACCTGTGCTCATTTTGCAATTTTATCAGTAATTTGACTTAGAAGCAAAAAAAAAAAAAAAAAAAAAAAAAT
>NW_022900928.1:13351094-13416386 GCF_012274545.1 Fukomys damarensis
AAAAAAAAAAAAAAAAAAAGAATGCTAAGAACAGTTCCCCAGACCCACAGGAAGCATTAGAAAGAATATACGTATTAGTTATTGTTTACCTGCACTTAAGTGAAGTCATTTAACATGTCACACTTTTATTCTTTTTTCTCTTTATTGTTTACTGCCGGTTTCCCTTGTAAGGGTTCATGAGGGACGATACGGTCTTGTTACTCTATATGCTAGTGTCTGACGATGTCTGCCACCACGAAAGGGCCAAGAAGTAATTTATTCCACGAAGGGATAAAGGAGTGATGTTAAGGCTGCTGGCCAGGAGACTTCTTCAGATGACCTGTCCATCTTTTTCTTCTGTGTGACTGAGCCATGTACTGTAGAGCATTCCTCAGTCCTTATTTTTAAGTCCCTTGAGCAGGATAAAGCAGGGATTGAGGAATTCAAATCCACTCTCCTTGTTGTGACCTTGGGCAAGTCTCTTGACAACAACCAACCCCGGCTTCAGTCTCATCTGAGGAAAGTATTGTCTACCTTACAAAGGTCGTTGTGAGGACTGTGAAGGAATTCATATGCAAGCCCCTGCCTTTGAGCACTTCAGTAAGTGTTTACCCTGCTAGTTTTGTCCTCTTACTTATTCATTTGGTCCTTGAGCTTGCGAGGCAGGCCGCAGACCCACTGAGCCAAATCCCCGGCCCCGTCCTCACCTTCGATCCCACCCATGGACACAGCAGTGCTCGTGTTCTTCCATCGTGAAACCCCGTCTCCTTTTCCTGGCTGGATCAGGGTCACCTGCTATCCCTCTGCCGGGCCTTTGTCCTCACCCTCTGCTTGCCGTTTCTGGCAGTCTCCTGCAGTGGGTAATCAACAGCCCAGGGCTTTTGAAGGCTGGGATTCTAGAAGCCAGGTCACTGTGAAGCTGCCTCTCCCTGCGCTCTCCAGGAGCTGAGGACAAGACAGGTCCTTAGAGGCCTCCTCCTGCAGCCCTGTGCTGTCCCTTGACATCAGATCAACCTGTGCAGTCCCTTTGATGTCAGTCCCAAAACTGGAGCCTCATGCCCTGCTCTGAGGACCTGGGCTTTGAAGTTGGCCTATAAATTGAGCTTTCAGGAAGAAAGTTGTCTGTTGTGCCTCAGAGCACGGCTGGGCCCTGTAAAGGCACTCAGAGTGCCGTGAACACCTGATAAATAATTCTTTCTGGGCCCAAGAAAGTCATTCCATTTAAAGGGGAGGAAAATTCCCTTGACCTTTTATTGAAGTTCAGGGTGGGGGTAGTTAGAGGTTTTTGTGCCTTCTCTCTAAAGCCACACAGGGCAGGCAGGTTGTCTGAGACCCGAGCTCTTATGGGTGCTCCAAAAGGACTCCCTATCTCTGCCTGCTGACCCCAGGTCTCCTCAGCCAACCCACTCCTCATCACATCCCCTGGTCCTGCCGTGACCAGGGAGAAAACGGGCCTATGGCAGGAAGAGAGGCCTCACGCCCTTGAGAATCTGGCATGGTCAGGGGGCGAGGGAGACAGGAAGATGCCTTGAATTTCCACCTGAAGGAGTCTGGGAAACAAACCCCAGCTGACATGCTGAGTACTAACTCACGCCAGGCCCTCAGCTAGCCCTCCTCTGTGGCTGGCTGGATAAAAGGATGTGAATTTGTGTGTAGTTTTCCTTTCTTCATGGCAAAATGTAGCGGACACAGAAGTTACACAAATAGCATACAGCTCAGTGAGTGATCAGAAAGCCAACAATGTGAACATAGTCAGGAAACAGCTGGCCAACGCCCGGCCATTCTTTTCCTGCCCACCCATACCTCTCCCAAGGCAGAGCCACTCTCCTGACTTGGGCTGACTGCTGACTTTTCTTTAGTTTGCTATCTAAACAAGTGTCGTCAGGGAGTATAGCTAGCTTAGTTTCTGAGGTACAAAATACTAATTCCCTTGTTATGTTCTTCCCATTAAACACCATGGTTATGTACCCATCCATATTATGTGTAACTGTACTTGTCTTTTTTATTGTTTTTTTTTTTTTTTTTTTTTTTTTGAGACAGGGTCTGACTATGTAGTTGAGACTGACCTGGACCTATGTAGCCCAGGTTGGTCTTGAACTTTCAGTGATCCTCCTGCCTCAGCCTCCTGAGTGCTGGGATTACAGGTGTGTGCCACCACACCCGGCAAATTTATTTGTTTTTGAGACAGTGTCTCACTACGTAGAGACTGACCTGGAACTCACTCTGTAGCTCAGGCTGGTCTCGAACTCAGTGATCCTCCTGCCTCAGCCTCCCAAGTGCTGGGATTACAGGCATGAGCCACCACGCCTGGCAGTACTTCAGTTTTTCTACTGTGTAGTGTCCCATGAAATGAATATTTAATTATTTATCTGTTGTACTGTTGAAGCGCATGTGGGGTTTTTCAGCTTGGAGGGAATACAGAGAATGCTACCATAAACATTTTTATACGTGTCTCTCGACTCACATGCATCTATGTTTCTCTACATGTAGAGTTGCTGAAGTCATAGGATAAGCGTATCTTCAACTTAGGTGGGAAGTGCCAAACTGTTTCCCGAAATTGTGCTCCTGCCCTCAGTAGGAGTTGTTACCCATCTTCACTGTGGTAGGCAGCCTGAGGAGGCCCCAGTGACCCTCATCTCTTGGTATTTTCACCCCCATGCAGCCCCCTCAAGTGTGGGCTGGACCTGTTCACTTGCTTCTGCTGAAGAGCATTTGACAGAAGGTAACGAATACCCCTTCCACGATGAGATTCCAAGAGACTATGGCTTCTGTCTTGGGTCTTTCCTGCTTTCTCACTTGCTTACCACTGAAGAAGCCATATTATGAGCTAACCTAGGCAGCACCTGCCAGGCAAGGAAATGACCTCTCTGACCCCGAGCCAGCACGAGGACCTGAGATCTACACCAGCCAGGCGGGGAGCTTGAAGTGGATCCTCCCCGACTGGTCTTGAGTGGCTGCAGCCCTGGCTGACAACTTGATGTCTTCATTGTTAGGAGAGACCCTGAGCCGGAGGCACCCAGCTAAAGTGTGATTCCTGACCCATGGATTGGTGAGATATTCAGTGTTTATTGTTTTAGGCCATTAAGATCTGGGGTAATTTGTTACAGTCTTTTGGTTAATTTTAAAAACTTTCCAGCATTTTGATTCGTGTGAACTAGATTACCTATGAGGATAAGAGAGCACCTCTGAAGTGTGTACACTGACCACTCGTGTTTCCTTTTTTGTAAAGCATCCATCAGGCCCTTGCATTGGATAAGAGGCAGCCTCAGCCAGTTGCCCCAGAGAACGGCCTGAGGCCAAGGCTCGCAGGCAGATAGCTTATTTAGGAACTGATCCAGGTAACAGAAGCAGAAAGGAAAGGAGGGGACACCAACAGAAGGGTACCTTCTTGAGCGGGTCACTGCTGTGGGAAGTGGGGGCTCCATCGCACTGAATCTTTTCAGGGGACCACATGAAATACGCCTCAAAATCCACCTATTTATGTGTAACTACTCCCAAAGATGACTGTAACCTGCATGAATTAGAAACATGTACTAATAAAGAAATTATCCACCTAAGGCATGAAAGAATGAAGTGTTTATACTCCTGCCCAGGGCCCCAACTGACCATGGGACCCATGGCGGGGTGTCAGGTACCCCACTCTTCCTCCTTGTACACAGTTCCCACGTGAACATCACACGGGGGCAGCTGGGAAGAGGTGCACGCAAAACGCAGGCTTGCGACAGTAATGGCAGAGGCAGGCAAAATGTGGGTAAGAAGCAGGGGTGGTGGCTCTTGACCTGTAATCTCAGGACTCCAGGACACTGAAGCGAGGAGGATCAATTTACAATTTGAGCTCAGCCTGGGAAATTTAGTGACTTCGTGAGATCTTGTCATGAAAAAAAAAAAGAGGGGGATGTAACATGGAACCAAAGTTGTTTCTGTAACCATGGCCGCCTGTGGATTTATATATGCCTTGCAAATACTTTCCCCCCCGCTCTGGGGCTTTTCATGATCTTCATGGTGTCGTGATGAATAGATACTACCCTTTAAGGTAGTTGTTTATAGATTTTCCTTCTGTAGTTTTTTTTTTTGCATCCTGTTTTAAGTCTTGCTGTATTTAAGTCATCAATTATTGTTCATCTGCTTGTTGGACCTTTATTGTGTTGCCTTTCGATCTAAAATCCACTTGGAATTACTTCTGGGTAAGCTATGAAATGGGTTTGAGGTTTCACTTTTCCCATTTGAATATCCCACTGACTGAAGAACCTGCTGTACAGTGCCATCTCTGTCATAAATCAACAATCTGTAGACATTTGTCTATTTCAGGGCTCCTTCTCCCATTACATTGCCTATCTGCCTGTCTTTGTGACAGTATCACACCAATTACTAGGGAGTTATTATAAGTTGCCTAGAAGCAAGATTTCTATCTTGTTTATTTATTTTTGGTACGGGGGATCAAACTCAGGACCTTGTGCTTGCAGGGCAGGCAGCGGAATCACTGAACTAAATCCCCAGCCCTCAATCTTGTTATTCTTCACAAGTATCTTGGCTACTTTTGCTCTCTTGCATTTCCTTATACATTTTAGAAGCAACTGGCCAAGTTTTACCCACTACCCTCAGTTGTTTTTTAAGATCGAGTTGCTTTGCATGTAGACTACTTAGGGGAGAACGGCATCTCTTAACAGCATTGAGCCTCATATAATCAGCCTTTCATTTATTTAGACCTTGAAATTTTTCCTAAAAACGTTTTATAGAAAAAGAGAATTGAGCCAGGCATGATGGTGGATGCTTATAATCCCAGCACTCGGGAGGCTGAGGCAGGAGGATCGCTGTGATTTCGAGACCAGCCTGGGCTACATAGTGAGTTCCAGGTCAGTCGCAACTACATAGTGAGACCTTGTCTCAAAAAACAAATAAAACACAACACACACACACACATACAGAAAAGAAAAAAAGAATTGTTTCAACCAATGGTGGACAATTTTACTTTGAACTGACTTTCTAAGAGCAAGCAGAAAAAACAAGCTACAACATAAAAAACATGATTGAAGTCACTGGAGAACTACTGAAGCAGTGAAATTTTTCAAAGCAAAGATCCAGAGGAAAGGAGGACAGGCAGGGAGATCTGGTGTGGCTTTCTTTATCTGTATACTTTTTGGGCTTTGCAGTGATTCTCAAACCAATGGGTAGGTGGCTTTTGTCAATCTGGTCAGATTTCATTCATTCTCTCTTTAAAAGTTCACTCTTCCTGCCAGGTCCTTCTTCGAGGCACTCCCTCAGCTATATGGATGCCAATCCTTTACCCTCTATTCCCACTCCTGGGAAAGGATACTTACCGATGCAAGAATCCACTACAAAATTTGACAAATTAGTGTTTCCTTTCAGTGAGGCATTTCTGCCCCTCATGTTCTCCTATACTCTGCTCTGACACTGGCAGTGGTAAACCCCAAAGACCTTCATGAGACTTGAGCAACCTCATTTCAAGAATACAAAGGAGGGGCCGGGGATTTAGCTCAGCGGTTCGGTGGCCTGCCTTGCAAGCGCAAGGACCCGAGTTCAATCCCCAGTACCAAAAAAAGAGAGAGAGAGAGATCAAAAGGTGTAAGGGATTTTCCTAATCATAGGACTAAATGTTTAGTTATGGGCTGCACTATGCTAGTCTTCAGTGCCAGATTCAGATACCCAAATGCTTTTTGATAAATGTATGATTGTGACACACAGGGCCTCATGCATGGATTGGGAGGCAGTAATGCATCTTACTTAACTGGCTGTAAAGCTAGTTTCTCAGGAGCTGGTGGGTGGGGTGGGGGGTGATGCACACCTGTAATTGTGCACCAGGCTGGAGGCTGAGGCAGGAGGATCGCCCTGAGTTTGAAGCCAGCCTGTGCTCAAGACCAGCCTGAAACATGTATCAAGACCATCTCAACATGCCCCCTCATCAAGTCTTGACAATAACTCTGTGTGGGGCTGCCTGGTATAGATGTTTAGCATCCCTACCTTCTGTATTGCAATATTAGCTTTCAGCTGTGACAAAAATCTCTTGACACTGCCCAATGTTCCCAGGGGAGAAGGGAGCAAAATCACTTTTGGCTGAGAATCACTGGCCCAAGGATAATGCTCCAGATGAGAAAAGCTCAGGTGGTTAAGTTCTATTTGAAACTTAATAACAAGAACTAGTCAGCTTGATAAAAGAAGTGTATCACTGCTGTAACCAGAAACATGGGTTATGAGCTGGATGGCTTTCTTTGGCTTTGGCTGCCTGGAAACTCAAAGCTGAGTTTCATGTGGTTGTTGGGTGGACCTCAATGTTTAGGACTGATGTTTTATTTCTAATTAACAATCCTTCTGGAAATGACTTTATGTTGTCTGAAGGGACTGGCAGGCTAAATGACACTATGGAACTCAGCTTTAGGTGGTAATACACTGGTACTGGTTGGTGGCAGCTCAAGAATCTGTTTTAGTGGTGCAAGTCAGGCTCCTTGCAACAGCTTGACAGTGAACAGCAGCTGTAGGAAGGTGCTGTTTGGTCACGGGGCACATTCTTTATGGGGAGGACACAGGAGGTATTCCTCGGTTTTTCCTATGTGAAAAATAACTGTGGAATGCTAAGAGTGGGACGGGGAGCTGACATTCAGAAAGCAAGCCAGAGGGAGGGGGTTCAGACATAGTAATCTGCGCGTTAAGGTTTACTTCCAGTTTGGAGACAGACGGGTGAACGAGTGAAGTCACCTTTCTTCCTTTGGAAATCATCCAAAAGCAACAAAGACAATGAGGAACAGACACACAAGCTCCAGTTTCAACACATATAGGAGACAGCTGAAAATCTTAAACTAAAATGGGTAGAAGAGCTGAAAAAGTAGTACTAAGTAAGGGCCCAGGAGGCTGCCTGATTCTACATGATGGGGATGGGCTGGTCTGTGCCCGCGGGGGAGGCTGTTAGCAGGACCAGTCCTGCAATGTCTAATTGGCCTTGGTTCACACACACATCATCAAATTATGAGGAAAATTCTGCTAGCCTAACCTCTCCCTAACATGAAAATCCCATGGGTATTTGGGAAGAACTTCATTTAAAGGTAAGTATGCATTTTCCCCATCTAGGTAAATGGCAGTTCCCTTCTTCCTTCTGAGAGCTTTTTGAGATGTCTCATGTTGTTCAGGTGGCCTTGAATCAGGCTAGTCTTGAATTTGCAGCAATCCTCCTGCCTCAGCCTTCTGAGTACCATGATTACAGGTGTGTACCACCACACCTGGCAAACAGCTCATTTTTTGACTCACAAGCTACATCCAATCTTTCTACAAATACTGTTGACTCTTATTTTCAAACTATAGCCAGAACTGCTTTCTTACTATTCGTCCCATTTCCACCTTCATCCAAGCCCTATAGTGCCATAACCTATCATCCCTATTTTCAGCCAGCATCCAATTTTTTAAACAATTCATCAGCATAATCACCCATAATTGTTGCTCTTACACACATTTTTCCCCCAAGATCTTTTCATTCTTCCCAGGATAAAATTCAAAGTTCATCTTTGCAAAGCCGCCTGCTTTGCAAGCATAAGGTCCCGAGTTCGATCTCCGCCCGGTACCAAGAACAAAACAAAACAAAGTTCATCTTATGATTCTGTTGTGATCTTGTTCCTGCTTTTGAACTCAACTCACAACCGTGTGCAGCCCTTGGCTTATTCTATGCTGTCATCCCCTTTACTGTTTTAATATTACGACCTGAATGTACAACTGGTGTGTATCTCTCCTCGACCAGAATGAGAGCTTCACCAAAGAGGGCCTGATTGTGTGCACTGCTGTCCTCCCAGCGCCTGGAGGAGCGCATGGTATGCAGCAGGTCTTTACCAATATTTGTAGTTGACCAAGCAATAAAAAAAAAAAAATTAGCATGAGCTCTGTGTAATGATACAATACAGAAAAAAATAAATGGCAGATGAAGAACATTCATTAGGAATGCTGCCTCAAAATATTTGAAAATTTACAAAAAACTTCAGGATTTTAATCTCTTTTTTTTTTGGTACTGGGGATCGAACTCAGGACACTTTGCATTTGTGAGGCAGGTGGCGGAACCACTGAGCTAAATCCCCAGCCCAGGATTTTAATCTTAATGAAAGATTATAAAATATGAGCACACATCAGAAATACAACATATGATGCAAACAAGAATGAAATGTGAGCTGGCAAAACTAAGGGATAACATTTAAAAATAAAATAATCACCCCAATGGTGAATGTAAATGTATTGTATACCTAAAATGTACCAATAAAATAATTTAAGAAAGAAAAAAAAATGAAGACCAAAATGCAAAATAAACATTTAAAAATCATGTAAATGAAAATAAAATTCGAATGACAGAATACAGTGCTTGAATCACAGGGAAAACAGATAATAGGACTGACA
Source organism: Fukomys damarensis (assembly GCF_012274545.1). NCBI lineage: Eukaryota > Metazoa > Chordata > Mammalia > Rodentia > Bathyergidae > Fukomys > Fukomys damarensis. The sequence goes on from NW_022900928.1 coordinate 13,359,459, forward strand.
AAAAAAAAAAAGATGACATGAAGAAAGGAGATGCAACATGCACATAATTGGCTTTTTTTGTTGTTGTTTGTTTTGAGACAGGGTCTCACTATGTCGTTGAGACTGACCTGCAACTCACTATTTAGCCCAGGCTGGTCTCGAACTCACAGCGATCCTCCTGCCTCAGCCTCCCGAGTGCTGGGATTACAGGCGTGCGACACCACGCCTGGCTTCATAATTGGAATTTCTAAAGGAGAGAATTCCATTTGTGTTTCATAGCCCTGAGAAACCTTGCTCACATGAAAAACGGTCAATAACAGGTTTTACAAACTTCAATCAAGCCCCTCAATTCTTAGAACTTAGGCCAAAAATCAGTTATCTTTCATCAAATTTATTATTATTTTTAATCTATCAGCTGACAATTCAGTTCTCTACCAGTTTTGAGGGACACCCACCGGTGTTAGTCTGTTTTCTATCGCCACAACAGAGTACAGAGACTAATTTTACAAAGAGGTCTGTCTGGGGGTGCAGCTCAGTGTTAGAGTGCTTAGCCCAGCACGTGAGGTCCTGGGATCAATCCCCAGCACTGAAAAACAATTTTTTTCTTACAGTTCTGGAGACTGGCAAGTCCAAGAGGATAGTGCCAGTAACTATTGGGACTTCTGTGCTGTGTCATCCGTGGCAGAAGAGGTTATGGGATGGCTGTGAGGTCTTGCCTTTCCTTCCTCCAGTGGGAGAAAAGCTGTGAAATGAGAAGCAGTGTTAAGGCAGATCAGTCTGAGTAAGCACACACGGACATACAGGCTTTGAAAATTCTTGGCTGAACTGTAGGAATGTGTATATTCTATTCTGAAAATTACTGAGTAACAATGTCAAATACTGCTAACCCATCAAGTAAGAACTAAAAAATATGTAAGTTTTTGGAAAACAAGTCTTTGATTTGGTGAAAACAGCTTTTCAGCATGGTACATCAGAGGTGGGTAGAAGCCACATTTACAGTGGAGTAAGGGAGGGAATGAAGTAAGAAGTACACAGTAATGGAAACAAGTTATTTTAGCTGGGTGTAGTGAGCCTGTGTATAATCCTAGCTACAGTGAAAGCTGAGGCAGGAGGATTAAAGGTTGAAAGGTCACATGGGAAAGATCCTCCTTCAGAATTTAAAAAAGGGGGCCAGAGATGTAATTCACTGGGTTCAATCCCCAGGACCACTGAAAATAAAAGAAAAAAGAAACAAATTATTAAAATTGGAATATAGAAGGTATGGAGAAGATTGATTACAGGTGAAGCACATGGTATTTGAAGCTTTTTTTTAAGACAGCACTCAGGATTGAACCCATGGTCTTCCCACTGAGCTACCTCCACCAGCGCTTTTTAAAACTTTTTATTCTTGAGAAAAGATTTCACTAATTACTGAGTTGCTTGAGCTGGGGTCAACTTGCAATCCTCCTGCCTCAGATTCCCAGAATGCCAGGATTACAGGCATGTGCTACTATATATATATTTTAAGATGAAAAATACCTGAACCAACAGAACAGAAAAGGGTCAGAAGATTACAGAAGAGGTTGAAGACTCTGAAGATAAGCAAAAGCACTAGGCTTACAAGGGATAAACAGTTACTAGCATTTATTAATCACATATAACCTACCTGCGCACTACACCATTTTACCCATTTGATCTAATTCCCATGATACAAGGTGGTTATTACTGTTCTGATTTTACTGATGAGGAAAGGAGTCTAGAGATCAAATTACGCTCAAGGTCACTGTGGTGGTAGAGCTGGGATGACTCAGTGCACAGTGGTACACTTGTCTGTGATTGTGGATTTGGTAAGTGAAAGTGCAAGGCGAATTCCTAACTGAAGGTCTCTTATTTTTTGGTGCTGGGGATTGAACTCAGGCTCAGGACCCTGCACTTGTGAGGCAGGTGGCAGCACCACTGAGCTAACTCCCTGGCCCTGAAGGTCTCTTTATTTAAGAGAAGGGAAGTTTAAAGAGGAGGGGAAGACAGTCATACATTTCAGAATAAAGGTTTACAAACTTAAAAATAGGAGGAGAGATGACTAAGGGGAAAAAGGGTAAGACATTGTTGAGGTCAATTAGTATCAATTCATACATTTGCCCATCTTTTGCCAGAAGTAATCTGTAGGCGTTTGGCAAATTCAGGACTGGGAATTAGCAGGAAGGTGTGACATTTTGCACTTATTTGGGAGACTGACAGCAATGATCTAGAATTGATAGATCAATTAATTATCTAGACAGGGCTTATGAAGGTGAAAACTTTCACCTGACACGAACAGGTATAATGAAATAGAGTTATACTGTGACATTGTATATTCATTAGTGAAATTTCTAAACTAGTGAGTGATTTCAGAGGCAAGGCTATTTTTTGGATATGCAACAGTACACTGGATGTAGTTGTGATGGAGATGAAGTAATGGAACTGTCAGCCTTGTATATTAAGAAATAGCCACTGGAGCTAATCAGCTGAAATTTATTTCCAAGTTTAAAGACTACGACATAACTTTCTGCTTTATACTATGGGTCATTTGGCCCAGGGATTTAGCTCAGTGGTGCCACTGCCTACCTCACAAGCACAAGGACCTGAGTTTGATCCCTGGTACCAAGAAACAACAAAAAACTATGGATTAATCCCTCTAAAATTTTTTCTGTACTTTCATTTCTCTGAGGTTTTAAAATTCTTGAGTGGTTGTGGGTGTGTGGAGTGCTTGATTACCATGTGTGAGGCCTTGGATTTGATACTCCGCACTGCACTACACACACACACACACACACACACACACACACACACACACACACACAGAAAAGCTGCCTTTAAACTTTTCACGTAATAGTGTTTGACTATACAAACACTATTTTCTTATCCTCCCCCTCCAATTATTTTTAGTTCAGTATCATTACACTACACTGCCTAACACTGGTCTTTCTTTTCTGCATGTCTAGGGGTTGAACCTGGGGCCTTTGAACTGAGCTACATCCCCAACATCTTTTTTTTTTTTAAGACAGGATCTCATTAAGTCACTAAGATGCCCGGGGGTACGTTCTTCTTGTCTTAGCTGGGATTATAGGTGTGTACCACCATGCCCAGCTTCAGCCTCATGCCTAAAACAGTTGTTTAATTGTGGTGCCTGGACACTAGGCCACGTGGAACAACAGAACTAAACTTAATTCTAATCCTGAAATTTGTTAGTTCCCATATCACATGAATTAAAATAAGAAAAATCTCTATTTGGAGATTAAGATAAATGTTCATCCAATGTAGTTATTTTAGAAGGTGTTTATATGTTAAAACCAAGGCTTAAAGGCCAGGGATGTAGCTCAGTGGCGCTGCACCTGCCTGGCAAGCACAAGGTCCTGAGTTCAATTCCCGGTACCAATCAATCAATTAATCCAAGGCTTAAACAACCTGTTTTTAAGTGATGCACTGATGAAAATATTTGTTTTGAAACAATAGTGGCCTCTCCCCTTCCACTATGAGACATCACATTTTCATTTTCTAAATTAACTGTAATATGTAATCCTGCAGGCTAGATTATTTGAAAAGTCAACTGACGAACTGAAACTGAATTAAGCTGGCATGGAGGCCTTTAATACCAGTACTTGGAGGCTAGGGCAGGAGTTCAAGGACAGCCTAGGCTACATAATGAATTCAAGGCCAGTCTGAACTATACAGCAAGACCCTGTCTCAAAACACAAAAGGGGAGAGAGAGGCAGAGAGAGAGAGAGAGAGAGAGAGAGAGAGAGAAAGAAATGATATGTCTATGGCCATATTCCTTCAAAGGAAGTACTTGTTAAATGTTACACTGTCTACCACCTTTCACGGTATTTTAACCATTTAGGGTAGTACTTATTTCAAACAATGTGAAGCTGGGTGTGGTGGCCATTTTCCAACACTCTGGGAGGATGAGACAGAAGAATCACTGTAAATTCAAGGTTACACAGTGAGTTCAAGGCCAGCCTGAACTACAGAGTGAGACCTTTCTCAAAAATAAAACCATCAGGATTTAGCTCAGTGGCACCACCACCTGCTCTGCAAGCGCAAGGACCCAAGTTCGATCCCTGGTACCAAAAAATAACAAAAACCCCCAAACCAATGTGAGGAATTAAAATACCTTGGGGGTATAATAAAGACATAATCCAGAGTCCAGAATTCACCCGTTCTAGCTGCTGCACTCAACACATTCTAAATTAAAAAACAATATAGACAAAAAAAGTCCAACATCCCAAACACATACTATCTAGTTGTATAATAGTTTAGGTCACAAATAAGTTTAACTCATGTCTTTGAACTTGTTACTAAGAAATATTAAGATTTTGGTACCATGCATTCAAATATCCCTGGGATGTATTTGTGTTAATCAACTATATCACAGTCAGATAATTCTAATCTTACCCCAACAGAAGCAGCAATAAATTAGAAAGTAATACTTCTTTAGTATTAATCAAAATAATAGTACTGTGATAAAAGAATTTGTTTCAGTTTCTTATTCACTGAGCCCATTCCTCATTTTTAAATAATGAGGATAAAGGTATCACAACCAAATATGGGAAACTGCTTTCTCTTTATTTAGACCTTAAGGAGAAAAAAATGAACTTTGGTCACATATTACCTTAAAAAAAAAAAAAAATCCAGTTTTACATATTTCTAAGTAGATAGGACTAAATGATCAGAGAAATAATTTCTTCTGTAAAAACTGGCCAAATTTTATCAGAAATATCTAACATACAGTGTAATTCAAATTATATAAAGACTGTTTGGGATCATAACATTCCAAATATATGACAGTTGTATTTTCAACCTAACAGGTATTAATATACTTGTTCTCATTACTTTGGTCCAAAAGAGAAGAGTTGAATCAGTAAGAGTAACTAAGTATCTTTTGCCAATAGTACGGGCAGCAGAAATATTCATGGCAAGTAGTTCTACTTTAACAAAGTGTAAGTAAGGAATATTTTTCATGAACATCTCACAGTATCACATAAACTTTATAAGAGAAAAGTATAAAAGGAAAAAAATGAAATAGCTACCACAAACAAAAGTATTCCCCCAAAATTCATCTGCAGGGGTAAAAAGGTGAGGCTAGAGGGCTGATGATGCTAATATGAAAGGAAGTTGAGTACTGTATTTATTTCTCATTTTATACAACTCTTGCTCTTTAACCAAAATTCATGCAGGGGTAAAAAGGTGAGGCTAGAGGGCTGATGATGCTAATATGAAAGGAAGTTGAGTACTGTATTTATTTCTCATTTTATACAACTCTTGCTCTTTACAAAAATGGTTATAGTCATGCCCATAAAAGTGTAACCCATGGCATTTGAAATCAAACACTTTGTAATTATTTAAAAGGGCCTTTTTAAAAATTATAATACAAAGGTCTGTGCTCTATAAGCAGTTCTCCACTGTGCATTATAACAATAAGGCTTACTTTTAATACAAAGACTAAGTGTTGGGGAGTTATGAACCACTGGATTTAACAAACATCATTTTATAGTTGCCTTTTGCATCTTTTTTGTTTTTGGGATCTTCCACTTCATCAGGGTGCTCAGTAGCTTGGAGTTCTTCAGCAGATTCTTCTTTTTCTGACTCTGAATCACTTTCAGAATCATCTGGACTTTCAGGATCAGGTGAATCATCATCATCATCATCATCATCTGCAGCCACATCACCTTCTCCATCATGATCTTCTACCTAAAACACCAATTAACAGGTGCTTCTTAAAACCAGTCTTAGCCAGCCCACAAACTGGGACCTTTCCCCAGTTTGACTTTGTCAAAGTCTTTCAAAAAAGCCTGCACCCTAACTATGAGGTTAGCAGTTTTTAGACTGCATCATAACCAGAGGCTGACAAGGGAAGAACTCAGCACTGAGGATCAGAGATCCCCACGGATGTAAGTGAGGAATCCAAAGATCACTCATCTGTCTCCCCTCCTGGGAGTTTGAAAATAATTTACTTTCCCCAAACAGTATGTTTTAGTAAAGTAAAAAATTAAATGATTTTTATATGGAAATAAGTTTCAAACATTTTGTGTATTATGTTACTTTGGAGTAATCAGTAGTTACACATTAATTCATAACATGAAAAGAGATCACTTAGGAAATAACTGAGAACTCAAGTAGTATTTTAAGTTATATATTTTATCTAACTTGTGAGCATGTAATTCATGCCTATTAAAGATGTACTGTAATGATTGAGCAGAATTTACATTAGGCTGATATTACAAAACACAGTTTAAAGTTCTTAAAAACATCTTTTGCGCTTATCTACAGAGACCCAGTTGGTTGATAAGAATATTTTAAATATCTCTATAAAGACAGTCTTCTACATTAGGATTCTTGGTTGCTAGGTAGTACAAAAGAAACGATGTCAAACTGAAACTGGTTATCCTCCCAATCAGTGAAAACAAGTTAACCACTACCTCACTGAAGCCAAGTCCACAATGTCGTCGATATCTTCCTGATAATTTACTGTCCATACTTTGCTGATACTGAGACTCCAGTTCTTCATTAATTTTCTTGTCTTCTTCCCCTGCATGTCCATTTTACTTTGGTTATGTTTCAGTCAAATTAATAAAAACATTTGATTACACAAAAAACCCATTATAAAGATGCTATTATATTCAGAGCTGAATTCTCTAAATGCATTTAATTTTATAATGAATTCTGCAGATAGCTTTCATACCACAAGTGGTTACCTAATAAACTAAATAATTAAGAGATACATTTATGCTTAGTTATTTAAAAAAATGACTTTTGTTACAGCTGTTTAATGACTGATCTGTACTTTTTTTTGTTTTGTTTGTGAGGACTTACTAGGTAGTTCAGGATGGCCTTGAACTCAATATGTAGTTGCAGGCCAGTCTTGAACTCTCAGTGATCCTCCTGCTTCAGCCTCCCTAATGCTGGGATTACAGGCATTTACCACCATGCCCAGCTATGACTATACCCAAGTCATCTAAAAATAAAACAAAACACCCAAAACCCTTCCGATGAACAAAAGCATCTGTTTCTAAACAGAAATAGTGAAAAGGGCTGAAAATGGTGGTGCACACCTATAATTTTAGTACTGAAGAAGCCAAGGCAGGAGGATCGGTCAGCCTAAGTTGGAGGCTGTCCTGCACTACACAGTAAGTTCAAGACCAGCTTGAACTACATAGCCAGACCTTGTCTCAAACAAAAAGTGAAAAGGTAGGCAATCTATTTAGTGAATGGCTAAGGGAAAGTGACCTCGTATTGGCTCTCCTTTAGGCCTGCCTTAGCTTATTATTAGCTAACTGAAGCAATATCAATTCAAAACGATTGTTACATCATGTAACATGTATATATATATTTAATATAAATATATTCTGCTGTATGTAAGTTATGAAACAGAATACGAAACAACTATCCATGGACGCACTACTCTGGAACTAGAATTTTACCATTATTACTGGAGTTTCCAGTGCATAATGTATAAGCATACGTATGAGAAATTTCAAGTGTTAATCACAAATGGTAAACTATATTCATAAAGCTCTTAATTTTAAGGGTAAATGAAGTGGTTAAAACCTTTTTCCATTATGCAAGACTCACTTTTTGCCTTATGTAGTAATGTAAATCAATTTGAAACAAATCTCTAACACTAAAAAAATGAAAGATCTATTAATTTATAAAATACTAGATCAGCATGAAGTTAAACATTTGGGTTAAATTTAAACTAGGACATTGTGCTATTATTAATGATGTGCAAGATTAATGCCATTTTTAAATGTTATAGTTCCCATTTTTAAAATGCCATTTTAAAAACAGGTTAAACAACAGACTGACAAAATTAAAATTCATGTTCAGATTTTATTGAAATAGTTTCCAAATAAATTAAAAAACAGGAAATGCTTATTTCTAAAGACTCTAAAGCCTGTTTATGTTATATTCTTCAAAGCTTTCAGAAAAAGACCATAAATAAACTTAAAAAAAGCATAATATGCCAACTATAACATACACTAATTAGTACAAAAGAGAAATGTCTAAAATTTTTAAAAAGTCTATAGATATATCTGGCAACATAAAACCATACTCTAATTAAAATATATTTATTTATTTTTTTTGAGACAGGGTCTCACTATGTAGTTGAGACTGACCTGAACTCACTATGTAGCCCAGGCTGGTCTTGAACTCATAGCGATCCTCCTGCCTCAGCCTCCCCAGTGCTGGGATTACAGGCGTGCGCCACCACGCCTGGCTTTCTGCATCAGTAATAATAAAGACTGAGAAGGGCTACTTTTTGGTGAGAATATCATATTTATATATAGCAGCATCTCTAATCTTGTTGGCAGCAGAGACCAGTTTCACGTAAGATATTCTGTCCATTGACTCAGGGCATGGGGTGGTGGTGGTGGTTCAAGCACATTACATTTACTGTTCACGGTGTTTCTATTATTATTACACTGTAATATATAATGAAATAATTAGACAATTCACGACAATGCAGAGTCAGTGGGAACCTTGAATTTAACTAGATGGTACCATTAGAGGGTGATGTGAGACAAGACACCCAAAGTCTGTCATTATGTCCAGTCTACCACAAAAATCTGGTTTTAGTTGCTATCACTGCAGAAAACCCTGCTTCACAAAAATAAGATTTTGGAAATGGAAGCAGGCTTTTCAGCACTTCCTGGCAATCTCAGGACATTTCCACCTGGGCTTTCATCCAGAATGTGCAAAGATTTCATGTGGTCTCAGATGTACTTTTTAACATGGCTCTCATGTACGATCTAAAGAATGATAATGCTGCTCCAACACAAAGTCAGTTCACCTGGTGTATTGACAAATGGCTCAGGATCCATTCTCCCAGTTGTGTGGGGTAGGAGAGTTCTGTGGTTGGAGGCACAGCAGTCGTCAAACTCATGAAAGCTGAGACACGTGATCATGCACCAGCTGAAAGATAGCTGTGGCTCAGTCTCTTTCAAAAATCTCTGCTAGGGCCAGGGATTTAGTTTAGTGGTTTTGTCGCCTGACTTGCAAGCATAAGGACCCAAGTTCGATCCCCAGTACCAAAAAAAAAAAAGAAAAGAAAAAGAAAAAAAAGAAATAAATTCTCTGCTAATGTTTGAGAAATGTCCAAAATCCCAGTGCTTATTCATTGCCCCCATAGTTCCAGTGTGGCTTTAAATAGAGCCACTTTGTCTGCCCACTTGAACATAGTCGTTGTCTCCTGACGTGGCAGACTGAGTTTGTTGAGCAGGGAGGACATGTCACACGAGTGACCAAGTTCTGAAATCCTTTCATGTCTTAGAGATGCACTACCAGTGGTGTCTGTTTTTCTAAGAGAAGCCTCTGGAGTGGCTCTCAAAACTCAGAAAATCGGTCTGGTATCTACAACTTTAGGAATCCACCTTTCTCTTTATAAGACAAAATGTGTGTGCTCTGTGTGAACAGGACATGTACCTCAATGTAGTTGATAATTTTAATCACACCCTGCAGGCGTTAAGTTCGGGTAACATTTTTCAGCTGGCCACCATTCCTCTGTGGATGACACAGTGGGAAGACTCAAATTCAGAAGTGACCTCTTTGAACCCAGTAGTGAAACCAAGAAAGCTGTCCCGCTGTGACGGCCCCTCCATCTTTGCATATTCTGACACAAAACGACCAATTCAATTTTCTGACCTGTAATCAGAGACTTGAATACTCTGCAGCTGTGATGTTGGTTAGCAGTGAAAGTGCATGTAACATAACCTCCTGCATACCCTCCTGAAAGTGCTATTGCACACAAACAAGCGTTGTTGCCTTGTTGTCAGCATCAGTAAACTCATCAACCTGGACTGCACAGCACGGGGACTCGGTGACTCATTAATCCTCTCTAACAGTGTGCCTCAGGATCCTCTGCTGTGTTCTCAATTCATCTCATGATGGTGCTGTTCGAAAGAGGAACGTGTGTCACCCTGTGGACTACAGCTTCTGTGGTTGCCTCGGCAGCACATTCACTAAAATCAAACTACAGTTTCTCCCAGCAGTTCGTGACAAATGACCTTATCAGCAAGCAGGATAGACTCTTCCAATAGCAGAGAAGCTGCTTAGATTTAGCAATGCGATTAGCCGCTGAGAATGATGCTCTCAGTGAGGACACATTTGATGAAGTGGAGGACTTTGACAGTTGCTTCTGTTCATTGTGTTCGCATTTTTTCTTGTGCAAGACTCGAAAGGCTTGTCTTTTAATGCAGGGTGCTTGGTCTCCATGTGGTGAAGCTGTTCTGTTGAAGGTTTCATGCGTTGGATAGCTGGTCATCACATACTATACAAAGTGCACTTGGAGAATGTGAATCACCTGTTGCAATGAATCCATAATTTAAGTAGGACTCTTGGTATTTTCTTTTAACTCATGAGTTCCCAACCCCTGGACCACAGATGACTACTAACTGTCCATGGCCTGATAAACTAGGCCACCTAGCAGGTAGTAATGGCCAGTTGAGAGAGGATTCAACTGTCTTATAACAGATTCCCATAATTTGCATTACCACCCGCATTCCATCTCCCATCAGATCAGAAATGGCATTAGATTCTCATAGGAACACAGACCATGGGAGGGATCTAAGTTGCTAACTCCTTGTGAGAATGTCATGCCTGAATATCTGAGGTGGTTGTGCTAGTGTTGGAGAGTGGCTGCAAATACACATTAACATGAGCAGACAGGACTGATGCACAGTGAGCAAAATAAATGCACTGCTTGCAAACTCCTCTCAAAACAGTGAGTTGCAAGTGAAAAGGAAGCTACATCTGGTGGTAGACTTTATGGAGGCAAGAAAGCCAATGCACTTCAACTGCACAGCTGCATCTGGTGGCAGGCTTTACGTCAGGATCTGACGCTTATTTTAGTTTGCATGTGGCCTACACATTTTATTTACCATTTGAGTCCCTCTTCCTGCACTGCACTTTTCTCAGTAATAATTTTGGTAAGGACACAAGCTAACCCTAGCCATTTGTAGAAAGAAACTGTATTTTCTTGGAGAAGGGGAAAAGACCTAATGATGAGACAGCAGAAGACTTTAGGAGTATCAACAAAAGAGGCTGCAATTAAAAGAAAATACCAAGAGTCCTACTTAAATTATGGATTCATTGCAACAGGTGATTCACATTCTCCAAGTGCACTTTGTATAGTATGTGATGACCAGCTATCCAACGCATGAAACCTTCAACAGAACAGCTTCACCACATGGAGACCAAGCACCCTGCATTAAAAGACAAGCCTTTCGAGTCTTGCACAAGAAAAAATGCGAACACAATGAACAGAAGCAACTGTCAAAGTCCTCCACTTCATCAAATGTGTCCTCACTGAGAGCATCATTCTCAGCGGCTAATCGCATTGCTAAATCTAAGCAGCTTCTCTGCTATTGGAAGAGTCTATCCTGCTTGCTGATAAGGTCATTTGTCACGAACTGCTGGGAGAAACTGTAGTTTGATTTTAGTGAATGTGCTGCCGAGGCAACCACAGAAGCTGTAGTCCACAGGGTGACACACGTTCCTCTTTCGAACAGCACCATCATGAGATGAATTGAGAACACAGCAGAGGATCCTGAGGCACACTGTTAGAGAGGATTAATGAGTCACCGAGTCCCCGTGCTGTGCAGTCCAGGTTGATGAGTTTACTGATGCTGACAACAAGGCAACAACGCTTGTTTGTGTGCAATAGCACTTTCAGGAGGGTATGCAGGAGGTTATGTTACATGCACTTTCACTGCTAACCAACATCACAGCTGCAGAGTATTCAAGTCTCTGATTACAGGTCAGAAAATTGAATTGGTCGTTTTGTGTCAGAATATGCAAAGATGGAGGGGCCGTCACAGCGGGACAGCTTTCTTGGTTTCACTACTGGGTTCAAAGAGGTCACTTCTGAATTTGAGTCTTCCCACTGTGTCATCCACAGAGGAATGGTGGCCAGCTGAAAAATGTTACCCGAACTTAACGCCTGCAGGGTGTGATTAAAATTATCAACTACATTGAGGTACATGTCCTGTTCACACAGAGCACACACATTTTGTCTTATAAAGAGAAAGGTGGATTCCTAAAGTTGTAGATACCAGACCGATTTTCTGAGTTTTGAGAGCCACTCCAGAGGCTTCTCTTAGAAAAACAGACACCACTGGTAGTGCATCTCTAAGACATGAAAGGATTTCAGAACTTGGTCACTCGTGTGACATGTCCTCCCTGCTCAACAAACTCAGTCTGCCACGTCAGGAGACAACGACTATGTTCAAGTGGGCAGACAAAGTGGCTCTATTTAAAGCCACACTGGAACTATGGGGGCAATGAATAAGCACTGGGATTTTGGACATTTCTCAAACATTAGCAGAGAATTTATTTCTTTTTTTTCTTTTTCTTTTCTTTTTTTTTTTTGGTACTGGGGATCGAACTTGGGTCCTTATGCTTGCAAGTCAGGCGACAAAACCACTAAACTAAATCCCTGGCCCTAGCAGAGATTTTTGAAAGAGACTGAGCCACAGCTATCTTTCAGCTGGTGCATGATCACGTGTCTCAGCTTTCATGAGTTTGACGACTGCTGTGCCTCCAACCACAGAACTCTCCTACCCCACACAACTGGGAGAATGGATCCTGAGCCGTTTGTCAATACACCAGGTGAACTGACTTTGTGTTGGAGCAGCATTATCATTCTTTAGATCGTACATGAGAGCCACGTTAAAAAGTACATCTGAGACCACATCAAATCTTTGCACATTCTGGACGAAAGCCCAGGTGGAAATGTCCTGAGATTGCCAGGAAGTGCTGAAAAGCCTGCGTCCATTTCCAAAATCCTATTTTTGTGGTAGACTGGACATAATGATAGACTTTGGGTGTCCTGTCTCACATCACCTTCTAATGGTACCATCTAGTCTAAACAAATTCAAGGTTCCCACAGACTCTGCATTGTGGTGAGTTGTCTAATTATTTAACTATATATTTCAATGCAATACAATAGAAATATAGTACACAATTAATGTAATATGCTTGAATCATCCCCTCCTCCCCCAGTCTAAGGAAAAGTTGTCTTCCATGAGCTTTTCACTTGTGCCAAAAAAAAAGGTTGGAGACTGCTGTTTAAATGCAGCTTTCTTTTTGATGACAGTCTTAGAATCTTCTGCTGTCTCATAGTCTTTTGCCCCTTTCCAGTGGCATTTGTTTTTTACTCAGTTTGGCTAGGGTTAGCTTTTGTACTTATAAAACTGTGACTGAGGAAAGTGTGCAGTGTGATAAAGACGGAAAGACTGAAAAAACTGTTGAAATAATGGGTGGGCTACATGCAGACTGAAGTATGTGTCAGATTCTGACTTAAAAGCCTACCACCAGATGTAGTTTGCCACTCATTCATAAGGTTTTTTTTTTTGTTATCAGGGATCGAACTCCGGACCTTGCACTTGTGAGACAGGTGCCGGCACAACTGATCTAAATGCCTGGCCCTCATTCATGAGGTTCTGAGATCAGTCTTCAAGCAACTGATTTATTATGGTTTCTGTGCATTGAACCTCTCTGCTAATGTTAATCTGTATTTGCAGCTGCTCTCCAAATCTAGCACTACCACTCAAGATTATCAGGCATTAGATTCTCACAAGGAACATGCTACTTAGATTCCTTACATGTGCAGTTAACAGTAAGCTTCACGGTGCTATGAGAATTTAATGCCATTGCTGATGTGACAGGAAGTGGAGGACGGGGAGCTGCCGTGGATCAGTCTTTGTTCAGTCGCGTGCTACTCACTTCCTGCTGTGTTGCCTTGTTGCTACCAGGCCATGGACTAGTAGTGTTATTAAGTTTGTAGCCTGGGGATTGGGAACCTATGATTAAGTATATACTCTCCTATCCTTTTTAATAAAGTAACAAAATTTGATACACTACATGACATGTGACATTTTTATCCGTATGACACATATAACATGTTTTTACATAAGAAATTTGCAATGTTAATGACTAATACATCTCTATATAGAGGAATATTGCAAAATATGTTTTAAGTATTTCATATATCAAATTTGGAACCTCCATTTTAATTATACTTTACTTTCTTACCTGTTCGGAAATGTGATGTTGATTTGTGATCTCCTATAACAAGACGACCAGTGTGTTCTTTCTATAAGATAGAAAATGTATTAGAATTTGAGACTATAGCTGGGCGTGGTGGCACACACCTGCAATCCCAGCACTTGGGAGGCTGAGCAGGAGAATCTCTGTGAGTTTCAGGCCAGCCTGGGCTACATAGTGAACCTGAAGCCAGCCTGAATTATATAGTGAGACCCTGTCTCAAAAAAATTATTATTTATTACATTTATTTATTAATAGAAACTAGCCCAGCCTTTGAGGATATAATGAAGGAAAAGGAATAAATAAGATCCTCGCTTTTATAGACCTTAGATCCTAGGGAGGGCAGTGAAAGGGAAGGGAAACAAACAGACACAATGAATATATAAATTAAAGAGTGGTAGGGCCGGGGATTTAGCTCAGTGGTTCTGCCGTCTGCCTCTCAAGCACAAGGTCCCAAGTTCGAGCCCTGGCACCAAAAAAAAAAAAAAAGGTAGAAGTAACAAGTGCCATTAAGACCACAGAGCAGGGCTGGGGGTTGTTCTGCCATCTGCCTTGCAAGCACAAGGTCCAGAGTTCAATAGCCAAAACAAAAACAAATCCAAAAAATGGCCACACAGAGCAAAGTAAGGGTATAAGGTATAAAGTAGGGGTAGAGGTCAGATCAGAATTTTAAATGAGGTGGGTAGATAACTAGAAAATTAAGTAAAACTAAGCATTTTGTTTCCTAAAAATCCAGTTGCATTTCCAGATGCACTAGGACTTTTACAGACAGAAACAGATGATTTAGGTAGATAAAATGAAATACTTAGATTTATAATGTACAAAGTGATAAATCTTTTAAAATATATAAAAAAATCATTACTACTTTTTTGGTTGCTGTGAGACAAAGTCTTACTCTGTATTGCTGGCTGGCTTTGAATGCATTACTATAGCCCAGGCTGACCTCAAATTTGTGATCCTCCTGCCTCAGCCTCCCAAATTCTGGGATTATGAGTGTGTGCTAAGGCCAGCTTAAAAAAAATTATTTATAATATGTTGCAACCAACTACCTGGCTCTTTACTATCAGACTACAATAAACTAATCACAACTTGCTAGAACAAAGTTTAAAACGATCTAATACTATAAAACATCAAAATAATTTAATTCAAAGTCACCAACCGATCATGTATATTTACACACACACACACACACACACACACACACACACACACACACACACACACTCTGATACACTGTTCTCATTTTATTAGTGTAGTCCACCCTTATGTGTGGTACTGGGTATTGAATTCAGGGCCTTGTACATGCTAGGGAGGCAAGATCTCATTAAATTGCTTATGCTGGCCTCAAACTTATGATCTTCCTGCCTCAGCCTCCTGAGATGCTGGGATTATAGGTATATACCACTGTGTTTGGCAGTCCAGTCCACTCCTAATGGTTCATATTTAGTCTCATACAGTAAAGAATTTATTAAAACAGACTGAAAGATTAAACAAGACTTTCTTTGCAAAGCAATCTTAACCAATTATCTGTGACTACATACTAGCAAATCTTCCTATTGTAAAACGGCCAATATACTACTTAAAAACTTCAATCATATTATTTTACGTGTCATTAACACATGCCAATCTTGTACTCTACCACTGAGTTACACCCCAACACCTACAGCAAAGAATTTAATGTACATTATAGCCTATTTACTGGTAGCTAAATTTTATAGTAGAATGTTCTAATTACTTGAAAAGTTTTCTTTCTACTAGTTGAATATGCCCTTAATTGTTACTTATTTCGTGTATCTTAGCCAATCTTTTTGTATGAATCAAGAAAAACCTCAATCTGTCTATGACAAATAAATTATTGGGAAATATGAACTAATGAGGTATTTTACAAATTGTTCTCCTTATGTAAATTTTTGTATTTCCCATGACCTCTACCTGCAGCCCCACTGCTGTAGTCTAACTTTTCATTCTTTGAAACTGAAATCAATTTCAGATTAAAATCAATTTTATCTCTGGGAAGCTATTTTGAACTGCTAAGCCAGAGTTAGCTGTCCTTCCCTGTGATTCCACAGCATTATGTGCACGGTTCTCTTATAGCAATGATAATTCTTTATTGTCATCAAATTTCCTCCATTATAACATGGCTCCAAATGCGTTTTGTTGATCTGTGATCCCCAGGACCTGGCATATGGTAGATAATCAGTAATTGTTGGTTAAATGCATGAGTGCATTCCCACATATAATAAAAACAAACAGTGGAATTTCATTTTAAGGTAGCTTTTCAGAAATAAAGCTTTTCAGGCTGAGGCAGAAGGGTTTCAAGTCTGAGCCCAGCCTGGGCACCTCAGCAACTTAATAAGATTCTATCTCCAAAAAATAAAGAGGGCTTGGGATGTAGTTCAGCTTGAAGACCTTGGGTTTGATCAGGGCCTCTGAGCAAAAAACAAAACAAAACAAAACAAAACAACCCCAAAAGAATAAATTTTTAAAATGTCTTAAAATTCTATTTCTTTCAAATTACTTTGTAGGGAAAGTACTGTGAAAATGTTATGAAAATAAGTTTACTTGCTTACAAAAAATGAATATCCAGAGATCACTGTATTTTTAAGTAAAAATAAGCTGCAAGGAAAAAGAAAGTTTTTTTCAACAATTAGTAGCTTTCTGGCACTTGTATTTTTATTTTTATCTTTTTATTTTTTATTTTTGGTTTTTTGAGACAGAGTCTCACTATATAGTTGAGACTGACCTGGAACTCACTATATAGCCCAGGGTGGTCTCAAACTCAGAGATCCTCCTGCCTCAGCCTCCCAAGTGCTGGGATTACAGGCGTGCACCACAATGCCCGGATGGCACTTGTATTTTTATACTTTACATCAAATTAAGAGCTGTTTCAAAATATACTAAACAGTCTTAAAATTAGGTCTTAGTTCTTGGCTTCTAATTCAAGGGCTGGAGAAAACTACGAAATACAACAAATTTTTGGTATCAGCTCCTACAAAGTAATTGCCCAGAAATAGCTTCTATCAAAATCACTAGGCTAACAGACAGCAAATCATAAACTTCCATATCTCTTTTCTCTAAACTATCTCCAACCTTAACACTAGAGGCACGGAGAATTCTAGAAGTAGTTCAGAAATAGTATAAATTTTAAGCACTAGGTCAAGCTGGATTTACTTCACAAAGAAATCATGCCAACAGGAAAATGTGATCCAAATGTATTTAGTCCGTATGACAATGTAAACAAAAAAGCATTATTTTCACAGAAAAAAATGAGCTGCATACCATATGATGCTTACCTTTCCTGCACCCATAAGTCTGAGAAACTTTTGTTTTCTCTCTTCACTGCCCAAGTCTGCTGCCTCCCAGTTGCTAGATCCAAGCTGGAAGAGAAATTAGTCAATGTTTTTTTGCACAAAAAAGTACTGAAAAATTTAGTCTACTTAAAATTCCAAGTTTTTCTTGTCAGTTTCAACTATTAACAGGATTCCTCACTCTTGCCTAATCTAAGTATATTCTTCATATTTGAATTAAAATATATTCCTTTTCTATTACCTCAGGATAGAATACTTCTTTTCCACCAGAACTCTGGGTCTCAACAATTTGCATGCTTCAGAATCAGATAGTAGGTTGGTCTGTGTCCCCAGAATTTCAGTATCAGGATTTGAGTTTCTAACAAATCCCTGAATGATGCATATGCTGTGGGGACTATACTTTAATACACACTGCTAGAGCCTTTTGAAGGGGCCTATATCACCTAGAACTCTGAATCAAGGTTTCAATTGCTAGTTTAAATTTTAAAAATTCTGGCTTTAGTGATACCCTAAGGAACAGCAACCATTAGGATCTACTGAACCCAACTGTAATTTTTCAGTTTCTTTTCAGCAATTCTGTTTATTAGAACTGAAATGCCATGAATTCTTTCTTAAAAGTCTCCAAGGAACAAAGAGAAAATTTATTTTCTAAAAGAATTTAGATTAAGACTCATTTTATCTTGTAATCAATAGGTCCACCAGACACTTTCAGACATCTAACAAATACTACAGAATCACAGTTGACTATTTTTCCCTCTATCTTGAAACAAATGTACAAATGAGTTCACTACAACTCATCAATTATTCCCAAACAAGCTAAAAACAACTAAAACAATAAGAAACTAGAATGCTGGAAGACTTTTCTCATTATATTGTATCCCAGTTATTACATCATCTTGCAAGAAGAAACCTTGTTTTCTGCTTTTAGAATCCAATGATCACAGAAGAGAATTTACAATTTTTCATTTTCCACTCATAATGGCAAAGAAAACTGACAAAGGCATTTTGCAACTATTAGACAAACCAAAAAACAAAAAACTTCCCAACCACCACTACCAACCCCCAAAAACCAAACGAATGGGCTGGGGATTTAGCTCGGTGGTGCTGCCACCTGCCTCACAAGTGCAAGGACTCAAGTTCAATTCCCGGTACCAAAAAACAAAACCAAAAACAAAAATAGATGAATGCAAAATGACAACAGTATCACAGGCTAAAAATCAGGGTGAAATTAACCATGTGCAAAAATCTCAGACCAGGAGTCTTTGGATGATGCAACACTAGATGACTTTTCTCTCACCCAAGAACCAATGTGAGACCCCAAAAAGAGACAAGAAATATGGTTCTCTCATGGGGAGAATCAGTCAATAGCAAGGACTTCATCTTGCAATATTTTGCAATAGAATTTAGAATCACCTCACTTTTCTTAAAGCACGTGTAACTTTTACTTCATCTTTTATGAATGTGCAAGCAAAATTTACTTGATTTGGTTTGTAAGTGGACAAACACTGAAGAAGGCAGTATGTATATAAAGGTGACTGAAAGGAAGAAGATTCAGAAATGAAAACATGCACTGGACTGGTCATTCTGAGTTTATAATCTAAAAATGAAAACATTCTGCAATTATGGAGCAAAGATGACATATACCTTTTAACACGAAATTGTAAATAACCACAGGTTTTAAAAAATGCAAGTTATTAGCCAAGTATGGTGTCACTCCTGTAATCCCAGTACTCAGGAGGATGAGACAAAAGGATTACTCTCTTGAGTTTGAGACCAGCCTGGGCTACAGTGAGTTTCTATCCTAGAATACATAGTAAGACCTTGTCTCAAAAAACAAACAAACAGGGCCAAGGATTTAGCTTAGTGGTTCTATTGCCTGCCTCGAAAGCACAAGGTTGTGAGTTCAATCCCCAGTACCAAAACAAACAAATAAACAATCAGGTGTATTTTGCATGCAAATCCAAAAATTAGAAGTAACAATAAAGCTAAAATCTATTAGAACTAGATATGAAATCTTAAATTTTATATTCTAGGTTCATCCATGACAGATGATGAACAATTAGGTATATTGAGAAGTCATATGTACCATGAAAATCAGAAAAATGTAAATAGAAATTTCAGTTTGCTATTGTTAAATTCAGATTAAAATTCCTGATGTCATTTTTCACTACATAAAATTATTCATAAAAGACTAAGAACTTCTTTTCCTGGGCATAAGAATTAAAGCACTTGTACTACACTGGACCCACTGTGGTCCTCCTAAATTCTTTTGGTGGAAGGGATTATGTTTTCATAATTTTGGCAACCTAAGTTACAAATCTCTACTTCTTCCCACATGGCCATTCATGCCTTTTAATAGGTCATTCAGTTTTTAACCAGTTCTGCTTGAAATTTTTTTAAAAAGTGCTAGTGATAGTGACTCAATTTCTAAATTGCACTAAATCACTTGCTCTGTGAGCCTAGAATTGCTTGACATTTACTTAGTTTAAATTCCTTATCTACAAAGACAAGAGTTCTTTAAAAGACTGTCTTAAAAATACTATCCTAACTCTAGTGGGGCATGGTGGTGCAAGCTTGTGATCCCATAACTTGGGAGGCTGAGGCAGGAGGATTGCTGAGAGTATGAGGTCAGTATGGGCTACAGAGTGAGTATAGGGCTAGCCTGAGCTACAAAGGGAGACCCTGCCACAGCCAAAAACAAACAAAATAGTAACTCCAAAGAACTGTATGCAGGTTGAATATCCCTGAGCAGCTGCGAAATCTACAACTTTGAGTACCAAAACGCTAACAAAGTGGAAAATTCCACATATGACCTCCTGCATTAGATTAAAACAAAGCAAACTAAAAATAATGTATAAAATTATCTTTAGGCTATGTTTTTTTTAAATTGTGTATGAAACAAATGAACTTCCCATTTAAATTTGAGTTCTAAGAGATCTCATTAAATGCAAATATTCCAAATTAAAAAATGAAATCTGAAATCCAAATCACTTCTGGTTCTAAGCACAAGGGACATTTGTGCTGAGATACACAGATACATGACTGTTTTACATCTTATAAATAACTTTTAATTTACATTCTCTCAAGATCCCATTACAGCAGTCGATAACACGAAGGCAGATATGTAGATGACTTGCCTCATTTCTCTTCTCATAAATCCTCTACTCTTTTCTACATCATAATGTACATGACCAAATCAGATAGGATCCTGAGAATACATACAGACTACCATTACAAATTTCTAAAAAAGAACTTTCCAGATTCTTTATTTCTATTAAAAGAGCAAAAATAGGTTGGGGCTGTAGCTTGGCGGTAGAATGCACGTTTAGCATGACCAATGCCATGAGTTCAATGCCTAGCATTCCTCTACAAAAGTAAACATCTTCATAGTATTTTTATATAAGTAATCCTACTTCTACAACTTCTAGTCTTATTATTTTAAATAATTGTCTTAAAGAGCAAATACCTTGCCAAAGTGTTTCATTCTGAAAAGCATAAGGGTGTCTGATAGATTATTAGAAGTTATATACTATTCCAATGAACCTCCCCACTCTCTATAATTTCTCTATTCCAATCAAAACAATGAAATTATTAAGGTATATTCATCCTCAATATTCTTTACTATAGAACTATAATAAATTTTCTTCAATGCCTATCCTCATATGATACTATTTACTTCTTTTTTTTTTTTTTTTTTGCCAGGCAGGCACAGTGCCACTGAGCTAAACCCCCAGCCCACTAGTTAGTCCTTCACTGTCAGCACTTCCCTCCAGTTGTATGCTGTGCCTCAATATTTACTTTAATATCACAAAATGTTTGGCTACCCAAAGTAAGTGTGAAGTATATGAGCAAAAAACCCCTTCAATTATCTTTTCAATGAAGTGGATGTTCATTAAAAATGGTTGGCACGTTACTGTTGGTTGACATCTACAATTTCAAAGGCTACTATAAAGATATGATTTTTGAAATATTTAAAAATCCAGAGATCTAAATGCTAGACGCAGGGAGAACAGAAAGCACGAATAAACATTACGAGATAAACATTCATCCCCCAAATCTTTATTGATACTAATCTTTCTGCAGAGTTAAAATTCCTTTAAACATTCTTACTATTCTAGTCTCCCTCCACCTTCCACCCAAAGACAGTGTAGGTCCTAGCACTATTTCATTATGTACATAATAGTATTCCATGAGCCCTTTATGGTTCAGAGATATCTGCGCTACAGAAAATTTAAAAATTAACGTTTTAAATACGTAAGTTAGTCAGACGTTCCTCTCCATGCTCCCTTCCCAATATAATTTCCAACCAACGTTCCCAAGGCATCTATTCATCATATGAAGGACCTACTTTCACGTTTATAGGTTACCTACAGTTCCCATGACACTGCACTAGAGCTAGGACACATATACCACAAAACATAAATACCATAGTTGTGAATTCCCAACACCTGGCACAGCAGTCAATATTTAATTGGTTACATAAGGGATGGTTTGTTAATTTAAACTCACAAGGTTTGGGGGGGGAGGCGAACAAGATGTACTTAAAATCAAAATGGGCTTCTACATCTGTCTTGGACCTCACATTATGCCAGAACCAAATTACAACCCTGGACCGTTTTTCAGTTCGGTACTGTTTTCCGTTTACTCTTATGAGTAAAGTCAAAGATCACCCCCAAGAATACAGTACACTGCAAAAATAATCCAGGCAGGAAATTTTGTTCAAATTTGCACGAACGTTTCGCTATTGCCATAGAAGCATTTTAAACCTTAAAGAGGAAGGGTCTTGCCGTCTCTATCCTAAGCAGAAAAGCCTAAGAACCCTGCTTCATCAGTATCCCCAAACCAAGTGCCATAACCCTTATTAAACTCTTTCATTTCTCGACCCTCTCATATTTCCTTTCTCCATCCCAGTCCTACGCAGGATTCCTGCTCTCAAATTCTCCAGAGCTTAATTAAGAAAGAGCGATATTTCCCAGTTAGCCTTCTTGTTCCTCCCCGCTCAGGACTCCTCCGGCGCTTCCTCCACCTCCATCCACCAAGCTCGGCCTACCCCAACCTTTAGTAGGCCTCAACCCTCATCCATTCCGCCATTGTTATTTACATCGTCGTCTGGGGAAGCTGAACGCTTCACCCCATGCGGGTGAGACTCCCTGGCAGCGCTCATCGTTGCTGGGATCTCCGCAGGAAATGCTGAACACGTTCGCTGTTCTCCTCAGGCCAGACACCAAAAGCCACCAGCCTCAGCAACGCCGCTCCAGAACGCAGAGCCCCTCGGGCCTTCTCCGCCACAGTCGTCACCTCTGCGGCCGCTAGTCCGCCTCCCGGAGCACTCTGGGAGTTGTAGTTTTCTATGTCTCTTCATACTCTCCCGAATAAGAGACAGGTGGGGACAGAAAACTACAATTCCTAGGAGGCCCAGTGGCGCGGCTCGCACCGTGCGGCGGGATTGCGCGCAGAGTCCCCGCCTTCATCGGTTTATAGAAGCGGCTTTCCGGCGGGTTGGGACTGAAGTGAATGTTAGTGTGGAGCCTTGTCGCCCCTGAAGGAAGCTTAGAGTGATTTTCACATTTTCTGTGAGACACTACGCCACTGGCAGATGCACCCGTCGTAGTTAAACTCCTAGCTTTAATGTAATGTTTGAGGCTTACTCAATATCCAAAAAACATTTTTTTAAAAAAATGGCTTCTGTTACTCCGGTGTGTGTGCTCTATTGCCTGTAGATTTCTAGAAGATTCTGATGACTATCTTGTTATTTTTTCATACTGAAGTGAGTTCAATATAGTGTTGCTTGATAGTTAATTGGCTATTCCTGAGACTGTGGTCCGCCTGAGAGCCTTCTAGACCGCTTTCCGCAGGGCTCTGTGGTGAGGTCGGTGCCTTGTCTGTGCTGCTGCTGTGGGACAGGCTTTGTACTGTTGGCCTTCGCCGGGTGAAGTTCATTTCTTCCTGGAAGCCCTGCGTATATATGTATTTAAATTTTTTTTTATTGGAACGAATTTCTCATAAGCTGTTTTAAAGTGTAAAGTGGTATTTAGCACATTCCCTACCTTCTGCAACTCTTTATCTCTTGTTCCAAGTCATCTATCATCTCCAGAGAAACTCTGGTGCCCATTTGCAGCCCCTCTACAGTGCCCACCCCTTCCAGCCTGGAAATTGCTAACCTATTCCAAAAGGCATGACGATACTGTTCTGATACTGGAAACTTAACTCCTAGTTTTAAGATGTCTGCTGGGCAAGTGTTCTATTTAATATTTAGCCACATTCCAGCCCTGTGGCTGAGTTAGTAACCAGGTCTGAACCTAACTAATAGTCTTGTCTTCACTCTGGAGCTTTCTGACCTTGATTAAAAAAAAAAAGTTGTTGTTTTTTTTTACAGTGAAAATCACTAAGTGATGACAGTATTTTTTTTTTTAGTACCAGAAATTGAACCCAGCCACCTCACCACTGAGAAACATACTCAGCCATTTTTAAATTTTTGAAAAATTTTAATTTTTTTTTTGAGATAAATTCTTGCTAAGTTGCCCAGACTGGCCTTCAATTTGTGTTCCTCCAGCCTTAACCCCCTAACCTGGGATTACAAGCCACCATTCCATAGAAGTACTGTACATATTTGTAGAGAATTTCAATGCTAAGTCTAGTCTGTGAAACATTGCTTTTTAGCTTCACAACTTAGCAATTACTCTAGTTTGCCTGTGTAGAAATACTACTATTTCCCCATGTTTCGATGACCACTGGACTATATACATAGAACTGTATTTAGTTCTTTAATTTATGCAGTCATAGATCTGAATTCTGTTCCTTTATTTTGGAGGCAGAGGAATAGAGTAATAAGTGGGATAATATGACAAATCTTAATATAGGGCTATATTTTTAAGCATTGCTAAGCAAAGGGCACTTTAATCTTATTTATGTAGTAGGAATAAACAATAAAGTAGTAAACTCATGAGAAGAAAAAACACTTTTTGGAAGTAGTTGCTCATCTTAGCCAGAATTAAAATATTTTGCCTACTTACTTCATAATTCTACTAAGGTTCTATAAATGCGATTCTAGTGATACTATATTTAAGTTACCGAATTTTCTTTTTTTTAAGTTACCAGAATTTTATAAGGTGGATTACAGTTTACCTCCACTGAGTTTGAAAGACTGTGGTATATGCAATTTAGAATTCTTAGCTATAGTAACAATAAAATGAGATGGCTGAATAGCTACTTTAGGGTACTGAAACAATCCTAAAATAAAAAAGACTATCAAGGTTTATAGTTACTAAGTAACTATAAATATAACTCTAACTTTATTAATTAATTGGTGAAAGTCCAGAAAAGTTTAATGAGCTAGCAACATGTGTTTTATTTCTTCACCAGAATTGTTGGCACATGGATGACTATCTTCAAGTTACTGTAAAACAAAAATCTCAAGCCAAAAAGTAACATAGGAATAATACAGACTGGAACATTTGATCAGATTTTACTCAGTTTCATATTCAGAAGAGTATAGGTAAGTAAGAAATTATAGAGTATAATAAAAATATATGGATCAGAAACACAAAAGTGCTCTTCCTTTTCTAAAAACAAAAAGACATTTTGTCACAAATAGGACTATTAGGGATGGGGGTTTAGTTCAGTGGTTCCGCCACCTGCCTTGCAAGCACAAAGTCCTGAGTTCAATCCCAGTACCAAAAAACACCCCCAAAACAAAAAACAAATAGGACTATTAAATACCTTATCAGGATTGGGACCATTCATTTATTCATCTCATTTCTGTATCTTTTAAAACAATGCCTGCCACAGAGTAGTTAGTGTGTAAATTTGTACTACCTCAAATATTTTGGGATGAACTTTGATTATATATGTATATATTTGATATGTATAATATATATTTGATTATGTGTTAAGTAAAGAAAACTTTAATAAACATTTCTAGAGGGTACATAAGAAAGTGACACCATGTTTTCTGCCTTCAAAGAATTTAAGATTTAATTGTAACAATTTAAATTCATTGCACCACTTAGCAAAATATATCAGGAAAACTTGTCAGAGACTTGGAAATGGACATAAGTAATTACCAAGTTATTTTTCAGGGGAATGTTGAATGTCTATGGACCCTCTAGGGATTATTTCATACTAAATGAGCATACACATATGTTTAAAAATATATAGTATGCTATTATTTACAATCACTCTTCTATGCAATGGCATACCAACACTTTTTTTTTTTTAGTGGCACTGGAGATTAGACCCAAAGCCTTCACACTGAGTTATATCTCCACCCCATCCTACCCCACCCCATTTTTCTTTTTAAAATTTTGAAATGGGATCTTGCTAAGTCAGTAGATTGCCCTAGTTGGGCTCAAACTTACAGTTTTCCTCCCTCAGCTTCCCAGGGTGCTAGGATTATTGGCTTGTGCCATCACACCTGCCTGAAAATTTCTTACTTTTACCTAACTTTAAGTTAGTGTTAATTTATTAACCTATCCCCATTACTCCCTCACCTACTGTTCTCCCCAGCTTCTGGTAACCATCATTCTATTCTCAATTTCTATGAGATTATTATTATTATTATTTTTTGGTACTGGGCATCAAACTTGGGTCCTTGCGCTTGCAAGGTAAGTGGCAGAACCATTGAGCTAAATCCCTGGCCCCTATGAGATTAATTTTTAAAATATTCCATGCAATAGTGAAATCATTGATACTTGTCTTTTTTTTTATTAATTTTTATTGAGTTTATTGGTACAGTCTAGGTATACCATACAATTACATTCATCATTGGGATTCTGTACCTTTACATGACAGGTCTTGATTCTCATTTTTTCCCCTTGTCCCTGCCCTCCCTTCACCCCCTCCTCCCTTCCCCATTTACAAACACTTTATTTCCATTTTTTCATTTTCTCATATATTTTTCCTCTCCCTTATTACCTTTTCCCCACCCTTCCCACTTTCCCTACACCTTTAGCCCTTTACTTCCTATTTCACATTATTAATTATCTCATTAGGATCTTGTGTACTATTATAGTTTTTCACACCAGAGAAATTATTCAGTATTTCAGTTAAAGAAATGTCTATATGAACATTAAAAATAGGGAATCCTAAAATAAAACTAAAAAGGAAAGTAAAAGGGAAAAGGCAATGATGTAACATTAAAATAATCCTTAATTCTGAAGATGAAAATGGTCCTTGAACATATTTAAGTTGCTTCTTGCTCTTGTAGTCTTATATTATTCTCTTTTTTTCATTTTTTAGAGAATACTTCATTAGTTTCTGTAATCAAACCCATGTAGATATGACCTTACCTATTTAATACAGTGCATTACCCCTGTAGAAATGGAAAAAAAAATAACATTCCTAGACCAATATGGCTGTTGATTTCTGTACAATGCCAACTCAACACAGTAAATTGGGATAATTTTTTCCAAAGTACAGTTAACGTTTTTTGACAGTACAGTTAAAGTTTCCAAAAATTCAAATTATATATATGTATATATATATATATATATATATTTATATAAAAAGACCAATAATAGCAGTATGTTATGCATCAATAGCAGCAACAGCTTTTCCAGGTTCTGCAGTCATCTGAACAAAATTATAGACATTCATCACACTCCATTAAAAAAACAAAAACAAAAAAAAAAAGAGAGAAGAATAATACCCAGAAAACAGCAAAGTTCTGTTGCTGTTGTGGTACCTGGCACCATTTTTTTTTATTAGCATCTTATCATCTGGAGAGAGAACATTCTAGAGTAACATCATGCTCTGATAAATCATGGTCACTACTACATATCATAAAGCAGGTACAAGATATTTTACATTCACAGAGGTATGATACAGTACTGTCCTATATATTACTAGAATCAGTTTTGATTTGAAATTTACTTTGTCTGCAAATAAGATTGCTACCCCTGCCTTTTTTCTGGGCTCCTGTCACATGGAGAATTGTTTTCCATCCTTTCGCTTTCAGTCTATGGACTTCTTTTTGCAGCAGGTGTGTTTCTTGTATACAATATATTGTTGGATTTTGCTTCTTATTCCATTCTGCCAGTCTATTTCTCTTGATTGGTGAGTTGAGGCCATTGACATTGATGGTTATAACTGATATGTACTGACATTATTGTCCTGTTATGGCCTTTTGTTGACTGTTTTTACTTTTTCATCTTCTCCTTTTAGTTTCTTGCCTTGCCTGTTTGATTTGCTCTGTTGGGCCTCATAGTGTTGTTACCTTCATTGTCTTTTTCTAGGATATGTTTAGAATTGCTTGTAGTGCTGGTTTGGTATTCGTGTAGTTTCTCAGGTGTTCTTTGTCTTGGAAGTATCTTATTTCCCCATCCATTTTGAAAGAGAGTTTTGCAGGATACATTGCCCCGGCCAGCGGGGTTCATTATTAGTAGGGGTTGAGGAGGGGACCACCCGGAATGGGAACGGGAACGACACAGGAAGACAGGAACCAGACAGAGCTCTTTTAGTGGTCAAAATTTGACAATTTTTATTTCTCACACAGCAGCTTTTATGCAGGCAGGGATGAGCAGGGACTTTCCTGGTTGCTAGGTTACCTAACCTAGGCTGGTCTAGCTAGATAAGGTAGGGCATGGCCAGAATGTTCCCGGAAGGGGTCAGAATATCCCCAGGAGGGTGTAAAGTTCCTATCGGGCACACACACACACACACAGGGTGGAGGGGCACACACAGAGGGTGGAGACGCACAGGGGTCTTGGTCCCCAACAATACATCAGTCTAGGTTGGAGGTTGTTCTCTTTTAGTACTTGAAATATCTCACTCCAGGCTCTCCTTGCCCTAAGGGTCTGTGTTGAAAAGTCTGCTGTGATTCTGATGGGCTTTCCTTTGCATGTGATTTGTTTCTTTTCTCTTACTGCTTGTAGTATTTTGTTCTTCTGTTGGGTTTCTGGGATCTTGATTATTATATGTCTAGGTGTAGGTTTTTTTTGATTGTGGCTAGTTGGGGTCCTATATGCCTCACTTATATGAATGTCGAATTCTTCCCCTCTGTTTGGGAAGTTTTCTGTCATTAATTCTGTGAATAGCTTTTTAAAGTCATTTGTATTTTCTCTGCTACTTCATGGATTCCTATCAGTCTTATGTTATTCTTCTATGCATCATCTAGGAGTTGCTGGATCGATTTCTCATGATCCCCTACTGTTTTTAAGAGACCTCTCTTTTCATGGTCACTGACTGCCATCTTATCTTCTATATCTGAGATTCTATCTTTGCATTCTTTTGCGTACACTTTCAATGGAGTGTTTAATCTCCTGGATATCTGTTTGAATCTGTTTTATGGATTCCATTTCTTTCCTATGTTGGGTGTTTATTGTTTCCATTTCTTTCTTATGCTGGGCCTTCATGGCTCCTATCGTGGTGCTGAGCTCACCTATTTTTTTGCCAGTTTCTGTTCTAGAGTCTCAAATCACATCTTTCATTTTGCTCACTATCTCTATGGTTATCTGGGAAATTATTTCTGTTTTGAATTTTTCTAGAGCTTGATTGATCTATTTTGTTACTTCGTGTGCTTTGAGTTCAAGGTGTCCTGGTGGTTCAGTATTGGCCTTTTCATCCTCATGCCCTACTGTTTGCCATTGGTGAACTGGAAGTCTGTCTTTGTGTCTTGCTTAAGTGTTTTCTCATTTTTGTTTTTGTTGTCTGGCTGTCCTTGGTTTAATCTCTGGATTATCACCCAAATCTTCCTGATATAGTTGCACCCTAGCTTCTGGGTCCCTTAACGACCCAAAGACATTCTCATCTCCATAACATCAGAGAAAACAGTTTATCGAATCAACCAGAATCCTTTATCCCAACCAGCAGCAACACATGGGCTGGGGATTTAGCTCAGCAGTTTGGTGGCCTGCCTTGCAAGCGCAAAGACCCGAATTCAATCCCTGGTACCAAAAAAACCCCCAAAAAACTAAAACAAAAAACCAAAACCAAAACCAACCAGCAACACAATATGATCAAGCACAACTTGGAAACTGACCACCTGTGGTAGTCACTAGTCTATCACCCTTAAACCATTTGAATTAAATTGAAATCAAGAAGCAGTCCAAGACATGTCTGCAGTGAACAAACTTTTCAATATAGTATATTTACCATTTAGGATGGGCGCTCAGACAGTGCTAGGACTCAAGACCCCTGATCTCAGTTAGCTGATGGCTGAACCCCATGACGCAGGCTGACCTCAGGCTGCAAGGCCCAGATTGAGTTCCCCAACCTTCTGAATGGTTGAACTCCACACCGTTCTACTACAGGTTTCCCACGCCCTTTCATTAAAGATATTCAACATTGGGAACTCAGAAAAATAACTTCTATGACCACCTCTGCCTCTGCAGGGTGGGTCCAAAGACTGGCTCAATCAGGAGGTCTGAGAGTGGATGGGGTGGTGGTGGTGGTGGTGGTGTTCGGGGGTGCCCGCATGGCTTCCTTCCTGGTGCTGGAGCAATGGCGGCTCCCGGTGAGGGAAGGCGTGGCTATCCTTCCCACGGTGGATCAGGGCCCAGGCAGCCCTCCTGGTTCCGGAGCGGGTACTTGTCTTTCTGTACCAGTGTTATTTCACTTAACATGATCTTGAGTTCCAACCATATTGGTGAAAAAAAAGTATTTCATTTGTGTGTGTATGTGTGTGTGTGTTTGTTTTGTTTTTAGTACCAGGGATCAAACTTGGGACCTTGCACTTGTGAGGCAGGTATTGGCACCTCTGAGCTAAATCCCTGACCTTTCAGTCTTTTTTGATGACTGAACAGTATTCTCTTCTCTATTTAATAGACCCTGTACTCCACATTATTCATGCATCTGTTGATGCATGCTGAAGTTGTTTCTTTTTCCAGACTGTTATGAATAGTACTTCAACAAACATGGGAATGCAGGTGGATTTTTTTTTTTTTTTGAGTCAGGATCTTGCTTTGTAGTTCAGGCTGGTCCTGAATTTATTATATAGCCCAGCCTGGCCTTGAACTCACTGCAGTCTCCTGCCTCATCTTCCCAAATGCTGGGATTACAGGCATGTACCACCACACCCAGCGCAGATGGATCTTTGATGAACTGATTTAATTCCTTTTGGCTGTACTTAGTTGGGCACTTACTGGATCATTTGCCAGTTCTATTTTTGGTTTTTGTGAGGAACTTCTGTACTGTTTTCATAATGCCTATACTAATTTATAGTCCCACCATCCTTTCTCTGTATCTTCCACACCACTGGTAATCTTCACTTGATAATAGTAGTTTTTACAAGAGTGAGGCGGTTTTGATTTGCATTTCCCTGATGATTAGTGATGTTAAACGTTTTTTCATATACCTCTTAACTATTGGTATTCCTTCTCTAAGAAATGTCTACTAAAGGATATTGCTCATTTTAAAAATCAGTTAATTTAAAAAATTTTTGGTATTGAGTCTTTGGAGTTCCTTGTATATTCTAGATATCAACCCATGACAGATGTAGAATGGCAACTATTTTCTCTCATCAGTTTGTACTTTTGATCAACTTTTATTTATTAGGCTCTTTTATAACTTTAGAGATAAAAATTAAACTTTAGAAAACTGAAAATAATGCATATGTTTTTTGCCCATAACAATGCAAATGATTCCTCTTCTTGACAATGGGAATAGGTTTTGTCCAGTAGAGAATATAAATCTCTAAGTCAAATTCTATAATAAATTCATTTTAATTTCTTACTGGTTTTCACATTAATTAACAAATTAAAAAAATCATTAACACTTAACTTTTTTCTTTTGGTGGTACTGAGGATAGAACCCAGGGCCTTATTTATACAAGGCTAAGAGGCAAAGACTATTCCTGAGCTACATAACTAGCACTGACATGTCACATTTTAAGTCAATTTTTGAATATATGAGCATCTTGATTTTACAATTTTGGAAATTATACCTTAAATTTATACAGATACAAGTATTTACTTCTATATATTTAAAATATGTAGAAATTTTTACAAAAGTCACTACATGATATGGGGTATTTATTTTTAAACTAGTATCTTACCTTGTCACAAAAAATGCATGTACTTCAAAGATAAAATATAAGAAGAATATTTAAAAATAAAACATTTGTAATGTTATTACCCAGGAATAATAATCACTTTTAAAACTTTGGAATACAATGCTTCAAGCTTATTTTCTTTTTCTTTTTCTTTCTTTCTTTTTTTCTTTTTTTGAGAAATGGTCTCACTATGTAGCTGAGACTGACCTGGAAATTACTATGTAGTAGGCTTCAGCCTCCTGAGTGCTGGTACTACAGGCGTGTGCCACTATGCCTGGCTCTAACTTGTTTTCTATTGTGTTTTATAACTTTTTTTTTCTAAAGTAGGATAACAGTGTACATATTGACAAGCCTACCTTTTAAAAACCTAAGAGTATATAAATGACCATATTTTTTATTTTTATTTTTTATTTATTTTCTTGTGACAAGGTCTTGCTCTGTGATCTAGAATGGCCTCAAACTTGTGGTCCTCCTGCCTCAGCCTCCTGAGTACTGGAATTACAGTCCTGAGCCACAGTGCCTGGTTGATATTTATTTTTTGAATATTGTATATCCTCATTTCTCAGGAAGGGGGGCAACAAAATGTAACTGTAGTAACTTTATAGATGATACGTCATTATTTTAGAAATGGCAGTATATTCACTAATATACACTAAATCACCAAATAGAAAGATTTGAATATTTTAATTCTCTGAATTTTAAAAGGTGTCGCTTTGTATGGGATTGTAGAAGTCTGCCTGTACTTGTTTCATGATGAATGAAATTCTTTTAAATTGTGATTTGTTCTGTTTTTTAAAAGAGGCTACTAGCCTAGAGGTTAGTGGGGTGGTTGAGGGTGGGGAGGAACTCAAGACTACAAAGGAAGCGAAGCCTGGAACATCAGTATAGGAAAGCAGTCCTATCCTGGCTGTTAACATTTAAAAAGCCCTTTCAAGAATGAAAGAAATAAAGGCTACAAATGTCTGGGGCTTGAAATGACTTTTATACTTTTGAACCTGTTATGAAAGCATTTCTTTTTTTGTTTTGTTTTGGTACTGGGAATCAAACTCGGGTCCTTGTGCTTGCAAGGCTGGCAGCGGCAACACTGAGCTAAATCCCCAGTCCTATGAAAGCATTTCTTAGAAATCTCCTTCTTCATCTTCCCCACAAACAAAATAGTTGGAAAAAAAATGAAAAAGAGTGGACATAAAAGGATGTTACCAAAACTAATTTTAAATTTCCTTTTTTTCTTTTTTATTAGTTTATTGGTACAATCTAGGTAATTTTAAATTTCTGATCCAAAAAAAGGCAGAACAGAAAAGGAGAGTTGCCTATTTAAAGTCTGATGAAAAAAGAGAATAAGTAGTTATATCCTTGAATCTCGTAAGTTGCTGGTAGCTCAAATGTAGGTGCATTTCTAGTTGGAATCAATACTTCTTGATTTTGCCCTTGCTCAACTTGTTGACAAATAAGTTCCAAAAAGTAAAAAAAGAAGCAGGATGTTCTGTTTTTAATACAGTATTTGGTTGAACACATTGTTTTATATTTGTCTTCCCAAAGAGTAAATTTTTAAGGACAGAGATTACCAGTTCTTGTAAAGTTCCTCGCCAGAAGATCAAGTATGAGTTTCCTTCCTTGTTTTATGATTTATTATTGCATTATTACTGAAATAGAGGAATGAATACTGATACTTGGTGATGTGTAGTTTTCTTTTAGTACTATGATCTATCAAATATGTTATAAGCATGTATAAATAGGCAAAAATGAAACACTTTGTTCTATATACCTAATAGGCACTAAAAATTTTTTTTAAAAGGGAAATCTAAGACTCTCCCATGGAGTTTAATTCTACTTAAAAACTTTGAAAGTCCTGCAATGTAATGTAAATGTTTTAAATTTTAGTTTTGTTACAGCTATTAATTTGACAGTTGGCCAAGTCACCTAAATTCTCACAGTACCAGACTAGTTTATTCTAAGTCTTTCTCATCTCCCAACCTTTGTAATTCTATAAGTTTAATAAATGTGAAAAGAATGTTAAGACTAAAATCCTCTTTAAAGATCAAATTTCTGGCGGATGCAGTGGCTAGGGCCTGTAGTCCCACCTACCTAAGAACCTGAGGCAAGAGGATCACTTGGGCTTCGAGGCCAGCCTAGTGCAGAATAGTGAGACCTATCTTGGGGCCCCAAAACTCCAAATCTCAATTTAACAAAAGTATTCCTAAATTCCAAATGATGCTTTTTTTTTCTCTTTTGGCTCAAACAGTGCTTCCCTGAGTTACATTTCCAACTCCCAAATGATATCTTAACTAGAAATATAAAATATACTTTTAGTATAATGAGCAAACTTTATTTTTTGAATATTTTTAGTTGAAATATAATAGATGTACAGAAATGCACACAAATCACAGCTGTAGAATTCATTTATCACAAAATGAATGTATCTGTGTGGTTGCTGCCTGGTCAAAGAAATAAAACATTTTCAGTGCTCTGGAAATCTCTTCATCCAATTACTACCATCCTTTTTTCTTCAAGGTAAGTATGGTGACTTCTAAGGGCATAAATTAATTTTACAGTATATATATAAAATATCTAGCTTCCTCCACACAGTGTTTTATTTATTTTATTTTTAATTTTAATTTTAATTAATTAATTTTTTTTGGAGACAGGGGCTCACTATGTAACTTAGAAAAGTTTAGTGGCTGATTGTAGCATGTTTGCATTTTTGTTTTGTTTTGTTTTTTTGAGACAGGGCCTCACTATATTTGAGACTGACCTGGAACTCACTATGTAGCCCAGGCTGGTCTCAAACTTACAGTGATCCCCCTGCCTCAGCCTCCCAAGGGCTGGGATTATAAACATGCGCCACCATGCCTGGCTCGCACAGTGTTTTCTTTGAATCATCACTGTTAATATGTTATAGGGCCAGGGATTTAGCTCAGTGGTGCCATGCCTGCCTCACAAGCACAAGGTACTGAGTTCAATTCCTGGTAACCCCCCCATAAAAACCCAAACAAAATGTGTTACAGTGTTTTGTTCATTTTATTTCTTTTTTAAAAATTAATTTTATCAGTACATTTTAGGTATACAATATAATGATATTCATCATTGGAGATTTATACCTTTACATAATATATTTTGATTCTTATTTTTTCCCCATTCTCTGCCCTCCCTTCAACCCCTTCACTCCTTTCTATTTACAAAGACTTCCATTTTTTTCATTTTCTCATGTTAATTCCATTCCCTTGTTTCCTTTTCCCTACCTCTCATGCTTCCCCTTCCCCTTTGCACCATTTCTTCCTAAATGATCTGTTATACATTTTGATCCTTATTTACACTTTTTGTTTTTCACACCAGAGAAACATTTTGGTATTTATACATATGTGTCCTATTTATTTCATTTAAGATATGGCCTTAGTGTGCATCCATTTAGCTATAAATGTGTCTTAATTTCTCATTCTGTATGGCTGAGTAGTGTACCATTTTATTTTCAAAAAAAACAACCCCACAATTTCTTTATCCAATCTCCAGATGATGGGCAGTTGGGCTGCTTCCAAGTTTTAACTATTACAAACTGTGACTTTATGAACATGGGTGCACATATATTGCTGTGGCATGATCCTTTTAATTCTTTTGGGAAGATACCCAGCAGGGGAATAGCTAGGTAAAATGGGACCTCTAGCCCTAGTGCTTTGTGGTGCATACTGATTTTCACAGTGGCTGCCCTAGTCTACACTCCCACCAACTGTGGAGAAGGGTTCCTTTTCCCCAGCAGCCCCACCAACATTTGTTTTTTGGGTGGGGGGCATAAAATAATGAGTTACATTTTAAGAAAGCCTGAATTAAAAATCAGAAAGCCTGTGGTCATTATGGCTCCACAGCTTATTACTGTGTGGTCTTGGGCAAATCATTTATTTTTCTGGATCTCAGGTTTTTTTTGTTTGTTTATAAGAACATTGATTTCTAATTAGACACAACTGACTATCATTCAGTATTTATTCAGTGCATACTTACTGAGAGCTATATATTATGCCTGGTATGGAAGATATAATTAATATAAATAATTTAGCTAGCTAGTCATTACTTTTTATGGAGCGTATATTCTATTTTGAATGACAAATACATGAAAATGACAAAGTATAAGAAGTGCCATAAGGAAACAAGGGGCTCTGACAGCATGGAGCCTGTCTGTCTGAGGTGGTGACTCAGAATAGGAGCGAGTTAGGTATTTAATAGGGAAGTGTTCTAGGTAGAAGCAACAGCATGTGAAAAGACCTTGAGGCTGGAAAGAACTCAGTGTGTGCTAGGTACTAATAGAAGGCCTGTATGTATTACTGGTGTGGTGTTTGTTTGTTTGTTTTTGTACCAGGGATCGAACTCAGGACCTTGTGCTTCTGAGGTGGCAGAACCATTGAGCTAAATCCTCGGCTTTATGATTTGGTGTTTTAAGATTCTTAATTGTGTTGCAGTATGTAAAATGGATAGAGGCAAGAGAAGTAAATTTATTGCATAGTCTAAGTGAGAAATAACACTTGGGTTGAGGTGATAATGGTGGAAATAGACAGATATGGAGCAATTCATGACATATTTTAGAAGTATAACAGGACTTGTTGATCAGCTATTGGGGATGATGTTGGGGAAGGAATGAGAGATGGCTTGAACAACTGAATTTTTACTTTTCCAGATGGGACAAGGTAGACAGAGTAGGTAGGTATCATGATTTTTTTTTTTTACTTTGAGCACATTTAGTTTATAATGGCTTTGAAATATCTAAGAAGATATGTCAAGAAACAAAGTAGACAAATAGCCAAACTGAAGCTCAATAAATCAAAGATAGAGATTTATTTATTAATTATTTATTTATTTACTTTTGGTAGCGGGGATCAAACTCAGGACCTTGAGCTTGTGAGGCCAGCAGCAGAACCAATGAGCTAAATCCCTGGCCCAAGGACAGAGATTTATATTTGAGAGATATATAAGTAAGGATGGTATGTAAATCTATCAGAGTGGATGAGGTTATCCAGGAAAAGGGAAAAATGTCAGGGGGCCTTGGCCTGAAGAAAGGGAACTAAAAATCTTATAGTTAGGTAAAGGAGATAGATTCCACAGAGAAGACTGAGAGGTAGAGTTCTAAATGAGGATGGAATAAATCAGGAGACTATGGTATTTGGAGGCCAAGAGAGCTCAGTCTTTCATAAAGCAGATGTTATTATGCTGAATCTGATGAGAAATTAATACAGAGTCAGTTATGGTAGTACACACCTGTAACACCAGTTACTCAGGAGGCTGAGACAGGAGGATCACAAGTTCAAGGCCAGTTTGAGCAACTTGGCAAGACCCTGACTCAAAAAAATAAAAAGGGCTCAGGATGTAGGTCAGTGTAGAGTTCCCATGGGTTCAATTTCTGGGTTCAATTCTACTGCCAGAAAAAAAAGCAGAAAACAAAAATAAATACAGAGAAATGATTATTGGATCTGCCAACATTTGGGTTGAATTCTGCCTCTGCTATTGAGTAATCATATGACCTTGAACATTTCATTCACATTACTAAGTCTCAGTTTTCTCATCTTCAGAAAAAGGAACAACAATACCTATCATACATACTTATTCTAAGGATTAGTGAACTGTTTACCTAAGATGTTGGACAAATACGGATCTCAGTTGATAATATTTACTTTCTGTTCTAGTTTTGTGTTACCTTTTCAAACTTTGGGTAGAATATACCCACTCCTTGCTTAAAAATGTAACTTGTTTCTGGACATTCTGCTATTTAGTGAAAAGCTTTAAAACAGAAAATATTTCCATTAGTTTTAATGGAAAAATTATGATGCATTTTATCCCAATATAACATATCTATACTCTTTTTATAGATGAAAAAATACACCATTTGATGAACAGTGAAAGCAAATATATTGGTAATAAATACTATTTGTAGGTAAATTAAATGTAGATTATATACAAACTATTTCTTAATACAGGTTTATTGTACTTGCCAAAGGAAGAAAAGAAACATTGATAATAAATGATGGTTATTTCAGCAGGAGTATGAGGAATTAATTTTTTTCAGAAGCACATTCTTATTTTTGTTCCATTTTTTTTCTACCACTTTTTCAACGCTTTAGGGGATCATGATTATCTTGTCTTCACATAAACTTTATATAAAGTTAAAGCACAAAAAACTACTTTTGGAGTTGTACAAGATTCTCTCTCTTCATTTCATATTGACAATGTAAAACACTTGACGTTATTTAAACATAGCATATAATGTACATTTTTCCAATTGATATTCTCTGACTAGGAATTGTGTTGAATAGATTGGTGAGTGTCTGAAAGCAATGTAATAATATGACATCTTATAATGTACTTTTTTGTGCAGCAGTTATTCTGGGAAAAGAAGATGGTATCTGAAAAGTAGTAAAACATTTCCAGAGCCATTTTAACTAGTAAGTTGTTTTCTCATGTAAGTCTTTATTTTCTGACCATCTACTCCCTGTGTTGTTAGGATAGATTCTGTGAGGATAACTAAAATGTTTATATTTCATGAGTGTGTTTTATTTATTTATTCATTTATTTTTGGTCCTGGGGATCTAACTCGGCCCTTGTGCTTGCAAGGATGAAGTGGAACACTGAGCTAAATCCCCCACCCACAATGAGTATGTTTTAGCAGACAGTACTTTTAGGTAATTCTTTGTTTTACTTTATTATATTGTTTTTTTGCAGTACTGGGAATCAAATCCAAGGCTTTGTACATGCTAGGCAAGTGCTCTACCATGGAGTTACAGCCCCAGGCTAGTAATTCTTTCTTTGTTGTTGTTTTTTTCTTTTTTTGGTACTGGGGATCGAATGTGGGTCCTTGCCCTTGTGAGGCAGGTAAGGGATATCTGGCAAAATGGCATAAACCATCCATTGGCAGGATCAATCTCCCTAATATAAATACTCCCTCAACTGAACAGAATTTGAAAGTATGCTGTATATTACCTGAAGATGAGAGAATTCCCTAACAAAAAAGTAAGCATATTTTAAAACTATATTTTAGATTGCACCGTGGAACCACTGTCTGGACAGGTTTAATATTCACTTCATACAGAGCTTGTAAATGTAAGTACATCTATTATCAAAAATCTGAATTTTCTGTTTAAAAGTGTAACAGACAGGCCTGGGGATTTAGCTCAGTGGGTCTGCTGCCTGCCTCGCATGCACAAAGACCTGAGTTCAATCCCCATGTACCAAAAAAAATAAAAGTGTAACAGACAAACATTAAATGTATGAATTACTAGGTTCTTTAGATCAAAAACACGTACATTCTTTTGAAGGAAATACATTTGGTAAGTTATTCATTTCCCTTTTCTAAACCATAAAACTGCTACATGGTAGTTTAATAAACTATTGTGCAATTGTTATCACTAGTCGCTGTTGGATATACCTTGGTCCCAGAGCAATAGCATGCACAAATTAAAAATCAACCCAAAAGACTTTCTTATGTGAATGTTACTGAGACTTAATTCTATTTCTCTCTAATCATTTTCTTTTTGTATCGATATTAGATTCATTTTCCAATTTAGTTGCCATCCAATGATGGGGTTTGTACACATTTCTAAACTTGAAAAAGTGGGTTGAGATGAACTCAGGGGCATTCTTTACTTTGCTGAAAGTAATTCTGTGTGGCTTACTTCAATTTATTTACTTTTTTCTCCAGAATTACTGTAAAGGTTTTCTATTTCACTCATTACAGCACAGTGTTTTTCACATTTGAATAGACTGCATCAACATGAATTCTTTATAAGGACCTTAAAAACAAACTTTGCCAAGTCCCAGAATACAGAAGTGAATTCACATCCCAATACTCAGCTGCCTCATGAATAAAGGAGAGCTTGTGCCTGGCACTTTGAAGCTGTAGCTGTTAAACCATACAGAATATTTACCTCAATAAATCATTATAAGAAACTAAGGTACAATTATACCCACAGAGAAAAAGAATTCAAAACACTGATTTATGTGTTTCAGTGCCTATTCCCTTTCCCACCATGTTTTGAATTTTATGCATGTTTGTCATCTTTGGCTGCTCCTAGGTATCTTTAAAGTAATGGGTTCTGCTTTTTTTTTAACATTCCTCATTAAGTTTGTTATTTTTCTTTGACACACAGACATGATTTGCATAGTGTACTGTTTTACATTTAAAAATAAGTATCATTTCTTATGAATGAAACAAAAATGGAAAAAATGACTAATTTATTTTGAATAAAAAACTGACTTCTTTGCTTAATTTTTGAGTATTTAAACCAAAAGTCCATATTAAGGATTTTATTTTACCTTTATTTTAGAGTACTGGGAAAGAGTAAAGAACTGATTATGAATTGGATATGAACTACAATCTTTAAGAGTCAATTTTTATTTAACTGATTAATTAATTAATTTATTTTGAGACAATGTCTTGATAAATAGTTCAAACCAGCCTTGAACTCACTATGTAGACCAGGCTGACCTCGAACTTGCAGCAGGTGATCCTCCTGCCTCAGCTTCCCAGGTGCTGGGATTATAGGCATGTACCATGAGGCCTGGCTGAACTGTTTTATTTGTTTGTTTGTTTGTTTGTTTGGTAACAGTGATCGAACTCTGGTCCTTGTGCTTGCAACACAGGCTGCAGAACTATCATGAAATGGTTTTGCTAAGTCACTAGGTTGTCCACACTGGTCTTAAACTTGCAGTCTTCTTCCTCAGTCTCAGCGTGTTGATGTTTCAAGTGTGTTCCACCACAACTCGCTAAAAGAACTATTCTTTTAGATAACAAAATAATATCTAAACATTACCCTCTTTACCTTTTTATGAGTTTATATGTGATTGTGAGTGTCATTTGGATCTGAATCAGACTTTTTTTTTGGGTGATACTAGAGATTCAATCCAGGTCTTTGTATATGTTAGGCAAATGCTATACATCTGAGCTTCCTCCCTAGTCCTAGCCCTAGAGTCAAACTTTTAATAACTTCTTTATCACCTAAACACAAGTGTCCCTAAGACTTATCCTTCACTTTTCCAATGGTAGGAATATAAGGATACATATAGTTGAGACAGGGTCTTGCTAAGTTGCCTAGCTAGACTTAAGCTTGTGATCTTTCTGCCTCAGCCTCTCAAGTGTTGGTGTTACAGGCATGCACTACCACAACTAATTTGAACTGTGTTTTATAAAGTCTACATTTGAGTAGAATCTACTCTAGACATTAACTTTTTCTTTTCTCATTGAGTTTATTGGTACATTTTAGGTAGACAGTACAGTTACATTCATTATTGGGATCTTGTACCTTTACATGACAGGTCTTAGTTCTCATTTTTTTCCCCCTTGTCGCTGCCCTCCCTTCATTCCCTCCTCACCTCCCCATTTACAAATACTTTATTTCCATTTTTTCTTTTTCTCATATTTTTTTCTTTTCCCTTATTACCTTTCCCCTACCCTTCCCACTTTCCCTACACCTTTAGCCCTTTTCTTCCTATTTCACATTGTTTAACTTTTGAAACTATAAATTTGGGTAATTTGTAAGAAACTTTTTAGGTAAGATAATGTCCCACCGCTTCTTAACTTGTTACCTGTAGAAGTAGGGGCCTTCACTGAGCTTTACTTATTCAACAAGTATTTGCTGAATACCTGCTGTGTGCCAAATTCTATATGACAAGCTGCTGTTTTCTCAAATCAACATGAGCATAATATCACTTACGGGACTGTTGTGTTGCATATAAAATGTCTATCAAAGTGCCTGGTACAAAGATGTTTAATAAGTTGTTGCTTATATTTTAAAAAAATTGCTGTTGTTTGTGTAGCTACTACCTATTTGGCCTTTTGCATTTTTTTTTTTTTTTGGTGTGCTGTAGTTAACAACAGAAGTAGATGCAGAATAGGAAATACATCTTACTTTCCACATAATAGGTTTATGTGTACTTTCAAAAAGGTAACTCAGTAATTCTTGAAATAAAGTAAATTATTTTCAGGTAATGGAATGTAGGAGATCATTTTAGCTGAATTGGGTTCATTTGATTTGAGGTGTCCTAGTATCTAGAATAAATGAAAATCATTAGCTTTTTGCTGCTTCTTTTCCTGTGGTTCTAGGGATTGAACCTAGAGCCTTATACATACAAGGAAGTGCTCTACTTCCCCTATTTTTTGGGTGTAGTATTATTATCTAATAAAAAGGAAGAGAGCATACCTGTTTCACAAATGCTGAAAACTTGTCTGACATTCGCCTCCTCAAGGAACTTGTATATCAATCTTTATGGAATGAATTCTGAGTATAATTGATAGTGCCTTCATTAGCAGATTAGGTTTATTGATTTGACACAGGAAATGATCATAGGTGAGAGGTGGAAGTTGTATTATTAGTTAGAGAAGATAAAGTAGTTCACTAACTTCATTCATTCAAAAAGTATTTATTGAGTACTTGCTGATGAAAGAAAAATTATAGGTGTATTAATATTATTTGCAAAGCATATTACAGAGTAATATTATTTAGAGAAATACACATTTCTCGGTGTTAGAACTCACAAGTAATTCTCCATTGTAAAATTTAAAAACAACCTATCAGGTTTAAGCACACTAAAAAAAGATGAAATAATAACAACTATAGATACATTTTTAAAAGTTAGTTTGTTTTTATGGAAGAATTGAGTAAACTTGCCAAAGATATATTGTTTTATAGCATTCAAGATAGTATTTTTTCACCTCTGTAGTTTACATTTCCAGTTTATATTATTATGAAATACTTTGAGACACTCAAAAGTCAAAAATATCATTCTAATTTAAATAAATCTTTATAATTAAAAACTCCTTTTGGGCTGGAATTGGGCACAGATTTCTCACAGTGTTAAGATGTTAAAATGTTTTTATTACTAAGTGTTTCAAGAATCTTACATTAATCTCTTTACAAGTGTAATTTGATCATTTAACATTAGCATATGAAATATTTTGTTATATCCTCCTGGTGATCTATATTTGTGAACTATATGTTTTCTATATAGTATACATCTGATAAATGTGATTTGATCATGTAATAAGACATATTTCATGTATAATCTATCTTAAAGTGCAACATACAAGATACATTTTAAATTCCACAGTAAATTAAAATTTCATATCATTTGTGACCTTACAGAAATTGCTTTATTATTTTGTTATTTGCTAAATGTTCAACATAACCTACTTCTTAAAAAGTATACTGAAGAATTATACATACAAACACATATGTGTTGGAAAAGACTATTTCAGATGAAATGTAAAATACAATATTCAGGATTTTTCTTTCCTTGTTCATAAAATATTACAGTACAACACAAGCTTTCTGAAGGTGTCTGGGACATCAAACACCTTCAGAAGATTGGGGGCTCAGGAAAACAAAGAGGCTGGCCAGTGGACATAGAATAGAGAATTTTCCATTCTTCATGTCTAGAGGAAATGAAGGAGGATACTAATGGAAAAGAAAAGAATAAGATTGAATTTCCCAACTAATAATAATAATAATAATAATAATAATAATAATAATAATAATAGTCTCCCTTCTACTTTCTTATCATCTCTTTTAGATTCAAATTACTAGGGAGAACATGTAATATTTGTCTTTCTTTCTTTCTTTTTTTTTTTTTGTACTAGGGATCAAACTTGGGACCTTGTGCTTACGAGGCAGGTGGTGGAACCATTGAGCTAAATCCTCAGTCCAATATTTGTCTTTCTGAGTCTGGTTTATTTTACCCAACATGATGGGTCTCCAGGTCCATATATTTTCCTGCAAATGACAGAATATTTTTCTTCATTATAGCCAAATAATGCTCCATTGTGTGTATATACAATATTTTTAAATTCATTCATCTGTTGGTGGGCATCTAGGCTGGTTCTTTAGTTTGGATATTGTGAATCGTGCTGCAATAGACATGAGTATTCAGATATACCTGTTGTATTCTGACTTTAATTCCTTCAGGTATATACAAGGAATGGTATAGCTGGATCAAACAATGGCTCTATTTTTAGTTTTTTGAGGAATCCCCATACTGATTTCCTAATGGTTGTACTGGTTTTCTTTCCCACCAGCAATGTAGAAAAATTCCTTTTCCCTGCAGCCTTACCGGCATTTATTTGATTTCTTGATGATTAATTCTTTCTGAAGTAAGATGAGATCTCAGTGTTGTTTTAATTTGCACTTCTCTAATAACTGGAGATGTTGAACATTTTTTCATGTATTGGGCATTTCTACTTCTGAGAAGTTTATATTTATTTCAGTTGCCCCTTCCCTTCCTCCCTTCCTCCCTCCCTCCCTTCCTTTCTTCCTTCCTTCCTTTCTTTCTTTCTTTTCTTTTTTTTTGTGGTACCAGAGATCAAACTCAGGACCTTGTGTTTTGAGAGGCCGGTGTGGCACCACTGAGCTAAATCCCTGGCCCAGTTGCCCATATTTTGATTGGGTTTTTTATTTGGATCCAGTGACCTTTATATAATCTAGATATTAGTCCTCTGACTGAGGAATAGCTGGAAAATTTTTTTCCCATTCTGGTTTTCTCTTTACTTGGTTGGTTGTTTCATTTTGCCCTCCAGAGTTTTTGAATTTGGTGTGATATGGTGTGTTGATTCTTGAAGTTATTTCTTGTGTAATTGAGGTTATGTTCAGAAATTCCTTGCCTATGCTGTCAAGAGTTTCACCTATTTTATCTTTCAGCAGATTAAGTGTTTCTGTTTTTTTTGTTGTTGTTTTTTGGAGGAGGGGTTTGAGACAGGGTCTTGTTACGAAGTTCAGGCTGGCCTTGAACACACTATGTACTCACGTGGCCTTGAACTCATGGCAATCCTCCTGCCTAAACATCCGAGTGCTGGGATTAAAGGCATGTGCCACCACACCCAGCTAGTGTTTATGTTTTAATATTTATATCTTTGATCCATTTTTATTTTAGTTTAGTAAAGATGAGAGGTATGGGTCTTTTCCCAGCACAATTTATTAAAGATGCTATCTTCCCTCCTGTGGGTGTTTCCAGCCCCTTTATAAAAAATGAGACAGATGAATGTATCTGGGTTGTCTTTGTATCCTCCACTATGTTGCATTAATCCATATGTCTGTTTTTGTGCCAGCACCATGCTGTTTCACCACTGCAGCCCTGCAATATAACTTGAGTATTACTGCAATATAACTGAGACTGTGATGCCTCCTGCTTTGTTCTTGTTATCATAATTGCTTTTGTTATTCTGGATGTCTTCTGGTTCCATTTGAATTTTAGGATTGTTTTCTGTAGTTCTGTGAGGAATGCTATTGGTAGTTTGAGGTTGCTTTAAATCTATATATCAGTTTTGGAAGTATAACCATTTTGACAATATTTGTTCTGCTTATCTGGGAATAGGGGTATCTTTCCATTTTCTAATGTGCTCTTTGACCTTCTTTTTCAGAGTACTGTAGTTTTCATTGCAGAGCCCTTCCTTGATTTGGTTAATTGCTAGATTTTTCTTGATGCTATTGTGAAAGGTATTGTTTTCTTAATTTTTTTATTTGTGAGTTCATTATTTATAGGAATGCTTTTGATTTTTATGTGTTGATTTTGTACACTGCTACATTACTGAATTTGGTTG
Organism: Fukomys damarensis; assembly: GCF_012274545.1. Classification (NCBI taxonomy): domain Eukaryota; kingdom Metazoa; phylum Chordata; class Mammalia; order Rodentia; family Bathyergidae; genus Fukomys; species Fukomys damarensis. The sequence goes on from NW_022900928.1 coordinate 13,404,349, forward strand.
TTATATATAGGAGTCTTAGTGGGTTTTTTGTGTTTCATGTAGAGGATCATGTTTTGTACAAATAATAATAATTTGACTTCTTTGTTTCTATACATATCTCTTTTATTTCTTTGTCTTGGATGATTGCTGTGGCTAACGCCTGTCATACTATATTGAACAGGAGTGGTGATAGTGACATCTTGGGTTGTGGGCATCCTTGTTTGTTTCTTATTTCAAAGGAAAAGCTTTCACCTTTCCCCCATTTAATATGATGTTGTCAGTAAGCTTGTCATAAATGGCTTTTACTAATAGGTTGAGAAAAGTTATTGGATTTTGTCAAAAGCTTTTTCTGCATTAATTGAGGCGATCATGTGATTTTTATCCTTGCTTTGGTTTATGTGATGTATTACATTTATTGATTTGCATATACTGAGCCATCCTTGCGTGCCTGGGATGAATCCTACTTAGTCATGATCTTTTTGATGATTTGTTGTATTCTGTTTGCTAGTATCTTGTTAAAGGTTTTTGCATCTCTGTTCCTTAAAGAGATTGGCCTCTAGTTCTCTTTTTTGGTTGGTTTCGTTTCTTGTTTTGTAATTAGGATAATTCTGACTTCCTGTGATTTTTATCCTTGCTTAGAGTACTCGTTGCCTTTCAATATCATTAAAGAAGCCAGGCATGGTGGTGCATACCTGTAGTTCCAGCACTTGGGAGGCTGAGGCAGGAGGATTGCTGCAATTTTGAAGCCAGCCTGAACTACATAGTGAGACCCTGTCTCAAAAAAAAAAACCAAAACAAAACAGCATCATTAAAGAATTTGATTGACATTAAATCTTTCCTGAAGTTCTTATAGAATTCATCAGTGAATCCATTGAGACCTGAGTTCTTTGGTAGTTTTTTGTTTGTTACTGCTTCTATATTATTTCCTCTTACTGAATTATTCAGAGTTTTATATCTTTTTGGTAATTCATATTATCTAGCAATCTATTTTTTCTGGATTCTCTAATTTGTTGGAGTTCATATTTTCCAAGTAATTACTATAATCTTCTGAATTTCCTGTGGTGTCCTTTGTGATTTTACATTTTTTTTCTAATTGCATTGATTTTAGTCTTTTCTTTTTTGGTAGGATTGGTGAAGATTTTGTCTATTTTGTTTATTTTTTCAAATGACCAATTTTTAAAAATTCACTGATTAATTGTATTGGATTTTTGTCTCAATTTTGTTAATTTCTCCCACATCTTTCTTTCTGGCCATGGGTAGTCAATGGTGTGATACCTTCCTTATGTCTATATTCATTCCAGAAGCTCTTAATGTTTGTTCCCTTGTATACTATAAGTCACTATTTCCAGTTAGCTTTGTGGCCTGTGGGCTCATCAGTTGCCCCCTTTGCTCCACAGCCTCCTCTGTCCTTACTCCAGGATTGGCAACCATACAAGCTGAGGCATAGCCCTGATCACATTGGCAGGTGGGAAAAGCAAACTGACTACTGAGCTATGTGCTGAAACCAGGCAGTGGGCTGGAGGGGTGAGGATTCTACTAGACTTAATGTCATCACTTTCAGACCTACGCCCCTCCCCCCAAAAAAACTACATATAACTGGCCTGGCTTCTCTCTACAGAGGGTGAGACCCCTATATTCTTTATAACTTGAGCTTACTCCTGCTTAACCTCAGGGGTTCTGTACTAGCCTGCCCCTTCTCCATGATTGTCTCTGCTGGATGTCTCCCACCAAGTCACTGTGGTAGGGTGACCCCAGAGGCCCTCAAGTGTAGTGTTCTGTGACTTATTACCAGTGTAACTCAGTCTTACAGAATAAACCCCTTCCCAAAATTATTTTTGGTTATATCACGCTAAAGTATGGTGGGTGCCACAGTGAATTTTTTCTTCAACTCAAGACTGCCACATGGAAGAAGTCACGTGCAGGGTAAAACTATACTGTATTTCTATCTTATTATAACCATGGGTTTTTCTTGGGGCCAGCACTGTCAGTCTGTTTTTCCTCCCTGTAGCAGCTGACTGTCTCTGGACTTAGCTTGTGTTTGTGGATTTACCTTCTCCCCAGAAGCCTAGGTTAGTATTCCAGACTGTTTCATTCTTTTCCACGTGTTCCTTTAGTTTATCTAATTTATTATAGTTTCTAATTTTACTGTTGGCTCTTTTTTGATTCTCAAAGCTCTAATTCTTTTTTTCTTTGCTAAGTTGTTTCCCAGGTATCTCAGTTCTAGGACCTGGAGAAATTGTATTTTGCTGGCAGGCTTTACTCTGCCATTTTTAATCTTTTTATTTTCTCTGTTACTTTTACCCAATTTTATTTACTTTTTACTATTTTGGGGGGGTATGTCCAGGAATTGAACTTGGGTCCTTGTGCTTGCAAGGCAGGAGGCAGCACCACTGGAGCTAAATCCCCAGCCCTACTTTTTACATTTTTAATTTGATTTTTTATTTCACTTTTGACTCCTCATTATATCTTCCTTTTCTTCACTTTTTACATTTTATTTCTTCCCTTTCCTAACCCTTCCATCATCATTATTAGTAGTAGTAACTTTTATTAATTTTATCCTTTTAATTTAATCTACATTATTATTGCTGATTTCTATTGTTAATGATAGTATAGTCTTTGCTTTTAATTATTTTTTAATTATGAAAATATCTGTTTTTGTTTTTGTTTTTTTTGTACCAGGGATTGAACTTGGGCCCTTGCGCTTGTGAGGCAGGCATTGGAACCACTGTCCCCGGCCCATGAAAATATCTGTTTTGTTTTTTGTCATTGACATTGCTGTGGAATGTTTTCTGTTCTCTGAGTAGTTCCGGGGGATGAAGCCCTCAAAAGAAGGCTGGACACTAAGACCCTCAAAAATGGAAGAGTTGTTCATCTCTACAGATGCAAAAATTTCAAAGAGATATAAGAAATATGAAAAACAAAGCAATATGACTCCTCCAAATTTCCATAATTTGTAAGTAACTGAATGTAAAGATATTGAAATGCCAAAGAATTCAAAAGATATATTTATAAAATTATTAATTATGTCAATGTGGACAGGAATGAAGGAAGGAAGACAACACAGGTTAGGAGGGAACAATTTAACAGAGTGATAGAGACTCTGAAAAAGAACCAAATTTGAGGGCCAAATATTCAGTGACACAATTAAAAGACCAGATTTATAAATTTTTGGTGTAGAAATGGGTATAGGCTAATGGTATAAAAAGTTTGTTTAATGGAATAATGACAGAAATTTCCCCAAAACTTTGGAAAGATAGAGATCCAGGTACAGGAGGCATTTAGAATCCCAAACATATGTGACCAGTGACCAGAAAAGAACCTTCCATATGACATTATAATTAAAATGGCAAGAGTACAGAAGAAAGAAAGAATATTGAAAGTTGAGGCAAAGTGCTAAGTTGTTTTAAATAGACATACCCATCAGAATAACTGTATATATAGTACCTTACCCATTTCTCTCTGGTTCTGTTCCTCTCCTCTGCTCCCTGGCCACCATGAGCTAACAAGCTTTGTTCTGCCACACTCTTCTGCCATAACATTCTTGCCTTGGAGCCTTGTGACCATAAGCTAAATCTCCCCAAACTGTTAACTAAATTAAATGTTTTCTTATTTAAATTGTGAATGTCAGGTATTATGACCAGCAAGAGGTAAACTGAGTAATACAAGCTTCAAATATTTTTAAATTAAATTAAATTTTTCTTTATTAATACATGTTTGCCATACATAATGATCACATTCATCATAGGTCATTTGTACCTGAATGTAATATATCTTAATTCTTTTTTCACATTCCCCACTGTTTCTTTTAAGCCTCCTTCCCCTCCCTATTTGAGGAATTTCCACAGTGGTTGCACCAGTCTACATTCCCACCAACAATGAAGAAGAAGTTCCTTTTTCCCCACATCCCTGCCAGCATTTGTTATTGGTTGATTTTGTGATGGCAGCTAGTCTATCTTGAGTGAAGTGGAATATCAGCATTGTTTTAATTTGCATCTCTTGAATAACCAGTGATGTTGAACATTTTTTCATATGTTTATTTGCTGCTTCTACTCATTTGTCTGAGTAATGTCTGTTCATTTCAGATGCCCATTTTTGGATTGGGTCTTTAAATTTGGGGGGTCTGATATTTTAAAGTTCTTTATATATTCTAATGAGTATACTTTTGTTTGAGGAATACTTGGTAAAATTTTTTTCACATGTTTTATTTTCACTCTGTTGGTGGTTCCTCTTGCTGTGCAGCTTTTTAATAAGATGAGATTCTAGTTGTTGATTCTTTGTGCTAGTTTGAATGCAATTGAGGTTTTGTTCATAGTCTTTTCCTATGTCAGTGTCTTCAAAAGTTCTACCTAGCTTATCTTCTAGCAGGTTTAGTGTTTCTGTTTTAATATTTCGATTTTTAATCCATTTCATTTTTAATTTAGTGCATGGTGGTAGATATGGGTCTAGTTTAAATCTTTGGCAAGTTAAAACCCATTTTTCCAGCTCCATTTATTAAAGTTACTATCTTTCCTCTAGCGAGACTGTTTAGCTCCTTTGTCAAAGATGAGCTGGCTGAGTATGTCTGGAGTTGTTTTGGCATCTTGTACTCTGTTCCACTGGTCCTTGGGGCTGTTTTTTTGCCAGTACCATGCCTTTTTTTAAAAAAATCGCACTAGCTTTATAGTATAATTTTAAGTTGGTGATTGTGACACACCCCCTACCTTGTCTTTATTGCCTAGAATTGCTTTTGCTATTCTAAGTCTCTTGTTCCAAATGAATTTTTGGATTGTTTTCTCAAGGTCCATGAAGTATGCTCCTAGAATTTCAATTGGGATTGCATTGAATCTATATAGCAGTTTTGGAAGTATGGCCATTTTCAAAATGTTGGTTCTTCATACCCAGGAGTAAGGGCTATCTTTCTAATTTCGGATATCCTCTTAGATCTCTTTTTTCAGAGTGCTATAGTTTTCAGAGTAGAGGTCTTTGATTTCTTTTGTTAGGTTGATTCCTAGGTATTTCAATTTTTTGATGCTATTGTGAAATGAATTGTTAGCCCCATTTCTCTCTTTGTGAGTCTGTTGTTAATATATAGGAAAGCTACTGATTTTTGTGTGTTGACCTTGTATCCAGCTGCTTTTCTGAATTTGGTTATTAAGTCTAGGAGACTTTTGGTGAAGTTCTTGGGGTCTTTTGGGGTCTTCTGTATAGAGTATCATGTCATCTGCAAATAATGACAGTTTGACTTATTCATTTCCTATCTTTATTCCTTTTATTTCTTCTCTTGTCTAATTGCTGTGGCTAATGTTTCCAAAACTATATTGAGCAAGAGTGATGATAGTGGATATATACCTTTGTCTGTTCCTGATTTTAGTGTAAAGGATTTCAATTTTTGACCATTTAGTATAATGCTGGCTATTGATTTTTCATAGATGGATTTTATCAGATTGAGGTAGAAACTGTCTATTCCAATTTTTTGTGGGTTTTTAAAATCATGTGTGCCTGTTAGATTTTGTCAAACACTTTTTCTGCATCTATTTAGATGATCACTTGGTTTACTGGCTCTCATAATATAGTATGTTACATTTATTGATTTGTGTATGTTGAGCCATCCCTACATCCCTGGGATGAATACCACCTGGTCAGGGTGTAAAATCTTCTTGATGATCTTCTGCATTTTGTTTGCCAATATCTTATTAAGGATTTTTGCATCTGTGTTCATTAGTGAGATTAGCCTATAGTTCTCTTATTCGGTTGGGTCTTTCTCTACTTTGGGGATCAAGGCATTGCTTGCTCCCAGGAATGACTTTGGGAGTATTGCTTCCCTTTCAATTTCACTGAAGAGTTTAAACAGTAGTGGCAATGGTTCCTCTCTCAATGTCTTGTGAAATTCAACAGTGAAGCCATTAGGGCCTGGGATTTTCTTAGTGGGTAAGTTTTTAATTATGTTTGCAATTTTGTTGATTGATATTGGGCTGTTTAGAATTTTTAGGTCTTCTTTGTTCAACTTTGGTAAATGTGTCTAGGAATCTGTCCACTTCTTCTGTGTTTTCTATCTTATTGGTGTATAGGTTCTTGAAGTAGGTGTTGATGTCCTCTGGATTTCTGCTAGGTCTGTTGTAATTTCACCCTTTTCATTCCTAAGTGCATGTAGTTGGGCCTTTTATCTCCTTTTTTTTGGATAAGGTTGGCTAAGGGTTCGCCAATTTTGTTTATTCTTTTGAAGAACCAACTCTTTGCTTCATTCTTTTTTTTGTTTTTGGTATTGTTCTCTTATTCTCCATTGCACTGATTTCTGCTTGGATCTTTATAATTTCCTCCCTTGTATGAGCTTTGGGTTTGGTTTGCTCTTGTTTTTATAGAAGCCTGAGGTTCAGCATCAGGTTGTTAAATTGAGCTCTCTCTTTTTTCCTAATATGGGTATTCAATGCTATGAATTTCCCTCGTAGTACTGCTTTCATTGTGACCCGTAGATTCAAATATGTTGTATTGACATTTTCATTTAATTGTAGAAACTGTCTGATTACTTTTGAAATTTCTTCTGTGACCCATTGGTTATTCAGAAGTGTGTTGTTCAATTTCCATGTGTTTATGAAATTATTGAGGTTTCTTTTGCTATTGATTTCCAATTTCATTCTACTATGGTCTGATAATATACAGGGGATTACTTCAATTCCTTTGCACATATTTAAACATGTTTTATGAGTGAGAGTCTGGTCTGCTTTGGAGAATGACCCATATGCAGCTGAAAAGAATGTGTATTCTGATTTTGTGGGGTGCAACACTCTGTAAACACATCTGTTGAAGTTTATTTGTTCAAGAGTTTTATTGAGTTGTAGTATTTCATTGTTTATTTTTTTGACTAGTTGATCTATCTATTTATGATAGTGGGGTATTGAAGTTCTCCACTACTATTGTATTAGTGCTTATTTGATTTTCCATGTCCATTAATATTTTTTACATACTTTATATACTTATATGCTTTATATATTTTTTATATACCCTAATGTTTGGTGCATATATTTTTATGATTGTCCTTTCTTCATCTTGGATTGCTCCCTTTACAAGGATGTAGGACCCTTCTTTGTCCTCTTAATCAGTGTTGGTTGAAATCCACTTGATCTGCAAAGAGAATAGCTACTCCTGCTTTTTAGGGGGGTCCTGTCACATGGAATATTGTTTTCCACCTTTTAACTTTCAGTCTATGTGTTTCTTTTTGAATTAAGTGTGTTTCTTGTATGCAGCATATTGTTGGATTTTGCTTCTTGACCCATTCTGCCAGTATATTTCTTTTGATTGGTGAATTGAGACTATTAACATTGATGGTTATAACTGACATGTATTGGCTTATCTTTGTCATGACTTTTTTTGTTGTTGGATTCTCCCCCTTTGCATTTAGTTTCTTATTGTGCCTGATGGATTCATTCTGCTCGGCTTCCTGGGGTTGTGATTCTCATTGTCTTCTCCTAGGATATTGTTTAGAATTGTTTTGAGTGCTGGTTTGGTATTCATGAAGTTCCTCAGGTATTCTTTGTCATGAAAGTATCTTATTTCTCCATCAGATTTTTTCCCTCTTTATCAGTACATTTAAAGCGAATAATACACTTAAATTTATCATTGGGTCTTGTACCTTTACATGATATGTCTTGGTTCTTGTTTTTTCCCCATACCCCTGTTCTCCCTTCAACCCCTTCACCCTTCCCTACTTACAAAGACTTTGTTTCAGTATTTTCCTGTTTTCACATTTTTCCCTTATTTCCTTTCCCCTTCCCTTCCCTCTTCCGCTTTAGCCATTTTCTTCCTATTTATCACATTCATTTATACTGTTTGAACCTTAATTACACTTTTAGTTTTTCTCCATCAGTTTTGAGAGATAGTTTGGCAGGGTACATCAATCTGGGTTGGAGGTTGTTTTCCTTTAGGGCTTGAAATGCATTACTCCATCCTCTCCTTTATTTGAGGGTTTGCTTTGAGAAGTCTGCTATGATTCTGATGGGCTTTCCTTTGTATGTGATTTTTTTCTTTTCTCTAACTGCTTGTAGAATTTTGTTTTTCTGTTGGGTTTCTGGAATTTTAACTATTATATGCTAATATATAGATTTTTTTTTTTTATCATGGCTAGTTGGAGTCCACTATGCCTCACTTTTCTGTATGTCAAGTTCTTTCCCCCTACTTGGGAAGTTTTCTGCAATTACTTCTGTGAACAGTTTTTTTTTTTATGTCATTTGCACTCTCTCCTGTTTCTTCATTGACTCTGATTAGTCTTATGTTATTCTTCTTTGCATTGTCTAGTAGCTGCTGGATTGATTTCTCATGATCCCTTACTATTTTTAAGAAATTTTTCTTTTCCTGGTCACTAATTGCAATCCTGTATTCTATATCTGAAATTCTGTCCTCACATTGGCTCATTCTGCTGTGTAAACTTTCAGTGGAGTTTTTAATCTCCTGGAATTCTGTTTGTATCTGTTTTATGGATTCCATTTTTTTCCTATGTTGGGATTCCATTATGTTCCTCAGCTTCTCTATTTTTTTTTTTGTTTGTGTCTGCTCTAGATTTATTAATCATGTCTTGCACTATGGACACAATCTCTGTTGTTATCTGAGAAATTATTTCTGATTTCATTTTTTCCAGATCCTCTTTTGTTGCCAGCTCAGGGAGTCTAGGTGGTTGAGTATCAGATCGTTTGGTTTCATTTCCCTTTGGGTTTGCCTTAGGTGCTGGAAGTCTGATTCTGAGACTTGTTTACGTGTCTTCCCATTTTAACAGATGCAGCCTGCTGTGCCTTTGTTGAAGCAACTTTTTGCTTACCCAGTGGTCTTCAGTTCTCAGCAAGCCACTGAGCAGCCTTTTCTCTGCTGCTCACCAGCATACCAATTCTTAGGTTCAGAATAGTTGCTTTCTGAATCCCTAAGCTGACCTGTTGTCTGGCAGGGCTCTCCCTGGGGTCTGTACACCCTTGGATGGTATCTAGGCATGCCTCTGGCTAGGTCCTGCCCTCCTATGTGGCTGATGTCTGGGAGAGCCTTTTGGCTGGGGGCTGTGCACCCCAGACCCTGGTATCTGAGCAGGCTTCAGGGTAGGGTCTCCATGCATCTATTGATAACGTGAGATGGGCCTCTGGCTGATGTTTATGCACCTGTGCAACTATTTTCTGAGCAGCCCTTTGGCTTGGACCTGTGTGCCCAAGCCCCTGGGGTCCACGAGGGGCCATAGCTATGTTCTTCCTACAGCCATGTTGCTCTGGTCCACACTGTTGCTCGCAGAGATCTATCTGTGTGCACTTACCAATGGTATGGGACGGGCCTAGCCTGTTTTTGTAAAGGTAGGAAAAGAAACAACTCTATAGGGCAAGTTTGGGCCAAGTAAAAGTAGGAAAGGAAGTTCTTGCAACAGTGTGAGAGTGGGTTACCATACAAGAGAGAATACAGTGGTAAAAATTCATTGTGGGCTCTTGTTTTTGTATCACCCACTCCTCAGGCTGACATCAGGTCTAGGTCCTCCTATTGAAAACCTGTTCAAGTTCTTGCCAGAAATTTATGTGTAGGGCTTTGGGAACTGTTCTGTGCATGTGTCCTGGGATTTTGTAATTAACAGGTCATGCCTGCTTCCCCAGCCAGTTTTGCAATGCCCTAACCTCCCACCTAATTTCCCACTGAGAGACACATATCCCCATAATTCTGTGTGAAATGCTATGGAAGTGGAAGTCTCCATCTTCATATGGCTACTTACTGCTGAAAGGGGCTGTAGGCCTCATCTACCGGGGAATTACTCTCCAACTACCTTGGGACATTGTGGCTCACTTGCTGGGTTGAAGAAAAAAACATGGAACAATATTGGAGTTTTGCTTCCTGAGGAGCCTCAAGTCTTCCAGAGGTTCCAGGAATAGCTTTCTCCTTAGTTCTGCTGCTTCTGGCTGGCTAATCCAGATATGTTATAGTTGGGGGTGCTGGAGTCTCCTTCTGGAGGTGGTTTCTATGTTCTTTCTATCCTGAGCAAAGAATTGGTCAAGATAAGCACAAACTGTAGCAAAATTTTATTTACGGTAATAAAATAAACAGGCTTTGCAGAGCAAGTTTGGGCCAAGTAAAAGTAGGAAAAGAAATATACCCTACAGTGAGTGTGGGCCACCATGCAAGACAGAATATGGTGGCCTTTTTTCTTTAATTCTGTCTGAGTGATAATCCATCAACCTTATATTCAAGTTTTGATATTCTTTCTCCTGCTTTACCTAGTACATTGTTGAGGCTTTCAGTGGACTTATTAAGCTTTTCATTTCCAATGTTCCTATTTTCTGTTTCAGAATCTTTTTTCTATTTGTTGAACTGCTCCTTAATACTTTGAATTGTTTTCCTTAATTAATTTATACTGATTATATGTGCCCCTTTAGGGATATCAATCAGTGTTTAAATCAGTATTTTGAATTCTGGCATTTTATCCACTTTAATATCTTTGGAACCTTTAGAGAAATGTTGTTGTCTTGTTTTCTCATATTTAATTTTTTCCCCTTTTATTGAGTTTATTGGTACATTTAAGGTATACAGTACAATTACATTCATCATTGGGATCATGTACCTTTACATGACAGGTCTTGGTTCTCATTTTTTCCCCCTTGTCCGTGCCCTCCCTTCACCCTCTACTTGTGTTACTATGTTAAGATTTAGGTATCTGTTGGGATGAGTATCTCTTCTACTTTTTTGTGAGGGTCTTGTTTATGAACAGCTCTCTCTTTTTTTTAGAGTAGAAAAAATTCATTGAAAGAAAGCTACTGTCTAAGAGAGACAGGAGGGGAACTGCAAGGTGGGTTACCCCTGTGAACAGCTGTCTCTTAAGGACTCCATCCTCAGTACTGTTTAAAAAGGAGAAGGCAAACTATAGTAACAATGACAACATACATAAATACAGTAAAAACAAATTAAAACCTAAAACTATCTGACCAATAATAGTAGGAAATAAAGGAATAAAATAATATAGAATAAACTAAAAGATAAACAACTAATAAAGGTAAAAGGGATAATAAAGCCAGGTGTGGTGGTGCACACCTGTAATCCCAGCACTTGGGAGGCTGAGGCAGGAGGATCACTGTGAGTTCCAGACCAGCCTGGACTACATAGTGAGTTCCAGGTCAGTCTCAACTACATAGTGAGACCCTGTCTCAAAAAAAAAAAAAATTGCAAAAGGGATAGTAAAATAATTAAAAAGGGAAGCAGGGAAATGGTAAAAGAATAAGACTTAAAAGAGGAAAAGGAACAGCCCAATTGCCTGTCAATTGGAGACTGGATAAAGAAGATGTAGTTTTTTGTTTTGTTTTTTTTTTTTTTTTGAGACAGGGTCCCACTATGTAGTTGAGACTGACCTGGAACTCACTATGGAGACCAGGCTGGTCTCGAACTCACAGCGATCCTCCTGCCTCAGCTTCCTGAGTGCTGGGATTACAGGCATGTGCCACCACCCCTGGCGAAGATGTGGTTTTTCTATAAAATGGAGTACTACTCAGCTATAAAGAATGAGAACCTAGAGTCATTCATAGGAAAATGGATGCATATTGAGGCCATACTCTTAAGTAAAAGAAATAGGATAAACGTGTACATACTGAATAGTTTCTCTGGTATGAAAAACTAAAAGTGTAAGTAAGATCCAAGTTATATAACTGATAATGTGAACTAGGAAGAAAACAGCTAACGGTGTAGGGGAAGTGGAAAGAGTAGGGGAAAAGAAATAAGGGAAAAGAAAAAATATGAGAAAAGGAAAAAGTGGAAACAAAGTCTTTGTAAATATGGGAGGGTAGAGGGGGTAAAGGGAGGGCAGGGTTATGGGGAAAAAATGTGAACCAAGGTCTGTCATATAAAGGTACAAGATCCCAATGATTGATGTAACTGTACTGTATACCTAAAAAGTACCAATAAACTCAATGGAAAAAAAAAGAGGAAAAGGGAAGAAAAATGAGGAAGATGAAGAGGAAAGAGTGAGATAAAAAATTCAAGTGAAGGGCTCGGGATTTAGTTCAGTGGTTCGGTGGCCTGCCTTGCAAGCGCAAGGACCCGAGTTCAATTCCCAGTACCAAAAAAAAAAAAAAAAAAAAAAA
>NW_022900928.1:13418846-13443625 GCF_012274545.1 Fukomys damarensis
AAAAAAAAAAAAAAAAAAAAAAATTCAAGTGAAGAATAAAAAGAAAGAAGTAATTATATGAAAGAGTGAGTCCAAAAAATTCTTTCCAACCTAGGTGCTTGGATTAGAGAAGCTGCTTTTCTTTTTTCAGACAGGGTCTCACTATGTAGTTTAGGATGGCCTTGAGTTCACTATGTAGCCCAGAGTGACCTTGAACTCACAGCAATCCACCTGCGTCAACCTCCCAAGTGCTGAGATTACAGGCACATGCCACCGTGCCCAGCTTTTCTGGGTCTTCTAATACTAGAACTTACCAGGTATGGAATTGTAGTTGGGTCATGTTGTGATTGTTCTTTGCTCTCAGCAGATTGGCATTGTATGTAAGCAGTGATCTTCCTTGAAGTTCCTGCTGGGTTGGGTTGCATAATGCTATGTGATCTGCGGCAGTGTTGTATTCACTCCAGATTCTTTTCTTTCTAAAATATGTACCTAAAGCTGATGCTAGCCCCAGTTAGCTTCATGTCACCTGTGCTGTACAGGTGCCTACTCTCCCCAAGTTTATGTACCTGGTATGGTAACTAACATCCAAGCTGAGACATACCCCTAAGTGTCAGTGTGGGCTAAATCAATCACTAAGTTCTATGCCAGTGGCTAGGAGGGGTAGCCATAGGAATTGAGCAATCCTTGGTACTCTCAGACTCAGCCCCTTCCTTAAACTGTGTGAGATCAGTCTTACTCCTCATAGCAGAGGTACTGACCACCCTCACAGTCTGAGCTTCGTGCTCCTTAAGCTTTTCAGTGGTTCTGTGACTGACTGTTCCCATCTCTACAACTATATCTTGTGACTGTCTCTCACCCAGTCACTGTGTCAGAGCGCATCCTGGGGAACCCTGAATTACTGTTGTTCAGTGTCTTCTTATCCCCTGCAATAGACCCAAAATAGACTCATTCTCAAGATGGCTCCAGTTATAGCACTTCAAGGTATGATGAATACTGCAGTAGATTTCTTCTCCAGAACTACCTTGCCAGGTAGGAAGAGTCACTTTCAGAATAAATCCCTTCCCAGGAAGAATATACACAGTATACTATACTAACTATTGTTATTCTCTTATTTTGTTATAAAATTGTTTTTCTTATAAAATAAAAAAAAGCTGCGTGTGGTGGCACGCCTGTAATCCCAGCACTCAGGGGGCTGAGGCAAGAGCATTACTATGAGTTTGAGACCAGCGTGGGCTACACTGTGAGTTCCAGGTCAATCTCTACTACATAGTAAGACCTTGTCCCCTGTCCCCAAATATAGGTTAAAAAAAGGTTTCAAGATCTCTTCTGTGGCTAGGATTGCTGGTCTATTGTTATTGTCAGGGCGGTCTTCACTGTCTGGGCTTACCTTATGCTTGCAGCTTTGGGTTCCCTACTCCCCAGAGAGCTGGAATTGGAGTTCCTCACGGCTTTGTACTTTTCTCCAAGTTGCTTTTCTGCTTCTCTATGTTTTTTAGCTTTCCTATTAGCTCTTTCTTTATGCCCAGAGCTCTTCCTCTCTTTCTTTTCAGAATGTAATTTTTTCTTTGTTGCCCTGACTCTTCTCACTCACAGAGTCATGCAGATACTTCTATTCCACTCTTTCCTTGCTTCATTGTTCTGGGGCCTGAAAGACAGTACATCATGGAAGGCAGTACTTGGCAGAAAAAGCGAAGGAATGGAGATGCATTGGGGAAGCAAAGAAGGGGTTATGCTACCAATATCCGCTTAAAGAACATGACTCCAATAACCCAATTTGCTTTCACTAGGCCCCACCTCTCAAAAGTTTCAAATCTTCCAGCCACAGGCTAGTGACCAAGCCTTTAACCATGGACCTTTGAGGAACACTCCAGATGCAAACTAGGATTGGGTGATAAGTCAAAACTGTCTTGTCTAATCAATTTTATGTAAACCTAACATTTCTATTAAAATGAATTAACAACAGTGCATTTATTTTTCTTTCATAGTTATGAAACAGTATATAATGAAACATATGAGGAAACAAATATACAGTAGAAAAACATACCAGAGCAGTTTATAGGTTAGTGGCTTTAGAAGTACAATTTTATTTAAGTAGACCATTTAATTTTTTAAAAAATTTAATTTATTGGTACATTCTAGGTAGACAGTACAGTTACATTCTTTACTGGGTTCTTGTACCTTTACATGCCAGGTCTTGGTCATTTTCTCCCCTTGTCCCCACCCTCCCTTCACCCACCCCTCCCCTCCCCACTTCAAACACTTTAATTCCATTTTTACATTTTCTCATATTTTTTTCCTTTACCCTTATTCGCCCTTCCCTATCCTTCTCACTATCCCTACACCTTTGGTCCTTTTCTTCCTATTTGCTAAGTGTCCCATTAGGATCTTGAGTACTATTATAGTTTTTCACACAAGAGATACTATTCGATATTTGCATATGTGTGCCTTATTTATTTCACTTCGAAGTATATCCTCAAAATGTACCCATTTACCTATGAATGAATCTACTTTCTCATTTTTAATGGCTGAGTAGTATTCCATTTTATAGAAAAAACATATCTTCTTTATCCAGTTTCCAACTGATGGGTAGATGGGCTGTTTCCAAGTTTTAGCTATTACAAACTGTGCTGCTATAAACATGGGTGCGCATATATCACTGTGGTATGATTCTTTCACTTCTTTTAGAAAGATACCCAACAGAGGGATGGCTGGGTCAAATGGAATCTCTAATCCTAGTTCTTTGAGGCATCTCCATATTGACTTCCATAGTGGTTGCACCAATCTGCACTCCCACCAACAATGGAGAAGGGTTCCTGTCTCCCCACAAATCTGCCAACATTTGTTATTGTGTGATTTCTTGATAGCAGCCATTCTTTGTGGGGTGAGGTGAAATCTCAGTGTTGTTTTCATCTGCATCTCTCAAATGACCAGTGATGTGGAGCATTTTTTCATATATTTACTTGCTGCTTTTACTTCTTATTCTGAGAAATGTCTGTTCATTTCAGATGCCCATTTTTGAATCGGATCTTTATATTTGGGGGGGCTGGTTGTTTCCATTTAAAACTTTATAACAAATAAAAATTGGTAAAAAATTTTGAGATTGTACCATGAGCATTACAATACATGAAACTTTCTAAGTTAGAAAAATTAAATCTAAAAAAACTGTTTAAAATGAAGTTAAGCTGAAATACATTTTTGTGAGTGTGTGACTCAGAGATAAAAACTCCTAGAATGACATACTAATCTGAAAATGCAAGATTTTTCTTTTTGAAAATGGTGAGCAATATATTTTCCTGGATGTCAATTATTTTTTAGTTTAAAATAAATTGAAATATAGATTAGCGAATTAGCTGAATAGTATTTTTGATTTAATCATCTGGAACACAGAGATATGAAACATGAAGAAATGGGATATATAGGAAAGATCAAGAATTGTAACATTTTTGGGCCAGGGATTTAGCTCAGTGGTGTCACCACCTGCCTCGCAAGTACAAGGTCCTGAGTTTGATCCCTGGTACCAAAATAAAAGAATTCTGACATTTTTACAATTAGGAGTCCCAGAACATAAGAATAAAGAAAATTCAGAAGAAAGAATGTTTTGAGCAGTGATAACTAAAACTTTTCCAGGTTTGGGAAATATAGTTATTCCATATAAAAAATACACTTTCAGTACTGAGTAGGGTAAATAAAAAATAGATTAAGGACTCAAAATTATAAAACTCTGGGTCAACTCTTGTGAATCTTTCTTCTGTGTCCCCAGGCTCCACCTATTTTCACCTTGCCTATTTATTTTTTCCTGAAATTACATTGTCTAACCTGATTGAGCTTCACTATCTCTTCCCAATTTCATTTAATAAAGTTGTTGTGGTCTCTTCTGGGTGAGAGGGTATAAAAAATGACTTACATGGGATCAGTTGTGGGTACTCAGTTCTCTTACCTTTGCCTTTCTTAATCCTTGCACAAGTTCTAGGGAACCAAAGTTCAGTCCTTCAACTACCAGCTCAGAAATCTACATAGAACCCCTACTGTTTTTATCAAGCTCAGTCATAGTTCTTTGAAGAAGGAAATGTTGCCCTTGAGGTTTGTGTAGATACTCCCTCCCCTTAATCCTTGTGTTCAACAGAAGGATGTTTTCCTGTGTCTGCCATCTTTTCTGTCTTCCCATCCCTAGAGATTATAACTGCAACCTTCAACCCTTATATCAGAAATATCCTTTTCTGGTCATCACATGCCATATGTAGGGGGATGACTTGTTATTAGGAGAGAGAAAGAGTGGTTTGAACAGAATATCTACAGAAATGAATAAGGCCCTTTCAGCATGGTTTTATGATCAGATAGATATTTGTCTTATGTCTCCCAAAATAGGTTCATCATAATAAAACTGAAGAATATCAATAAATTAAAAGAACATAATTAATTTTAGACTAACAAAAGAATTTTAGCAGCATTAGTCATGCTAGAAGATAATGTAACGGTGTTTATAAAATGCTAAAGGAAAGGGCTTTAGCTCAGTGATGCTGTGCCAGCCTCAGAAGCACAAGGTTCTGAGTTCAACCCCTAGTATCACCAAAGGAAAAAAAAAATGCTAAAGGAAAGAACTATCAACCAAGAACTTTGTCTTGAATCTTATGTTATCACTCAGGGTTGATGACAACATATAGTACTTTTTAGACACAGAAATATGAAGATCATTTAACTGTTTAAAAAATGAACGTACATATTACTCTTGCAAGAAGAAAGATGAGCTCAATGGGAAGGTGTAGAATAAATCATGTCAAGGTTCATGTTGTTAAAGAATTTGGATCTATTTATTTAACTCCTTTGAATATTTTTTAATATTTATAGTTAAGTAGGTTAAAAAACATGAGTAACCAGTAAATAAATGGATACTATCTATAGATTCCAAGTTAGTAAAAGGAAGAGAGGATAATATAAAAAGTATATCAATGAGATCTGGGGATTTGGCTCATTGGTTTTTCTGCCTGCCTCACAAGCACAAAGATCTAAATTCGATCCCTGGTACCAAAAAAAAAAGTTTATCATTATCAAGAAGGCAGGAAAAGAGGATAAAAAATGAAGTTTTGGTAAACATAAACGAAAATCAGGTCTGGAAAGACCCTCACAGACACACTTATTTGCTAATTCCTTCTGGGTCATGATCCCAGGCACCCACTCCTTTCACAAGACTCCATCTCCTAACAACACATGGAGCTATGAACTTGCCAGTGGGTTAATTCACTGATGACTATAGTGCCTCCAGGAGCCAGTCGCCTTTCAAAAGCTCTACCTCTCAACACGTGAGACTTTCTGAGGGAGATATTTTAATCGATCTCTATATTGAGAGACCTCTTCAAAACCTGACTGAGAAAATGTAAAGATGACTTGAATAATTGGCGAGATGTGCTATGTGGGTCGATTGAAAGAGTCAATAGTGCCATATATGAATTTCCCTGACATATACCTAGCGGTTAAATGAAATTCTGATAAAAATTTTATCAGGCTATTTTGGGGTAAAAACTCTGACAAGCTGATGCTAATATTTATGTATTTGTCATGTTTCCTGCCTCTGGCACAAAACACCGGACACCTGCAATTTAAGAAGGAGAACTTTAATTTGTTTTACGGTTTCAGAGTTTTCCGTCCATATTTGGCTGGCTCCAAGGCAGGAGCATCATGGCTGAAGGGTGTGGTGCTCTGGGCCAGGAAGCTGAGTGCAGGAAGAACTCCTAGAGGAAGAAACCCAGGACCAGATTGTCTCTGAGATCACATGCCCTGATGCATCCAGAAGTTGTGCTTTACTAATTTCTTAGGTATCTGTCAAGCCGATAAAGTTGACAGTCGAGATTAACCATCACAAGCAGAGGTTCCCAAACTCCCTACTTAGGTTTGATAATTTGTAGAAGTGAAAAGTTGACTTCCTAGATTACTAGTTTATTTTTTTTGTTTTTAATTTTTCCTGTTTTAAAATTTTTAATTTTATGGAAAAATGAAACAATTTCATATTCAATAAGAGAATAATAATAGTTATTACATTGTGTATTGTTATCTTCAAAGTAATTACGCCAAGTACAAGACATAAACTAAAAATATTCTTACAAAAACAGATAATAACATCTTTTTTTTTCAGTTAACTAAGGTAAACTAGTAGAATAAATGAAACCAATTAGCATACATATTGAAAAAAATGTTTTTTGGTACCAGGGATTGAACTCAGGTCCTTACACTTGTGATACAGGTGGCAGCACCACTGAGCTAAATCCCTGACCCTTTACTGAAGTATTTTTAAGGCAAAGGAATTCATAGTTTAGGGAAGTATTTGAACTTCTTACTTCCTGTTTATCTCTCCTATTTTGTTCTGTATTTGTATTTCTCATATAAGAAAAACCATGTGATATTTAAGCTTGTGTGTCTGATTTATTTCACCTAGCATTATGTTTTCAAATTGCACCAGTTAACCTATGAATGCCTCAAGTTTGTGTTTCTTTGTAGCAGACTAGTTTATTATTAATTGATATTTATTATTAAGTAAATTTCACCTAGCTAGATGAAAAGGATGTACTATTTATTGCACTCAGGGCCTTTGCACTAAGCACATCTCTAGCCTCCACCTTTTTTAAAAATTTTGAGATGGGGTTTGCTGAGTCACTAGGCTGAATCCCAGGTTGGTATTGAAATTGTGATCCTCCTGCCTCAGCCTCCCAGAGTGCTTGGATTACAGGTGTATACTTCTGCAGTCAGTTTGTAATAGGGACTTCTTAAAAATTTCTACTCATTAGAAGATATTGTTAAAAGAATACATAGAAGGGGTCATAGTCATGGACAAAATATTGGCAAAAACGTATTTGACAAAGGACTTGTATTCAGAATATACAAGCAATTTCTTTAACTCAATAAAATTAGACAAATAGCACTTTTCTTAATAAAAAAAAGATCAAAGAACTTGAATTAATATCTGGCAGTTAGGGTTGAGTGTCGAGTTGACTGGCTTTGGGATGTGCTGGGAGGGACCTGTAGAGCACACTTCTGGGAGTGTGAGTGGGTCTTGTAGGCATGACCTTAGGTGCTCTGTATGGTCCCTTGTCTCTTTTCTGATGTTGCTTTGCTCTGCTTCCTGGATGTTGTGAACTAAGCATCTTTGTTCTACATGCTCTTCTGCCATGATGTTTTTGCCTAGGCTAAGCTAGTTAACTGTGGACTGGCTTCTCTGAAACTACGAGCTGAATTAAACCTCTCCTTCGTTTACTTGTGGGTGCTGGATATTGTTTTAAGCAAGGGGAAAGCTAATTAATGAGAGGACGGGCCATGGTTGTGATTGTATCTGACTGTGGAGTTCAGAAGCTTTTAGAACTGGTTTTGGAGAGGTAAGAAGATTTGGAGGTGCAGTTTACAGAAGCCCTAGAAAGCTGTAAACAGAACCTGGTGAGTAATGCTGGTCAGAGCTCAAAAGATCAGACTGCTAATAGGAATGCAGATAGAAAAAGATGTGCTCAGGGGGTTTCAGTTGGGAACAAGGACTCTACTAGCTGTTGAACTAGGGCCATACATGTTATGCCTTGGCAAGAAATTTGTCTACATTTTGCCCATGTCTTGAAATTGTGAGAGGCTGAAATTAAGGGCAGTGAATTTATTGATCTGGTGGAGGAAACGTAAAGCAGTGCAGCGGTCAGGCTGTGGCGGGGGTACTGCAGGCCGCTTTTAGCAAGATTTATAATGAGAATCAGGAGCAAAAAGCAGAGCAAGATAATTTCATCAATTTAAATTTTGGCCTAGATGGAATCATGGATAAAATTGGGGCCAAAGGAGGTGTAATTGCTGAAGAGGATAGTGCCATTAAAAAGAAACTAAGTATTTTGTACAGGGTCAATGGATTATATAGAAATGGCCAATAAATACATGAAAAAATGTTCAATGTCATTATTCACATGAATACTTCAAACTAAAACCATAATGATACAATGCTAAATAACAACAGCAGCAACAACAATAAAAATCAATATGGCAATACCTAGTGTTGGTAAAGAGGTAGTACAACCAAAATTTTCATGTATTACTCTGAACATTGCTTTGAAATGTTATGGCCATTCTGAACATTGCTTTGGCAGCTTCCTATAAAATTAAGCATAAACCAAGTATTCTGTTCTTAGGCTTTTACCGAAGAAAAATGGAAACATGTTACAAAAGCATTTTTACAAGAATGTTGATAGCAGATATTTTCATAATATTTAAAACTAGAAAGAATTAAAAAAATTTTTGAGACAGGGTCTTGCTATGTAGTTCAGGCTGGCTTTGAACTCACTATGTAACCCAGGCTAGCTTTGAATTCACAGTGATCCTCCTGCCTCAGCCTCTCAAGTGCTGAGATTACAAGTGTGCACTACCATGCCTGGCAAAACTGAAAGCAGTTTAAGTGTTCATCAATGGAAGCTGGATAAATTGTCATATATACATAAAATAGAATACTATTTAGTAATAAAAATGAAACTGTAATGCATAACAACATGGACAAACAAAAAAACATTTTCTTGAATAAATAATTGTAATAATACATAATACATTTATATGAAGAGTAAGAATTTATGGTGTTAGCAAGAATAGGAAAATGAGGGCCAGAGATTTAGCTCACTGGTTCTGCCGCCTGTTTTACAAGCTCAAGAACCTGAGTTAAATCCCCGGTACCAAAAAAAAAAAAAAAAAAAAAAAAAAAAAAAAAAAAAAAAGAATAGGAAAACGAATGTATAGTGAATCATGGAATTGACTGGGAAAAGGCAAGAAATATGTTTTTGAGATGATGGTCATTTTCTATACCTGATAGAAAGGTTTATATACATGTGATTATTAATTGTGATATTTAAACTTGCCTTGAGCAAGAACCACCTAGCAGGTTAGTAAAGCTGTGAGTGTGTCTGTGGATCATTGACAGATCAGCTGCAAACTAAGGAGGGAAGACCCACCCCAGATGTGGGTGGCACCAACCACTAGGCTTTTGCCCTAAGTGGAAGGAAAAGAGAAAGAGAAGGAAGCCTTCCTGCTTTTCTTCAGAGGAGCTCAGATCTTTGCCGTTGCCTTTGGATGTTTGACTCCAGTTCCTTTACACGTCCAGTGCAGACTCTTTAGCCTGCCAGTGAAAACCACTTGACTTTCTGACACAGACTCACACAGGACTCTGCAGTGAGCTACTAGGCCTTCAGCCTTTGACTGGATCTTCTGGCTCAGGTGCATTCTTCCACATTTGATCTGGCAGGTGGCCATTTGGACTCTACCACTTCCATTCTGTAAGCCTACCTAGTGAATCATTTGTATAATATATATATATATTTTTTTTTTCTTTTATATTAATTTTGTTCCTCTACTGAACCTTATCTAATGTAGTAGGTAAGTGGGTTTGTAAAGTAGACTAATAGAAAAGAACACAAAGCCAAGAAATAGACTTTATAAACATGAAGACTTGATATAGACAGAAGTAGCATTGATAAAAACAATATTATCAATAAAAATTATGGAACAGTTGACTACCTATGTGAAAAAAGAAAGAAAAATTAGATCCTGATTTTTTTACCACACTAAAAAATCCAGATAGATATGCAAGAATTTGAAACTTTTGGGAAAAATACATGAAGCATATCTTTTTGACAGCAGATTAGAAAAATATCTCTTAAATAAGGGATACAAAAATGAAGGAAAGATGGATAAACTACATTAAGATTTAAAATTTATATACATTAAAAGACTTTAGAGTGAGGAGTCAAATCACAAAATGGGACTGCAGATTTGCAATGTATAAAATCGAAGATTTGGCTCTCAGAATATATAATAAATTCTTGTAAACCAGTGTGCAAAAGAAAAACATGCCAAGAGAGGAGAGACCAAAGTATATCAATTAGAAAACTCAAATAGCTAATAAACACAAAAGATGCATAACCTCAATGGAAAATACTTTAAAACAAGAAATAAAACTTAAAATATTGAAAACTGACTATGCTTAAAAATACTATATTTTGGAAAAACGAGGAAGTTAGAGAATAAATGCCTAAAAATAACAAAAATAATGAAAATGAATTTAGTCTCTGAGATATTATAGCCTTCTGCAAAAACTCTTGTATTACTTAGTAGAGCTACTAACACAGCCCCTTAAATGGTTAAAACAAATGGGTGTTTTTTCTAATGTGTCAGTTCAAGAGCAAGTAAATCAAACTAAGTAGTGTACTCTGTCATCCTCCCCATTAGCTTATACCTCTAAGGTTGGGATGCTCATCCACCAGGAAAAGAAAAAGCTAGACTATATAATTTCTGGGTTTTATCCATAAAAAAGGTGGGAAATGGTAGCCATATGACTAATTTATGACTGCTGGTATATGAGAGGCCATACATAACTCCAAGAGAATAGGAAAAATGTAGTCTTGTTTGATGCTTTATACACAACTAAGATGATTAAAAAGAAAGAGCAGTTAGGGCAGGGGATCTAGCTCAGTGTCACTGTACCTGCCTTGTAAGAACAAGGTCCTGAATTTGAACCCCAGTACCAAAGAAAGAAAGAAAGAAAGAAAGAAAGAAAGAAAGAAAAAAAAGAAAGAAAGAAAGAAAGAAAGAAAGAAAGAAAGCAGTCTTTTTGGGACAAAAGCATTCTATTATATGACATGGTGTTGGATTAAGAAGAGACAGATCAGAGATATGGCATAATTAATTCAGAAGTAGATCTTAGTGTTTATGGAAAAGGTGGTATTCCAGTTCAGTGGAAAAGGATATATTTGATAGGTAGTTTTGGTACCAATGTTCATCTGGAAAAGTCTAGATTTTTATATCATATGCAATGTAAAAAATACAAAATGGGACTGGAAATAAAGCTCAATAGGAAAGCATACACTTAGCATGTGTGAGGCCCTTGGTTCAATCTCCACTACCAAAATAGAGATGAAAAATCTCAAAAGTACAAAACAAATTCCAGACAGATTAATATTTTAAATTTAGAAAAACCAGATATTACAAAATTGCAGAAGAAAGGTTATAAACATTAGGAGAAGGCAAGTTTAAGGAAAAGGGATTATTGATATTTTAAAAATATTGTAAATATTTAAAATAAATAAAATATTGCAAAATTTCTAATCAACAATTAGTAATAAATGAAAAGAAAAAAAGATAGTTTGTAAAATATTTGCAGCACATAGAATAAGAAATTTGTAATTGCCCTTATATAATAGTAATACAAATTATACTGAAAATGTACTGGAATTTTGGGACGAAAGCAGACCAGGTTTGGCCACCTGCCTCATAACACCAATCAAGGAGAAGAACAATGGTGAAGGGCAGAAAAGGAGTTTTAATCAGTACTGACCATGCCAGAGGACAGATAGAGGTTCAAGATCTGTCTTCAAGGGGTTAAAACTTCAGGGTTTTATAGAAAAGGGGAACAAAAGGCAAAGGTGAGGGTTTGTTTAGTGGTGGGCTGGAAGGGTGGTGGGTGTTGCATAGCTGGCAACATAGGCAACCCTGGTCTAGTTGATGGTCTTGGGATTTATTCTGTGACTTCCTGTGAGCGTCTTCATTGCCTGAGGAGATAGGTCAGTTCTTATCATGAGATATTAGCTCCTGGTTTGGGAGCAACCTCAGTTCCCATCATGGGATAACTTCATCATGTAGTCTATGAGAATCTGCTTCTCTTGGAATCCAGGGTGATTGCAGGTTTAGGACAGTGGCTGGAGACTCAGGCATTTCTCCAGGGGGAACTGGACATTCTAAAAGCAGGCAGTTAGATGTCCCTGCAAATCCTGAAAATGAGTTATATACTCTTATCTTGGTGTTCTAAATTTTAAAGGGAGATGAGATAGTCTAGATAATACAGACACTTCTTAAGTGATTACCCTGCTTGCCTATAGAGATGAACAGGGATCTGACCCAAAGTTTTGAGGTAATAAGGGAAATATATAAAATGAAGGCAGAGATGCCAAACTTTATTTTGCTTTTAGTTACCTAGTGGGTACCTGCAGGTACCCCTGTTACAAAAACAACTGAGTGCTTACTTTGCATCAGTTCATTTAATATCCAAAGTGCTTCTTAAAATTGCTTAAAAGCCATTAGGTTTATATATGACAATTTCCAAAGGAGAAAAAATTGTTCATTTTGATCCCTCTTTAAGAAGAAAATTTCCCCTGGAAGCTTCTGCATTGGTTGGAACTATATTATATTTGCCTATGCCTAAACTAATTACTGCCAGGCAAAATGAATCATTTTCTGTTTGTCTTCATTTTCCTGTCCTCTAGACATAGCAGGATTCCAGAATTTAGTAGTTGGATTTTATTCCTCTTTCTCACTATAATGATCTCGTCTAACCACATGGCTTTACCTTTTAATAACTGACTTACAACTTTTATTTCCAGACAGAATTTCTCTACCCAACTTGAGACTCACATTACCTTTATGTCTTATGTGATTGCAACATGTCCCTAAACAAGTTCCTAGTATTCCCTTCAAAATCTATACCTCTTGCAGCCTTCAGCAAACTAAAAAATACAGTTTCTTGGGTAACAATTATTAGGTTTCTTTAAACTTCCTTTTCTTTTATTTGGCACAACCAAGCCATGAGAAAATCTTGATAGCCTTTTTTCAAAATTTATCTTAAACCCGATCACTTCTTATCACTTCTGTAATAAATATGTACTTTTAGGCCATTATCTGTCTCACCTAGGTTATTGAAAGTAGCTTTCTAGCTGATTTCCATGCTCTTATTCCTTTATAACTCATATAAGAGCACTCACAAAAGAAAACTTAAGTAAGATCATGTCATTCTGCAATAACCCTGCAATGAATTCCCATCTCATTTATTGTAAAAGTCAGAATTTCTTATGGGTTCTCATCATTTTTTTCTTCTGTTAGCTTTCAACCCCATGTTCCTCCTGGTATGGTTCATTATACGACAGCCACACTATCATTCATACTGTGCGTTGAACATGCCATGTTGTTTCAAATTAGAGCCTTTACATTTATGAAACTTTCTCTGGAATTTCTCTCTCTTCTCCTCTTTCTTCCTCTTCCTCCACCTCCTTCTCTCCCCCAACCCTGCCTGTCTGTCTGTCTGTCTGTCTGTTATGTTTTGGTGCTACTGGAGGTTGAATCCAGGATCTTCACACTGAGCTACATTCCCAGTCTTGTCCTTTAATTTTTTCTTTTTCTTTTATGTTTCCCAGTCTGGGCTCCTCCTTCAGCCTCTCTGAGTATTGGTATTACAGGCACACACCACCACACCCAATTTTTTTCCTGGTCATTCGAATGACCTACTCTCTCATTTTCTATATATCTCTAATCAAATGTCATCAGAGAGGGCTTTCCTAATAGTCCTATATTTATTTTCTTATCCTGGGAATTTTCTCTTTGACTATATTCATTTTATCTTGCTTTGTTTTCTTTGTATCCCTGTTATCATCTCCTGTAAAAATTATGGTCCTGTGCATCTTTCCACTTGAGAATATAAACTCCGTGAAGACAGGGAGGAACTTTGCCCATTAGGGCACATAATAGGTACACGTAACAGTATATACTTGTTAGATGAATACATTTTTGCAGGAATGAATGAACTATCTTAGATTAATAAGTGTTTACTAGGGTTCAGGATTAAGTATGATGCATGAGTTCTAAATACTGAAAACGTTTTTTACAAGATGGTGGCTATTGAGTAGGTAACTGACAAAGTCTGCTGTAGAATATGAATACTTTACAGAAAAGATAATATAAGTTGCTAATAAACATAGGAAAACATGTTCAGAGATATGAAATTAAATATTGGTGATCTCTTAATTGACAAAAATAGAAAAGTGATATATTCAGCGAGGAGACATGCATTATTTATTATTTTGATAATGGAAGAGTGAGTTGTTATAACTCTTTTGAAAGTAACCAGGTAGGATCTGTTAAATTAAAATATTAAAAATTCACTTTTGGGAATCAAACTGAGAACAACAAAATATAGAATATTAATTGTAGAATTTTACGGTAACAAAAACTGCAAATAATTTATATGCTCATAAATAGGGATAGGGTTATAAATATATACAATACTTATAACCATAACATATACAAGTATTACATTTGATTTAAATTTGAGAAGATGCCTATGATATGTCTTAAAAACAATTCAAAAGTGAAATAAATGGCAGCATTGTACTTTGACAAATTACAATGAATAAATATATTTATAGTCAGTTTACATATATGTACACGTATTTGAATAAATAAAAATATGAAAAATACACAAAGGATATTAACTTTATCATAGGGAGATGGGAATGGTCCTCAGTGTGGTGTTATTGAAAGGTGGTAGAAACTTTAAAAGGTGGGGCCAGGGGAGGTCTTTAGGTCATGGGAGAAATGCTTTCAAAGGGGATTTTGTAACCCTGTCTCCTTCCTCTTTCTTTAGGCCCCAAAGCAATGGGATCAACAGATCATGATCTTTTCTCTTTTTAAATGATTATCTCAGGTATTGTTATAGTGACTAAGAGCTGATTAACACAGAGGCTAAGTTTAAAATTTGCATGTTGGGCCAGCAGGCTGGAAACCTAGGAGAGCTGATGAGCTATTTCCAAACTGGAGACCCAGAAAGGTTGGTGTTCCAGTTTCAGTTGGTAGGCTGTATGCTGGTGGAGGCTCAGTTTTCTTGTTTTATTTATGCCTTCACCTGATTGGATGAGGCCTGACCATATTATGAGTGGCAGTCTGTTTTACTCAAAAGTGCACCAGTTTTAAATACTAGGCTTATTCAAAAACATCCTCACAGATACACTAAGAATAATGTTTGACCAACTGCCTGGGAACCATGACCCAACCAAGCTAACACATAAATTAACCTTCACCACTGGGTTTGGTGGTGAAAGCCTGTAATCCTAGCACTTAGGAGATTGAGGTAGGAGCATTGCTGTGAATTCAAGGCCATCCTTGGTTACATAATGAGTTCAAAATGAGCCTGGACTACATAGGGAGACCCTGTCTCAAAACAGAACAAAACAAAACAACCATTGGCGAGAATAATTAATAAATTATCTGATATATTAGACTATTTGGAAAATAATATAGAGAAACAAAAACATGGAAAAGTAATGATAGGAAGGTCCACAAGAAGTACAAAAATTATAAACAAGGCCTTCAGTGGGAGAAAGACATAAAGTTGTAGAAGAAATGACATTTATTTGTATTATATGACTTGGCCCTTCTATAAACAAAATTTCATGATAATGGAAGCATTAACTTGATTGAGCCAGAAGTTGTTACATTATTATATTGGTAAGATGGGGAAATGATATGAGACAATTAAATACTCACCTGCCAAAACAAGAAAAATATATATAATGACTGAAAAAGTCATTATATGCCCAGAAGCTTAAAATATTTACAAGTACCTTATTTAGAACTGTGGAACTAAATATCAAAAGAAACACGGGACTTGACAGTGATTGCCTTTGGGTGTTATCAATGGAATGGAGAAGGATGTGGCAGAGGTCCATTGTCTTATAGCAAAATTTTATTTTTTTTAAGCTTTTTCATGCATTATTTTAAGAAAAAGAAAATCAATTAAAAGTAAAAACCAGTCTTTACAGGATCACCCAGCAATGCTTCTTTTACTGTTTTTCATAAATTAGTGTATATTTCTAAGACCTGAAAGAAATCAGCTTCAGGGCAAAAAATAAGTTGGATAATTTAACATTAAGACTAAAAGAAACCTCAAGATTTCTGTCTCTCTTTTTGATTGAATTTCACATGAATCATTATGTATCGGTATTATTAGAATGTCCACTATAAATAAGGAGATGCATTTATTTTCTCAACATAAAACAAAAAAGTCATTAGGAAGTAGGAATGGTGTAGAATGCATAGTTATTAATAGATGTGTTAGAGGGCACCTCAAATGGTCATCTGAAAAAAATTCTTCCGTGTAATGATCTTTATAGATTATGTTAGAAGTTTACATATTAAACTATATGGCAGTGTCTTGTTTAGGATAGTGTCTCCATATATATAGTCACATGCATAGTATAAAACTATAAGACAGTCTAATACTTTACTTTATTTTTAGGTACAACCTTGTCCTCTCAGGAAAGTTGAGATATTACTCTCTCCACTTCCAGGATGTATTTACCTATTGTGAATTTGAATGACCATTCTTTCCAGTGCATCTATTGAAATGACTTGCAATGACTATAAACTGTATGCTCATGGAATCCAGACAACATGCTGTTTTCTTCTTATTCTTTTTAGTTCTTAGCACTCATATCTTATACATTTATATAAATTGTTCCTAGTTCTCTCATTTTAGGTTTTTTAGTTTAGCTAAGGACACCACAACATCACTGTAAGTAGTACAAGAGCCCTTGTCTAATGGTAGAGCAGAATATTAGCAGTCATGTGTATAACTCTGCTTGTGAGATACTACAGCTGCTCTTTGACGTATGAAGCAGTTACATCCACATAAACCCTTGGTAAGTTAAAAATGTCTAGTCAAAAGATGCAGTTGCCATATGTAACCTACTGAGCATCATAGCTTAGCAAAATCATACATTATAGTCCAGCTTGTTGTCACTTATAATCCTGTGGCTGACTGAGAGCTGCAACTCATTGCTGCTGCCCAATCTTTTAATAGAGAATTGTAATGCATTATTACTGGCCCAAGAAAAGATGAGGATTCAAAATTCAAAGTAGGGCTACTGACTGCATATTACTTTTCCATGATTGTAAAGTTTAAAAGTCATAAATTGAATCATTGTAAATTGGGAACATCTATAATTACAAGTAGAACAAAAATAAGTCTGCTAATTATAAGACATTTCTTGTTAGTTTCCAAATATTGTTCATCTTGGTAGACAACAATAGATTTGTTTGCTTTTCCAAATATAGGCACAAAAAAAAGAAAGCAGATGAGAAAGTTCACATTTTAGGTGTCAGGTCTGTCAATTGAAAATAGAAAAATAGTATTTCTAATAACTGTACAGAAGAAATTTGTGAAACAGAAATACATTAAAAACAAGAGCAAGTCTGCAAGATTGTGAAAGTTGGTACTTGAAATGGATAAAGTAAAATCATGGCAAAAACAAAAACAATGAAAACAAGACCCTGTACATATTTTCCCCTGGTAGATCAATATGCTCTATTTCAAGAAGATGGATTAGTATTTTGTTTTTCTATTTCTGTATTTGGAGAAAATCACAAAATTGTTGAAACTCTAGGTGAAAGACTAATATACCCCAACTTTATCTTATTACCCATTTCACATACACATGTATAGTTTTATTGCTATTAAAAGTAATTACTTGATTTTGATGAAAACTTTGAGTATATTTTATATTTAAGGAGTTTTCCAGTGCTGATGATTACAGTGTGTTTTACTTCCTGCCACCCTGGAAGTTCTTGCAATTTCTTTATCATAATTTCCAGATTTCATATTCCACATAGATAATGTATACTTATAGGGAAATGCTAGTGATAAAATTAAATCTCTTACTGACTTTGTAAAATTCTTAAAATTGATGGATAAAAATGATACACTAATAAACTACTTTAAAAAGAGAATGAGAACAAAAACATTGTAATCCCATTATAAAGTTTAGAATATATGAGATTTTGCATTCAAATTGATTTTGAAAACCAAACCAACTTTACAAATTTCTCCCTGTTGTATATTAAACATGATCAATAAGGATACAGTAATAGAAGTCTAATAATAATTTCAACCATTCATTTAGCAAACAAAATAATACTAAGTATTGCTGGATCAAAAGAGTTTCCTTGTTCTTTGTATTTAAATGATGATTTTAATAGGTGGGATGGTCAGGGGAAGGGTAATAAGGGAAAAGAAAAAAAATGTGAGAAAATGAAAAGATGGAGCGAAAGTGTTTGTAAATGGGGAGGGGGGGGAAGGGAGGGCAGGGACGAGGGGAAAAAATGAGAACCAATACCTGTCATGTAGAGGTACAAGATCCCAACAATGAATGTAACTGTACTGTATCCCTAAAATGTACCAGTAAATTCAATTATTTAATAAAAAATAAATTATAATACTCATGTAAATAACCAATTTATATTTAAACATTTTAATCAAATAAAGTCTATATGAATATATTTCATACTTTGTTATAATTTAGGAGAAAATCAGAACTTCATAGTGAAATACTTTCAATTTCAATAATAATATTCAACAAAAATAAATGCCCATAAAACTGGAAGGATATGTAATAATCTTTTGTTGCATTTTTCATATTAAACAAAAATTTAAAAATATGACAGTTTCATTGTATTCAACAATTTTTCCTAACTAGATATTTGCTCAGTTCATGTTAATATAGATACTATTACATGTTGTATTTCATGAATATTTGTTCCACTGTTTTTGCTTCAAAAATACCTTTTCCTTTTTTTACTTACATAGAAAGTATCATAAGTAAAATTAGAAAATAACTCATTTGGGTGACAGAAATACCACATTTCTGTATTCATTAGGTTATATGTATTTCTTCAATAAAAATAGGAGACACCTTGGACAATAATGAGAATTAGAATTTATTTATTATTTGTGGGTACCATGTACAGTTACTAAGCTGTAGGCAGGAGATAAATGCTCCATGAAGAAGGCATATTATTAGGATTTATTCTGAGTAAATAAAAACATCTAAGTGAATATTTGAAAAATTAAATATTTTTAAAAAAGCTTTTGGCACGGTACCTGACTTAATAAATACTATGAAAAAACAAACATGAAACATCAGTGATTTTAATATTTTTTATACCATCATTATCACATATAACTTGAAAATATTCATTTGACATTTTACAATATAATTTTAGATACTGTTACAAAATATTATTTTACAAGGTCACTTTTTAGCATTATATTTCCTCAAAATGGTGATGCAGTAGTTAATGTGGTCTTCAGTTTTGTAGGCAGCTAACACCTGGCTCACTGAGACTAACATTTTCACACCAACAAGTAAAACTTGGTAAGATAGATTATCTAATGCACAGATCTTGTGCTGTAGTTACAGTGTTAAGAAGTCCTTGTCATTATGAATGTGCATTATGAGTATATTGTACACAGTCCTGGTATGCAAATGTGTAGCATTCAGAGAAGTGAAATAATTCTGTGTTATTATTATCTTTGTAAATTACATCTTAAGAGTTTTTGAGGACTTTATGATAGCAGTTTTCTATAGTCACAGTCATACAGTATATGCAGCACAAAGTGTTTTCTTTCACTATTAACAATAACTGAGCCAATGAAAATGCTTTTTAAATATACACCCGGCAGGCAGTTATCTGGCTCTTCCTTCATACTATCCACAAACCATCTTTTACCGTCTTTTAAGACAGCATACGAAACAGCTTTGTAAACATCTGTTTTTCATTGTTGATTGTTAGGAAAACTGGGGATTTTAAATGCTTCTTTGGAATACTCTTAATCCTATCAAGAAGAGTAATTTGTATATGTTTATCTTTTCTTCTTTAGATTGTTCTTTTACATTGTAAAAATATTCATATACTGTACTTCATTTTAAAAAGTTACTTAAGGGTGATAATATTTTTACAGGTATTTAAGGACATAACTTTGTATTAGTTGAAATTATTAGTAACTAGGCTATATTATACATAAAGGACGTAGGGCAAATATAGACTTAAATATAATGTGCTTTTGAATCATTTTCAGAGCTATCTTGGACATATTCCATATTGAAATGTAGAAAATATAAGGAAAAGGTATTTGGTAGCCAACAGACATATTAATTTAGAGCTCCAAATCTCCTTTCATAATTGTTCTTGGGAAATATGCTTTATTTTCATAGGCATTTTCCATTGCAATAATTGAGCCATTAATGTCAACAGAATATCTTTGGTAGTGATATACTAAGAAGGCTTTGCAGTAATACAGTGTGACATCCTGCTAAATGAGAAGGATCTTTTGCAATAATTACTTTAAAAATATTAAAATTCTGGTCTGGTTGTTCTGAATTTTAATGTAAATGCAAATATATCTATCTCTTGAGAACAGAGCATCCATAATTTAATAATTAAATAATAAGTAATAACTAATAATTTTTAACCTATAAATAGGCTTAAGTAGCAAGAGTAAGGAATATTAAGAGAAGCAGTTGATTGTTAATAAAAACTTTTTTTCAGAGTGTACTCATTTAAAACATTTTATAACCTTTATTAAATTACTATCTTACCATGCAATTAGAATGTATTGTCATTTTTTAGTTTTAAAAGACTTGTACTTCATTAGTTTCTAAACTGGTAGAAATTGGAATCTCACTGTTCACTATATCTGCTTTTTACTTTTTGCTTTTCAAAGTTGTAGTGATGTAGAACTAGGCCTTATCACTGCATACAAAATTAATTGAAATGACATATTGTTGCAGTTTCTATGACAACCATATCATGATGCTAATGTTCTTAAAAATTTATAAACTATAATCTGTAATATGCTAATTCTAGTGAACATAGTTCACACTTATTTGCTTAATATTCATTTTAGCACTAAACTTTGTCAACTTTGGAAGTAGGTGGATAACATCATACACAATTACAGGGGCTTTATATATTAAGCCTTTGAATTTAAAACTTTTTCTCTGAAAATATAGAACTTTGTGTGAATAAGTGTTTTCCATTTGTTATTTTCTTAAACAGACATGAATGAACTTGAGGATGACCATTGTTGCAGGTTCTTAATATTATCTTCCTCTCCTTCCCTCATTAGAAAGATCATGTGTTCAAACCTAATGTAAAAGATGCGGATACAAACTGAAAATTCAATAACATGTAATGAGTTAAGTAGCAGCCAACATTCAGATATTTGGGAACACTTCACCTATTTTTTAGCTTTCATCTGTTTGATTTTAGGAAATAAATACCTCCATCACATGTGAACAATTATGATGCATGTTAAAGATATAAAACTTAGCAAGTTATAGAATAATTTTGCATAAAAATTATACAATCTGATTTGGAATACAGCTCCAGGTTTCTTTTAGATATGACTTAGAAGTAAAGTGTTATTTGGAATTGGTTTGTAACTATAGTCTACTTAAAGCTTTTTGAGATATATCATTTGTTAAATCAGAAAAACTACTTTTGGAAATGTATAAATTTATCAGTTAATGCAAACAGTTGGAGTAATTTAAATAGTATATACCAGATGAAATAAAGTAATAGTGTGTTGAATCATCAAATACTGAATACAGTGCTTCTGCTGGCATAGTTAATAAAAATTAACTTTCAGTATATGTGCAATAAATTTTAATTAATATTTATTGAGTCATAAAAGGTATAAAATATAAATCTTGAGTTAGCATACCTTTAAATATTTGCCTTGTACATATTAGACACTCAGTACACGTTTAAGTGTGTTTAACATATTTGTGATATTTTTAAAAACATATAACAAAAATCCTGAAATTTAAAAATAGCAATTGTGATTTTAGATTTTTAAGTAACATTTTAAGTTTAGAGAATTTAATCCAATTCATTTTTAAAGCACAATGCTAACACATAAGAATATGTAAAACAAAGTTACTAAAATAAACTATCAAATTTTTATGCACTGGTAATATTGGTCAATTAATGTTTTATTTTTTGATATTTATTGGTGAGCAATTTTTGAACATTCTTTTGTGCATGTGATTTTTTTAACTTGTATTTTTTCTAGGTATTGCAGTAGATCTAATGCTGATTTATGAAATCTTTCCAATGTGACTAAAATGTAAAATGAATGCAATGGGAGGAGTCATTTTAGCGGATGGCAAGCCTTATGTTTGGAAGAGGTAAGTGTTTCTTTAGACAGAAGCACATATGAAGGAATATGAATATTTTAGCAATATCAAAAGAATGTTATCATGAGGGGTACTTTGAATTTTATTGAATAAAATTTGCTTCTGTGGTTGCATTATCCTATAACCCTTCATCATATTTTTCCTTTCAATGTTTTTTATATTCATATTTTTCTGTATAATTATCTAGACTACATTTAGTCAGGAAAAAATCCCTATAATTCTATTTAACAGTGTAAGAGAAATATTTGGATGGCTGATAAAAATTTCAGTTTTCATCTGAACAATTCAGTGGCGTTAGTTTTGGCAGCCTTAAATGATGAAAAAAATAAACCCATTGCCTTAGGAAATTTTTTTTTGGATAGCATTTAAAAAATGTTACATGTTGTATTTTTAAAAAAATACAGTTGATAGGTATATTTTAAAAAAATATCAGTAGAGGTTTACAATGTATTTCTACCACATTGTATGGTGTTTTTTTGCCACTATTATTCTATTTATATTAAAGCAGAGCATATAGACTGAATAATGACTTCTATGTTGTTAAGATTTTTGTTTAAAAATTATGGAATTGGTCTCTGATTGCACATGTGATATGTGTTATAGTTACTATATTTCTCATTAAATGATGTTTCTACCTAGACTTAGTTTCTGCCAGTTATGTTAGGATTCAATGTATATTTCTTCCATTTAAGGTAGAATGAACTGCCAGAATTATGTGTGGCAAAGGCAAAGCTCTTTTGAGTTAAGGCTCTGGGGACATTATACAAGTCTAATGTTCTTCCATGAGGTTGGCTTACCCCACTAAAACTAAGAAATGAGATGATTTGAGGCTATTGCATACTTAAAGTTTTCATAGTGGATTAGACTAGCATTACTTAGTACAGGTGTTTCTATAATTGGGATTCCCTGGGAAAATTCAGAACTGTGTTCAATAACACTCAGCTTTCCACACGAGTGGAGGAGTGGTCCAGTGATAATTTGCTAGGCTGTGGCGTGAAACACAGAAATGGGGTCTGGCTTGGGGGCCTGTTGCTTTTTCTTCTTTGAAGACATTCTCTGTTGTCCATTAGTGTTAGATTGCTGCTGTTCTATTTTAAAATTTTAATTTATTATTTATTTATTGCTGACTAAAATATTATTTATTTATTGCTGCCTAAGTTGGAGTCAGCCAGAACTGATTTATACTTTCATATAATACAAACTAGTGCCCAAGTATCATTTTTGTTATGTAAATCGAATTCTTCTTCTTCTGTAAAACATTATGTTTAAACACTATCTCTGTACCCAAGCTGCAGGAAAAATGACCCAGGTGCCCTTTGGGCACAGTTCACCGAGGAGGAGGACCTTTGTTGGAACTTTATAGATGTCTCCAAGCCTCAAAGGCAATGTCCAGGAACAACAAAGAACGACCACAATATTTTGTTCCAGGATTAAGCTAGGGTATTCTTAAGCCTGGTTTCCTTATAGAACAAGACAAAAGTACACTACAGGAAGAACAGTGAGCAAATGAAAACAGGTGATACAAATAATAAGTCATTACTGTTTTATCTAATCCATTGTTAGCTACTCAGGAGGGCCAATTGCCTGAGAAAGGAGCAACTAGAGTTAAGCGCCCAGCTCTAGCAGCAGAACGTTGCTCTCCTGCACCCAGTTTTCATTTCTGAGACCTCTGTTTTTGACCTTGGGTCTGGCTGCAAGCCTGAGGCCCTTTTTTCTCCTCCTGTCCTGCACATGGAGAGCAAGTGGGAGATGAGCCCCAGGGAGTGCGGGTTCTGGGCTGAGCCGAGGTCACTGCAGAAGGGCAGTGGATCTGTGGCTTAGACCCGGACGGATGCTAGCCTCTTCAAAACTGCTCTACCCTCTGCCTCTGCCCTGGCAGTTAGTGCTTGAAATTTGTGATCTGCAGTCCCTGCCTGGGAGCTGCAGGCTCTTTGATCCGAGCTTTGTACTCTGCTGGGAGAATGCGCCTTCTTTCCATTCCCGGCTACTGATTTCAGCTAGTGGGCGGCTTTAGCCTTCACTCCTCTCGGTCCGGTCGCGGAGGGCAGGCCTTGCCTCAGTGTATTGCCCCGACGGCATGGTGTGCTCCCCTTTGCTTCCCTTTCAAGCAGTTCCAAGAGGTCGCCCAGGCTGCCGAGTCGGAGTGACTAGGAGGTCCCCACCGCGCTCGCAGTCTCGCGCTCGACCTCAAGGTGGCGACTTAGGCACGTAAACAAAGCGAGGCCAAGTCGGACAGCTGGCACCCTAGCGGCGCATCCTCTTCTCCTAGTTTCCCCCGCTGCTCCCCAGAGGGCTGAATTGACTGTTAAAGGGACCCTAGTTTGGATGAGGAGAGTGTCAGAAGTGTGTGTGCGGGAGTGCGTGTGTGTGTGTGTGTGTGCGCGCTCGCGCGCGTGTGTATCTATATGTGTGTCCGTGTCCGTGTCCGTGTCCGTGCGGGCGCCGAGGCGGCAGAAAGTGGTGATGTGGTGGAAGCCCTTGACCGAACCCGTCTGGGACGCCGCGAGCCTCCCCTGTATCACCTGAGTGAGCCCTCAGGCCAAACCACCAGGCGGGCTGGGACTTCTAGAGCACTGTGCGGCCCGAGATGTCTCGAGCAGTGAGCAACTGGCAGAAGGACAGCGGGTCTCGTCGCTGCCGGCAGCAGTAGATTTGCTAATCTCTTTTCATGACACTCACGATCTATGCGTGGAGAGACCTGGAAAATAAAGCCCTCCGCTGCGCTTGTGCCCTTCTCCCGGTGCATACAGGCTGACCCGAGTGGTAGCGGTAGTTGGGGGTGGGGAAGAGAGAGATACAGACATCGAAAGAATAAACGTGCGACAGTCATACAGTCTTACCTCCTGGACGAAAGGACACGGTTCCTAGAACTGAGATTTCCATAGCCAGTCTGCATCCCAGCTGTTTCTCCCGTAGGCGCTTTCCTGCCTAACACCGCCTTCTAACTTGGACAAGGCTGGAGCTGCCTCCCTCCTTTTCCTCCCCCCCCCCCCCCCCCCCCCCCCC
>NW_022900928.1:13443878-13466839 GCF_012274545.1 Fukomys damarensis
CCGCTTTCCAGACATTCACTAAACTCAACCTAGGGCATATCCAGAAGTCGGTACAGTACAGAGCTTCCTTTCAATCGTAGGGGGAAAATCCCGTTTACAATTTCTCTTAGGCAGATGGAAGAAGTAGCTGGTGACGGGACTTTGGAGGGGTGCATAGGAATGGCATGGGGTGTTGGTGGCAGGGAATCGCGATTTCTCTTAGGTCTCCCGGCTTCAGGTAAGGTTCTCAGATTCCAGTTGCCCTCCTGCAGAGCTGCAGCGGTGGGTGGGAGTGGAGGGTGCTCCTCGGGTGATCAGCTGGGAGAGGAGGAGGGTGGAAGTGGGGATGGACCCTGGACAGGCTTCACGGACACACATTGTCTTGATTGGTGTTCGTGCCTGCTCTGTGCCACTGCCTTGGGGAGCTTTTGAACAAGGTGATATGCGCCAAGCTTTTCTTCCCCTTTTCCCTCCCCCCTTCTATGATGTGTTTAGAAAGAAGTCAGTACCCTTCTAAAATAAGTTAAAAATCTTTCTCTGACTTTCCGTTTAAGATGTCAAAAGGATTAAATAAATGAAACTTTATTTGACCGGGAAGTTTACCCATCTCTGGTCTCTGGCCTTATTCTAATTCCATGGTGGTAATTACCCTTCGTTTCTTTAAGTGCAATAGATTTATTGCCTTAGAGACTATGCACAGTTTGATTGAATTATTCATTTTTTTTCTTTGGTGTAGACTGCATCTGGGGACTCTGATGTGACGTGTAGATTTTTTTTTCAGGAACAAAGGGAATGTGGAAATGAAAGAGAGAGGGAGAGAGAGGCTGGCAGATGTAATGAGACGCGGTGAAGGTGTACGCAGACTGGCACTCCCACTCCTCCCTTCTGCTCTCACTGCAGCCCTGGGTAACTCGCAGGCTAACACAAACAGCTTTTCTCCCGCAGCCTGCCCTCTGTCACTGTAAGTACAGCAGCCTTCTCTTATCAGCATGCAGATTCCAACCACGCACTCCCCCAGCCTTGGCTTTGCACCTTAGGCAGCA
The DNA here is from genome assembly GCF_012274545.1 of Fukomys damarensis. NCBI lineage: Eukaryota > Metazoa > Chordata > Mammalia > Rodentia > Bathyergidae > Fukomys > Fukomys damarensis. The sequence goes on from NW_022900928.1 coordinate 13,444,901, forward strand.
GAAGCACATTAGAAATTAACTTTCCTAAGCTAGGAAAGGCATGTCTGTAAAACTTATTTTTGATGTATCTTTATTTTTCTCAGGAAAAAAAAGTTCATGAATTTTTTACCACTTTTCCCCACCTCCTTTGTGGCGGTGCTCTCTGCTGCTGTCGCTGCGGTCGGTTGTGGTCTCCCCAACAGGATGACTGGCAGAGTCAAAGAAAATTTAATGTTATTCTCCATCCAGTTAAAGTCGAAGGACAATGCCTTGTCCTTTGCAAAATGACATCTTAAAGGACGCAGAGCATTGTTCACAATTTGCTTTCTGCTTTTGCTTCTGAAACATAAGTCCCGACCCCTTTGAGGCAGCGTCCCAAGGGCACTGGTATTTGGGAGTCCAGGTTATTTGGTTACTCCAAACTTAGGAGAAGTGCATTGCGCTGCTGGAGTGTTGGTGTGTTTGTTATCCCGTTTAAGGAAAGCAATTGCGAAAACTTTTGTCCATGCTGTAATTAAAGTTTTCAACTTCTTCTGTTTTACTCTTTCACTTGTCTTCGTTTCAGTACAAGTTCTCCTTTTGGGTGTTTTGGACTGAATGACATTTGTGTTTGTCCTATTCACACAGTACCTAGTTCTGAAGCCCTTCCTGAAAGAAGTTAGCGACCTTGCGATGAAGTTGTGTAGGTCTGAATTATGCGCCTGGCTGGTATAGGAGACTTTCAAAGCCGGAATTCGAGGTTTTAACGGCCGTTATGATTTTTGCGTAGGTGTTTTACATGTTAACTTCTTCAGCAGAATTAATTGCGTTGCCCTTCCCAAGTTCAGGGGGATCTCTCTCCAGGAACCTCTTGCGCTTTTCCTTTGCGAGTTCGTGCCTCTTCTCTGAAGGTGCGAGGCCAAACTTAGCAAAGCCGAGTAGCCCGTGCTGCTTGCGGAGCGCAGGGACACCAGACCGCGCAGAGGCGCAGAGGCGGCGAGGACCGCTTCGAAAGGTAAGTCGGCCCCACCCTCTCGCCCCTCCTTTCCTGCCTTCTTGCCCCGGAGTTCAGCACCCGGGGTTCCTTAGCCGCGCGAGTCTCCGACCCCCAGGGGAAGTGAGGTTGTACGCTCAGGCATCTGGCTGCCGAATGTCTGAGTGTCCTCTGCTCCTCTGGGGACTTCATCAGGAGCCCGCAGGCCGGGGTGGACCAAGTGACTGTCCTGCGCTGCAGCGGCTGCAAAGCTCTCCGCCTCGCCCACTGCTTAGTACAGCCTGCGCTGGGGCTGGAGGGAACCCTCGGCCAGCACTCCCGCCCCCAGAGCCACGTGTCAACCCGTGCACAGCTTGAAGTGCAGCACGGAGACCCCAAACTTCTGTTTCCTTCCGTTTAGAGATCAGTGTTCTGACCTGCTCCGGTTCCGTCGAAAGATCAACTTCGATATTACTTTATTAGTTAAAATCTAAAGAGAATTCTTGCTGCTCCTTTTCAGAAAGTCCGTCCTGGCTGGGTCTTGGACCACAGAGATCTTGATAATCTCTTCTTTTTCTTGCCTCCGGACAGCGGCCTGTGTCTGGTTGCCCGGGTCAGTCCTGCCTCCCAGAGCCCAGAGTACCTTGTGATTTAAAGAGGCTGACGCCCTAATCATTGGGAAACCAGACCTGTTTGCAATTGTAAAGACCCAGTAGGGCCCTAGTATTTCTGTCCCTGATGTTTCACCACTTTTGTGGCTCTTCCCTGAGGAATCAGGCTTGGAACATAACTTACCCCCTCTCTCTCTCAGGCTTTTAGGAAAGGTCATTCAATGTTAGCGTCTTTGGGCTTTGGAGAAGTTTTTTGTGGTTGAGTTCCAGGGCTGGTTACCACAGAGTGTGAGGCTCAGGAATCCAGAGCTGGGCCCAGTTGTGCCACAAGAGAGAGAGAGAGAGAGAGAGAGAGAGAGAGAGAGAGAGAGAGAGAGAGAGAGAGAGCTTGCACACACACATGCATGCGTGTACACACACACACACACACACACACACACACACACAGGAAAACTTAGTCTAGAAACACAGGTCTGGGCTTCTCCTTGGGCCTCAGAGGTCAAGGGGCAGCCTTACCCTGGGAGCCCAACTTTATAAAGGAGCTGGCCTGCAAGGTACCAGGGAGTACTGCTTGTCTTTAGGTTGTACAGACTTTCTGGCCCTGAAAATTGCAGTAGACACAAGACTTCTTGTCAGGAACTCTTTCTTTTCCCAACCAACAGTCATCAGGTCAGTTTAACTCAAACTGTCCAAGCTTCCAATCCTCAAGCATCATATTTCCCTGACAGAAACATCTGGCTATTCCTTCTGCCCCACTGATCCTAGGTATCCCTCATTACCCTTATTCCTGTCTTTTTCTTTCTCTTGTCTGGAGTTCATATGGTAGCAAATGGAGTATACATTAAGAAGCTAATATATGATTGACATCTCATTGTCTCCCTCTTCTTTGCTTGCTTACTCCCTCCATAACAAAGATGAGATTTTCTCCCTTTTATCCTCTGTCACTTAATCTATGGGAGATCTTCCTTATGTTAGCAATTTTAGATTGCCCGTACATTTTCTGGGGTTGTAAGCCACCATTCCTGACCTCTTTCTCCTGGTCTGTACATCCTTTCACAAAGTCTGTTTTATGAGGTGTCTCAAGGTAGCCATCTCAGATCAGCTTCCCCATAACAGAAGCCTTCAGAAATCTCTGTGGGTTAGGCTAGTTATGTCAGAACTTTTCTCCTAGCTTTTAATTTTGCTGTAGTTTTTTGACTCTCCACTGACCTCAGTTTCTCCAACCTAGTCTATTTCTTTGGGCCTAGGTTATTGCAGGCCAACCTTCACCCTTTGCATACCGCCTGTGGTTTGCTGCTGCTGTTTTCCAAGCTAATTTTCTCACCTCTTGTTTTGCATCTTAATTAATTGACACCATTATTCTTTCCCGTTCTGGTTCTCAGCTTTTTTCTCCCCAAGGAGATAAGTTTCCAGGTCTTTGCCCCTTTAGGCCATTTAAAACCCTTCAAATCTTTAATCTATCCTACACATTAATCAAAGGGAATCTTTAATTTGTATGGGTTTCAGGGGGATTATTAACATAGTTTTCTATATATGACTTATGCAATTTTATGTACTGTTTTAGGTAACTTGAAACTCCTCATCTTCTACAATCTTTAAATTACCTCTTTTCCTTTACAAATGTAAAGTAATACAGTATTTCATTTACTTACAATATTTCATGCAACACAGACTCATCCAACATTATAAATATGGGGATATTTTATTTATTGATGTAAAGATATAAAGTTTTCATTGGTAGAGTATACATGTCTTTTTATTTTTAAAAATTTAATTCATATACTCCATAATCCATATGGCTTTAGAACACTGCCACCTACATAAGTTAGGAGTCTGCTACGTCATTCCCTTTCCTTTGCATTTTTCCTTCTCCATGTTTTAAAATAAGTTTCTCTTTCCCCATTTTCTATTAACTGTTGTCTTCATGATTTCTGCTTCCTCCCTCTCTTTCTTTTCTCTCTTGATCATTTCTCTAATTTTCTTCCATCCTTTTTATTATTCCTCCGTATTCCCCCTTCTTTCCTTCTTTCTGGTGTTCTTGATTTGCGCCCTTCCCCTCTGGGTTTCTCCCATTGATTCACTTGTGGTCCAGTTCTCCATCCTAACATTCTACTTCCTAACATTCAGCCCAAGCCTCCTCCTGACTCCTAACTTTTCCAAAGCAAAGCTACCGTCCCGCATTCTCCTTTCCCATTTGACTTCCTTCCTTCTAGTGCGCGTTTTTCTCCCCAGCTGGCTACCTTTATTCCTTGCTTCAGTTTGCCTTCCTCTTGACTCCTCCTCCCAGAAGCCCCAGCCCTAATAGCGCTCTCCTCAGCCTGCCTCGCCTCCACCTAAGAATACTCGTCGCTATTTCGCTCTGACCCTGAGACTCCGTCTTTGTCTCCTTCAAGTTCTCTTCTAGTAGTCACTTTACTCTCCGTCCAGAGGCTCTCTAATCGACCTCCGGTCCGGCCGGTCTCTCTGCCCTCCTCTCCGCGGCTCTCTCTAGCCTCTGCCTCCCGCTCTCCCCTCCTTTCCCCCCTGCTCTCCCCCTCCCTCCAGCTTCCCCGCCCGGCTCGCTGCTCCCTCGCCTCTTGTCTCATCTTGCCTGTGTTGTCTGGGAGGGGAGCCCTGCCTCCTCTCCCTCTCTCAGATCAATGCCCTGGCCACTCACTTTCTGATGTTGCACGACGGGAAATGCTTTGAATACTTACGACATGGCCGCTCACACTGATTGCCAAGATTGACAGCACTAACCATCGCCTTCACTTGTTTCGGGGGGAAGCCCCTAGTCGCCCCGCTCCGCGCGCACCTCCTGGCACCCCCGCGGTAAACTTCAGCGGCTCCGCGCCGCCCCCGCCCCGCAGCGGGACACCCCCGCCGACTTGAGTTAACGGGCTGCGGGCCGCGGGGCTGGGGAGTTCTGCTCCCGTGCTCCCCGGGCCGTGCTAATTGACCTAGCGTCGACTCCCCTTCCTTTATTTTATTTTTTCATTTGTATGTTTCCCCTTTTCTTTAATGCCATTTACTCCCGCGGCGCAGCGCACAAGGAGCCCTCCCGTGCGGTACCATCCTGGAGTCCGCCCAGGTAACCGGGACGGAGCGAGCGATCTAGAGCGAGGGAGGCAGAGCTAGAGCTCGCGGCCCGCGTGTGCTCTACCTGTTGGGGAGCCGGAGGGGCCGGGGACAGGAGCCCAGGGCCGGGCCCCGGTGCCGTCCACTCCCGCCCTTCCGGGCAGCGCCGGGATTAGTTTCTCGGAGCTGGGTACCATCCTGGAGTCCGCCCAGGTAACCGGGACGGAGCGAGCGATCTAGAGCGAGGGAGGCAGAGCTAGAGCTCGCGGCCCGCGTGTGCTCTACCTGTTGGGGAGCCGGAGGGGCCGGGGACAGGAGCCCAGGGCCGGGCCCCGGTGCCGTCCACTCCCGCCCTTCCGGGCAGCGCCGGGATTAGTTTCTCGGAGCTGGGGCTGCGCACAGCCTGATTCCGGAGGCGGTGACAGATCTGCGTGGCGGGCTTCTGGTTTTCTTGCCGCCTCCCTTCAAATCCACTCCGAGAAAACACATGTTGTAGCTGTAGATAACTGCGTAGGACACTAAGGCAAAAGGGCAGGGAGAGAGACAGACAACGCAACCTTTGACAACAGAAAGCTGTTATCGCATACTAAGTACTGGTCCGAAAATCTGTCTGTCCTCTCGGCCCACCTTATTCCACCTCCGCCTCCCCGAGTAGATAGTCTAGTCTATAAAACTGGGAATGATTTGAAAAAGAAGTCAGGTGGCTTAGAGAATGAAATTTTAAGCCTCCGTGAAGTGTGAAGTTTGAAGTTTGAGGTAGGTATTTCTTGGAAGTTCGCGCAAGTGTGTGATGGAGGCAGCCCGTGTGCCTGCGCGCGTGGTCTCTCTCTCTCTCTCTCTCTCTCTCTCTCTCTCTCTCACCTCCCCCCTTCTCTCACCCCCCCCACTCCTGGGTGGTAGTGCCCTCTTTGCCCACAAGAGGGCAACATCCTGAGGGCTTTGTGAGCGCTCTGGGTCTCTTCGCTGCAAGCTTACTTGGGTTTGGAGAAAGTTATATTGGAACTTTCAAAGTGATATACATCTTATTTCTCGGTCAAGAAAGAAAAGGAGAAAGACTAAAAAGGTGGGAAAAAGAAGTGAAGAAAGAAGAAATAGAAAAGAGCCAGCCTACTCCGGGAGAGTCCTGGTTACACCGACACGAGGGGAGGGCTGTTTTAATTGTGGGTTTGGCCGACTGACGACTGGAATGCCCTCCTCGGCTGTCTTAGTTGTAGCCGGAGGTCATGTAAATCGATCTTAAAAGAATGCATAAGCCATAAATTAAAATAAACCCTCACCCAGGGGCTGATCCATAAGTAGACAATATCCAACCTGGACAAAACGGGCTTCATTTACGAGTCGATCTAAACAGCATCCCCCCAAAGAATAGAGACTAAATGCAAAGTAAGTTTCCTAGCAAATATTTTGTTTTCTTGAAAAGTGTTGGGTGGATTCGCCGCGTGGCTGCTGTGCCGCAGTTTTCAGAGTGCTTCAGTGTCAGCCCGACTCGGCGTGCGGGAGGTCGGGAGGACCCGCTGAGCTTCTGGGCTTCTTAGCGCTACCCCACCCTACCCCCATTTTGGTTTGGAAACTTTGGTTATTTGCGGGGTTGACGCTGGCGGATGGCGGGCAGGAGTCGAGGCCGTCTGTTGCTCTCTCTGTTGGGGTGAAGTTTACTCGGTGGAGTTGATAAAGAATACCCGGGTCGCTAGAAAACGCGCTTCCAGCTCGCACCCTCACCCCACCTCTGCTCCACCGCAGCTCTTCTGGGACCTGTGCGCAAGTTGCCTCCAGTTCCCTCCGCTCACCACCCCGCCCCCATTATTGGACATTACTTTTTATGATCTTTTCAGGAACAAACAAGCCGAACTCCAAAACAACCCGAATCTCAAGTGCTGATCTGTGGTCCTCTTTGCCCTGGACCCTAGGGCTGTGCGCCTGGTCCGAGGGGGGCGTGGGTGAGGGTGGCCGCCCAGTCCCGCCTGCAGAGCGCACAGCCGTCCCCGCGTTTCGTCTCCTTCCCGGTGTCCCCGCAACCCGGCCTGCGCCCTGCGTCCTTCTCGGCGCCCTGCCCGGGGCCCGCTGCTCATGCTCGCTGCCTCCTCTGCAGCCTGGGCCGAGGTCCGCTGCTCCCGGCTCGGCTCAGGGCCGGGGGCGGTGCTGCCAATCGTCCCAGGGCAGTGCAGGAGCCCCATCTCTCCCACGGGAGCTGCCTTCTGGTTTCTCCCTTAAAGGGCTGGGCGGAAAAGGAAAGGGCTTGTGCAAAGGCTGCTGGGGTTGTGCTCCGGCACCGGGAGGAGCGGCCCAGGGCTGCGGAGTACAGATTAGCTCTGTGCCGGGCTGTTCCGGGGCGCTTCGTGGGGCTTCGAGATAGATACAATTGGTGTGTACCGAGCAGATAAAAGGTGGTTGTTGCTGGCGTGCTTTAAGTTTTATTTCAGCAGTTTTACGCTGACCAAGTTTTAAAACGCTTGTTATGTGTGAATTGCCAGATATTGAATGGCTCTCCTATTTGAGAACTAAAAATAAGTCTTCGACTGGTCTGGCGGGGCTAGGCTGTTGGTGAGATGGGTTGTCCCAGGCTGCTTCTCTCTGTGTGACCTCCTTGAGAGCCGCGCCTGAAGTTTCAGGCTGGGGATGGCCCGAAGCCATCCCGGCGGCAAACTGCACTGGACTCGGACCTCCAGCAGCACTGTCAGTGGGGCTCTCCAGTGACTTCCCTGTCCCAGCACTTTTCTCTCACTCACACCTCCTGGGGCCGGGATTTGGGCCCTGACCAGAAGGCCCAGCTAGCAACCCAGGGGAGTAGGGACGGAATAGTGCTCACTCACCGCTCCCACCAGGGTCTCCTCTCCCCCTGCCCTTTAGGGCCACATGCCCTGATTTCCCTAAAGTCCGGATCAAAACAGACACAGCCCTGCCCAGTATATTTCCAGGAGGTAGGTTTGGTGAATGAAAAGGTGAAGTGGTCCGGTGCAAGGCGCTAGAGGGGAAGGGGGAAGGTTGGCACGGGACAGGACAGACACCTGACAAGGCCCGCCCTGCCTGTCCCCCATCCTGGCTGGCCCGCCTGCAAGTGGCTGGCCTCCCTAGGCCACATTCCTGTGCTAAGTGCGAGAGGCGGTGGGAAAAGCAATCCCTAACCCGGCCAAGAGCCGGTGAAGCTGATCCTGCGGTGGCATTTTGTTTTGAACAGTTGCTGGGGTTGACGTTTCCTCATAAGGTAAGGTGTCACTGGACAGTCGGCTGCCCAAATGCCACATGTATAATTAGCCTGCGCACTCAGCACCTCATCCCTGAGGCCCATAGGCACAGGCTTGGCCGACCTGATCCACTCAGCTGCCTTCTCGGCTGTTACAGGATTCCTGGGGGAGGTCAGAACTGCCTGGAAAGACTGACACTGTAGCTTTATCTTTGATTTTTTTCTTTTCTTCTCTTTTTCGCTATTTTATCTTCTCGTGGTTTTCAGCTGAGGGGGAATTATTGGTTAGAGAAGGTACCTGACATCAACATTAGAGTGCAGCTTTAGGATGAGTAGGGCAGTTACAGAGAAAGTCTGGCAGTATATTTATGCTCCACAATCAGCCCTTGCAGGCTGTTAGTCCTCTTCTATTCGCACTAACCTACCAGAACCGGCCAGGGATGGCATTGTATATCCTGGTTGAGCTAGTTTATTTCAAAGCTTCTGGTTTGGACTGTTCACCTGTCTTGGTTCTCCCTACAGCTCCCACTCCAGAGGTCCCTCAGGAAGTTAATGTCTGTCTAGAATGAAGCTTCTGCTTCCCCCTTCAGGCCTAGCCACTTGGGGCTGCTGGTCATCTTGGTGGGGGGGCCGGAAAGCTCTATTCTCTGTGTACCTCACTCTAGTTCAGCCTGGACGTCTTCTCTGACTGCCCAGATTGGGGCTTGAACTTCCTACATACCTTCTCAAATCTCAGCCTCAGGTCAGCTTTAACCTACACTCTGTGGCAGAGACCAGATTTCTCCAGCCTTGAACATGACCTTCCTTCTGTCACCCTGTGTAGTCACCATGGAATTCAACACTCAGCATTAGGCAGTTGCATCAGTCTCCATCCTCCCCTTGTTTCTAGGCCAGTCAGCTATGCCTGATATTTACTAGAAGATTCTTTTCATTTCAAAACAAACAAATACCCCAAATCTTCCACAAGTTTAGGGGGTCAGCATGAGTGTTACTTTCTTGATGAGAAGTAGGGACATAGTTTAATTTGCTTTTTATTGAAACAGTGCAGTGTTTTCTTATAGCAGAAAAAAGTTACTGAGTGAATTTTTCAACTTTATCAGGCAATAAATGTATTATCAATGTACTTTTGTGAGTATCTTTTCTCAATGCCTGTATGTGAGCACATGGGCAAGCAAAATGACACATAGATATTTTTCTCCAGTTTAAAAAAAAAGACCTTATAAATCAAGAGATACAACAGTTCTTATTCTTAAAAAAAAGCAAACAACTAAAAAATCTTTCAAGCTTTGAAAGCAAGTGTACACCAAATTTGAGAGCTAGTGTATGACCATGACAGGTAAGTGACTAGGATCTAGACATCAAGTGTAGGGTACTAATTCCTTAGGCCCCTGACATTCTGATGCTTTTCTTATGTGCTATCAGCACCTCTTTTCCTCTTACTGTTCCATATTCCTTCAGTTATACTGGCAAGACTGGATAGCTTTTTGCTTATTATTTATCCTGTTTATGTTGCTTTTATTTGTTTTATAAGTGACAAAAAGGAACTTTCTCATGGTGTATTTGTATTTTTAAAAATGCAAACAAAATAATTTTTTACTATGGAGTATGATACAAACTCCTCTAATAATATATTGTATAACCACAACTCTTAATGTATTATAAAACAAATGCAAAGTATTATTAGTAAAGCAGTATCAAGTATCTATATCTTAAGCTGATTCTATAGGGGTTCAATAACTGAATCCCTATATGAAATGAGATTCATAGAATATTATATTCTGTTGGGCATTTTTTTCATCAGCAGCAGGAAACAACAGATGTTTTTGTTTTTACAGGAAAAGCATATATTCACAATATGTTAACATTCCTTGCAAAAATTTCCTTTTATAAGTAAGGGTTTAAATACATTACTTTAAGCACATAAATGATAAGTTGTGGTGGTATTCTGGAGATTTTATGTCTTTCTATTTGATGTCTTTTAGGAATAATTGGGTTATTGGTCAATGATTAAATTGCTACAATATACATCTTATATTGAAGAAATCAGTATTTTTTTGAATAATTATTTTCACTAATTCTATTGGACTGATTGAATAATAGATACTGGAATAAATAAATTTTCTTTTTGATGATATGCAGTATATATTACCTTTACCTCTTACTTTTAATATTTTCTACACTTCTCAGTTTTGTTAGCTTATATATCTTTCCATGAAGCTTGAAAAAAATTCTCTTCTTAGTGAGATAACACACATATATAAAATTCCTTTGCTATTATAAATAGCATTCCATGAAAGTGTACTACAGCACAATTAAAATTTTGGTTTAACTGAGAGCTGTTTGTTTAAACATAGTTTAGGGATGCATATATATCAGTGGATGTTTTTGAAGTCAACTAAAACATTCCATCAAGCTAATGTGTCTGAGAGGACCATATCAGGCACAGACAGGTACTAGAAATGATAAAACACAGATAACTTGCCGCAAGATGATTTGCAGATGGGTTGTATTATCTGCTGTCATGAGGTTACATGGGTCATATTACCATTTTTTGAGACTTAATCTATGTTTTTTCAGAATTATTAAGTTATATGGGCCAATGAGATTCAATGAGATTTTATTATAGAAATCTGCTAAAATGGACAAATTCAAAATCATCATTTTTTAGAGGAAGAAATGGACTCTCTTTGGGTTTGTATTGTTTCTTATTTAAGAACTATGACTCTTCCTATTATTTTTTTTTAAACAAAGAAAATAAGGTGCTAGGACATTTTATGTCCTTATCCTGATTCCATGTTTTCTACTGATTATACTCCAATGTCAAATTTAAAAAAAAGCCAGTGCTTTAGCAGAATATATGAAAAATAATTTTCATTAGATGCAAACACATTTTAAATGTGTAACATATCTTGTTTTGCTTGACGTTTCTCAATTGTGATCTGAAAACGAATTGTTTTTGTGAGAGTTATCAGAAACTCTCATCATCCTCTCATTATATATTTATTATTCATTCTTAGGAAGAGTATTTTTATTTTTCTTGTTCTGTGGAAGGGGGTAAAAGCTTTTCTGCTAATTATTTTGTTTAGGCATTTAGTCAAACTGGAAATAGTTCAAAATTTGCATTATGGTTTTTTGATAGAGCTTTTCAAGTGTGAAGTATCTGATTGTCACAGTTTGGCTAAAAATATCAATTGAAGAATGTGGGTGGAGGTTGAAAAATTGAATATCATTTAAATCTACTACTGACTCTCTCATCTCCAAAAAAAAAAAAAAAAAAAAAAAAAACCAAAAAAGATGGATGCTGGTCTGTTTTTCCTCAAATCTGTGGTAGTCTCGAAAAAGGGAACACGAGGCCCTAAAATCTCTGAGAAGCAGTATTGATTCAATTCTTAACTGCAAATCCTTCATATCATTGCTCAAAATATCTAACTTTACACCAATATTAGCCATTCTTTTTATAGTGACACCATGCTTAGTAAAAAACTTCTAAGCACTGAGGTCAGGTGTTGAGATTGGATTCTAGTTTATTTTTTATGAATCAGATAAAGATTTCTGTGCATGAGACCATATGTGAAGATGAGAGAACAAGAACATTTCCATATCAAAGGCAATATATCTGAGGCTGCATGGTAATTAAAATGCAGTGGTTTGGACTCTGTGCACTAGCACTTAAGCAGAGCATTGCCGGGACCTTGTGCATCATGCAGGCGGTTGCTTCTTGCATACTTCTTGAAATACACTTATAATTTTGTACAAACATTTATGCCAGTCCACACTTTTCTGTGGATAATTTGTATTTCATCCAAACCATTCAAAGTAGAAGTTATTTTTTGAGCTACCCCCTCATTATGGCTTTTGTGCATCAACTATTTTTATTCTAGTTGTTTGTATTTCCTTTTACCAGAATGATAGCTTGTTTATATTCAGAATCTCTTCTTGCTCCTCGAAGACCCCTAATATATCACTCATTTTACTATTCACTCAAAAAACTTTCATCTTTAGGAAAGATGTGAGTTATTTTTTGAGGTTAATTGTAGATACTATAATCTATTATAAACTAATAAAGCACATTAAAATCAACTTTAGTTACTTCTATGTTATAATGCTAATATATTTAGTAATTCTTGCATAGTATATAATACTGGAAAAAAATTCCTTTTCAAAATGTTAAAGAATTCAGAAATATTCTTTTTTTACTTTTGAACAGCATGAAAATATGTAATAGCATTCTCTTTCATATTACTTTAAGTGAAAAGCAATCATTTGAAGCTATAGAAATCTTTATCTAAAGAGTTATCTCTGCATTTATGAGGGGATGTTGGAGTTCATTTTAAATAACTGAGTTAATATCTTAATCTGTAATTACTGAGGGATAGAATAGTGAAATAAAACATCTAGCATACTATACTGTTGTATATATTTCAGAAATTTTTGTGTCTTTAGTAACCAGCTTGAATTTGTTGCTCTGTAATTTTCTGTCTCTGTATTTGCTTTCTGTCTGTGAACATTCTACTGTGGTGTGTATAGCAAAGAACTCATTGGTTTATTTCATTTACTGAAGTCCCATGGCTTATAAAGCTTTTTAAAGATTTCTCTGTATTGAAGCACCATATATTAAAGCCTAATGTGACATGAAATTCTTTAAGAATTTTGTATATTTTAACTACTTTGGATTACTTAAGAATATTGATTTGTGGGGCCGGGGATTTAGCTTAGTGGTTCCGCCACCTGCCTTGCAAGCACAAGGACCTGAGTTCGATCCCCAGTACCAAAAAAAAGAAAAAAAAATTGATTTGATGCTTTTCAGTGAGAAAACATATAAAAGAGATGTAATAAACATTGGATAAATGCATTATATGATTGCATATTAGCATATAGGCAAGAATTCTCTGTTCTCCCATTTCAGGTTTTTTCTTAGTTACCTTTTTCTCTGAAAAATCTCACAAGATAACCCTAAATGATATTTTGTTCCTGCTATCTTTCAATAATTTGTTGTTTTTAGTCATTATAAAGAGAAATTGAATTTTGTATTTAATATATTCATCCAAAGGCAAAAAGGAACTTTAGCGCTTTTTGTGTTTTTGACATCACTGAGCACAATCTCTGCTTCCTTGAAAAAGTAGTTATTTAAAATTAGACACAATAAAATTTAAAAATGATTCATTTTCCAAGACTATACAAGCCCAATATGTGGAAAAAAAGAAAATGGAACTTTTTAAAAAAGAAAAATGAACACTGTAGGTTTTAAATGGAACCCATTCTCAGTCATGATTGCAAATGTTTCTTTTTATATTTTACAAACAGATCACTGGGTAATGTGATGGACCACTTACTAAGTTCTAGGCACTCTAGGGTACCTTTGAAGTCAGAAGTCTTTGCTTTTAAAGAATATTCTATTGAAGATCTTCATATTTGGTAGGTGAGGAAGCTTAGGCACAGTTGTTTTGGTATTAAGCAGGTCATTGTCAGAACTGGGTAAAAAATGGTCCTTGATAGGAAAGAATAATTTATTGTACTTTCTTGGGAAGTAATATCAAAGAACATGTTGTTATCTCCTCAGGAAAAAGGAATAGCAAAGGAATGTTGTTACTACCTCAGAAATAATCTCCCAACTTGTCTCCATGAGTGTTGAACCTTCTATGCGTGAGAAGTCAGCTCTCCCTCCCTCAAAGTGTCCATACTGACCTGTAATTCCTAAGCTGTGGTTTCTTTATCTGTAAAATGGCAGCAATAATAATATTTACCTCATAGAACTATTGTGAGGATTAAATGATTGGAAAAAAGCACTAAGTTCAGGAATTTGTGTGAAATAAGCACTTATGATATCTACTACTGTTGAAGTGGTACTAAGAATTATATAAATTTGGCTTCCCATTCTAGTGGCATTACATATTTTATGTAATATTTGGCAAGTTATATAACCTGCTTATTTTCCTTGTTTCTACAATGCAGAGTCAGCAATACAAGTTTTTTTCTTTCTTTCCTAGAAAGAATTCATCTGTATTCTAGAAGCTATGGGATAGAATCCCAAGTGACTAACTGTAGAGTTTTGATGTACAGCCTATAAAATTTGATAAAATTCTAATTCTAAGCACTGAGGAGATTTTAAAAGGTTATTTCATCTGTCATCCTCCATAATAGTATTAACCATCCTTTCTCCATTCTAATTAAGAAGATCTCTGTTTTGAGTGCTTGCAAAGAGGGAGATTTTATATTCTTCTTTGGTTATATATAAGAATGATTAACCAGGAAGAATTAGCCAGTAAGTTCTTTTTGTCAAATATACACATATACAAATATACACATATCAATGCTTTGTCTTCATTTTAAGAAAAAATGGAAACATATTTTTCTTCAGTTGAATGATAGGCCTGCATATGTGAAGACCAAAATTAGACTGATATTTTTATTTCTTGACTTTTGGCTTTTACACTTTTATTTCCTGAACGAGTTGTGTGGCATTGGAAAAGATATGACATTGCCAAATCTCATTTAAAAAAGTGATAGAATTTTTCACGTAGGGTTGTTGGGATGATTAAGTTTGAAGATAATGTATACAAAAGTATATAGAACAGTTCTAAGAACTGTTTTAGGTTGAATTGACAGTAGTTATATAATCGATACTAGAACCCTGGCAGGAGGAGGGCCCTCGATTCTCTTATATTTTATAGAATTCCCTAGTTTCTAAAGTGCTCTCATCTTCATTGCCTCATTCAATAAAAGGTATGCAAGGTAGATAAACTTACCATTCATACCGTCTAACTTCCTACATGATATGAATAAATGTTTCAATTGATTTTTGCTTCAGGATATTATTTACTCCAAACAAAGCTTGTATGTAATAAATCATGATTAGCTTTTTGGGCCTTCTTATTTTCTACTCTCTTCAGTAGAATGTCAGTGCTCATTTACTTTATCTTCATGCTTAGTTCCAGAGCCAGTCATTGCTGTATTTTCCATACCCCAATGTAAATAAACAATATCATGATGAATCAGAACCATTGAACATTGGTTTTCTATGACTTTTTAGTAAAAAGTAGAAAGATCAAACTATTATGTAATATGTGTGGCTAGTTTGATGGAAGAAGCTTTCAAAATCTGGGAGGAAGGATTAATGCAAGGGTCTTTGGTATGAATATGAGTGATTCTAGGCTGTGTGCTAATGACTATTACATATAAGTAGTAATATAAATACTATTATATAATTTATACTCTACTACATAGTATACACACTACATATAGTATAGCTATATACTATATTCAAAAGTACATATATGTGTGTGTGTGTGTGTGTGTGTGTGTGTGTGTCAGGGAAAGCTTCTAGTAGGGGGTCGTTTTTCAGCTGTGATTTAAAAGAAAGTTAGGGTAGGTTCAGGTAATGCCCTAAAGAACATTGAATATGAAGGGAACTTTAATAATATTACAGACTATTCTGTTAGATAGTGAAATGCTTCTTATTTGTGTCTTTGTGACTTTCTAGAAAGGCAGTGTCTGTCATGAATATGATATGACCTCAGGCCAGCAAGTTAGCCAATGTACTTCTTTTTCTTAGCTTGATTTTGTGGTCAGACACATTGTGAATATATTTTAAGGTATGGAGGAATCTTTTAAATTATTGTCTTTTTTCAAATATGTCAACTAGGTAAAAAATTAAAATTTAAGTGGCATTTTAATATATGGGCAGATGATTCAGGACTATGAGTTAATAAAATCTTGTATCCTGTGCTGTAATATACTTTTTTTGTGTGTGTTTGATATTCATGGTCTTAGACAAAGAGCTATATTTGCAAAATTGCAGATCTGTGTATTGTTGCTGGATTTCCCTTGTTACGACTATCTAGCTGTCTCATATTTATAATTAAGCTTTTCCAACTGTAAAGTGATATTTCATAAATTTTAAATTGAACAATACTATGAAAATACTCCTGAGTGATTTGAATTTCTTGGAAGAAATACAAAATATTATTATTCTTATTCTTATTTTTTGAGACAAGGTCTTGCCATGTAGTTCAGGCTGGCCTCAAACTCACTATGTAGCCCAGGCTGGCCTTGAACTCACAGTGATCCTCCTGCCTCAGCCTCCTAAGTGTTGGGATTTACAGGCATGTGCCACCACGCCTGGCTACAAATTATTATTATACAATGATAACGATGAAACAGTAGCAGTAGCAGAAACAGTGATAGCAGGAATAACCCTTTTCTACTCTTGATAACTTTCAAATATATATGCTAGATCCACTCTTCTTAGTTTTGTAATCTGGAAGCTCATGTTTTCTAACTTTTCAAAAGCTTTTTCTCTGAATGCACAGGCTTTCTTTTCTGTATTTGATTTAGAATTTTTTTTTGGTTTTTAATAGCTTGTTTCTCCAAACTTTACATATTTATCGAGGTTTTGCAACTTATATGACTTTGTAGCACAATTACTTTTGAAAGGAGTCTGGTGGTCACTGGTCACTAGTCACATAGACTAGAAAAGCAATGGCCTTGGTTTCCAAGGGCTTTAACCTGTTGTTTTCCTAATCACTGCTTTGGCATCTGGACATTTGTTTGCCTTATTGATAATGCCAAGAATCTCTCCAGTAAAAAGAAAGGCTCTGAAATAGAGTAAAGGAGAAGGAAAAAGATATTAAATTCCTAGAAAAGTTTAAAAATATATCTTTAGTCATATTAAATTAGTTTATGATGCCTTTAAGAGCACTTTCCTTGAAAACTTTTAGTTGAATTCTAAAGAAGCAAAAATCCAAACAAAAGCAAATAAATTGCAATAATAGGTCTGCTTAAGAAAATTTAAATAACTTGGAATAAAGTATATTAGTTAAATGAATCTCAGGAAAATTTTTTATTCTTGAGTTTGAAGACCCAATATATATGGGGGACATTTGTCTATTTTACAATTTCTTAGCTGTTGTCTTTTCCCACTATAAAAATAGATATGTTGATGTTTAAAAATGAATTTTAATCTTGGGACCTCTAAAATTGTGTAATTTATTGTGTATATTTATTTTTATTTTTTTTTCGCACAATACCCTTAGGCATTTAAAAAAGAAATTGTCAGCCTTTAAGAGGGCAGACCCCTTTAATTTTTATTGACAATAGGTCCAGAATCTCCATTTGTTCTTTTTGTGTAGGTTATGCTCAAGTAGGGTCATGTACTGAATACTTTTGTGTTTTAATTGTGTGGTAGTTTGTAACAGGCCTATTTTCTGCAAGGCATATCTATCTATCTATCTATCTATCTATCTATCTATCTATCTATCTATCTATATCTATTTATATATATATATATACTATATAACATATATATCTATTTATATATATATATCTGCCTACATTCAGTGGGACTAGTGAACCTGAGTACTCAAAAATTTTTTTGAAATTCTTATATATACTACTTCAGAGGAATGAAAAATTATTTGACCTTTTTTTTTGGTACTTGGGATCGAACTCAGGACCTCGTGCTTGGCAGGCAGGCGCTGTGTTGCTGAGCTACATCCTCAGCTTATTTGACTTTTAATTATGACAATTTAGACCTTTTTTCAAAGCACTCATCATAATTAGTGGTGACTTACTTGTGAAGTTTTGTGTTTAATTTCTTTGTTATATTCACAGAGAAAAGCTCACTAATATCAGGAGCTGTGCACACCCATATACAGAAGTACATTTCTTCTTATTGTATGTTAATTTTAATATTTTCTTTTATATCAGCACCACTTTCACATCTTTGGGTTGATACTCTTCTTTTTTAAATCTGTGCACAAATTAGTTTTTGTAATTAAAATGCCAATATAACAGAACACACATCAATGTCTCTCTCTCTCTCTCTCTCTGTCTATCTATATAATATATTTTGTACTGGGGATCGAACTTGGGACCTTGCTCTTTCAAGGCAGGTGGCGGAATCACTGAGCTAAATCTCCAGCCCTAACGTCCTTATATTTTATGAAGCTATGATAATACAGCTTTACTTTTCCTTAGTTAATAATGTACATCTGCAATAACTTAGAAACATAAATATGATTTTATTACATTTAATAATGGGGCATTAAATTAGTCATCCTAGGTTGTCTCAAATTGGGCTGATATTTAGCTATATATATTGCTAATGCATCTTAAAAGAAAATAGTTTGATAATTAATAAAGTGTTTGTTTCAGGGTCAGGGCATGGTAGCACTGTGCCTGATATCCACCCTGCTTGACTGGAGTGAATGCAGGAATCATTTTCAGTGTCTGAGGTCAAGAGGTAGAACTTAGGGTATTTAAGGAGGGAAGGAAGCAGAGATCGCGGATGGTTTAGGAAGCAGAAAGACAACTGAAAAATACTGTTGGCAAGGATGAGTCTGAAATATTTCTTTGGGCGAGACAATTTTAAGGTTTATTTTGGAGAAATGACAGCATAGTAGTCTCCAAATACAGCATGTGCCCCTAATACATGTGCATATTTATTTAAAATTGTTGACATGTATCATTGTGTTAATATATGCTATAAAACATTCAAATGTAAATATTAAAAATAAAGAGGTAAATGATATAAAAACTCTACAATTAGTTGTGATTCCTCCCAAACTCCAATAAAATAGACTTTGTTATTTTTAAGAGTCCTGGTTTAACACTGTTATGAAGAGATTTAAATAATTAGTTCTAACATCAGTTTATTTTGCTACATGGTTTTTGTTGCCATGGCTGAAAAATGATACTCCAGAAAGAATAAAAAATAGATCCAAATGTAAGAACTGCACCACTGGTTATAATTATTAAATTTTGATACTAAAATTTAAATTCTATGCACAAAATATGCAAAGAGCTTTGTTAAGACTTGACTAGTAAATGCCTATCTTCCTTGATGACAAACAGTTGTTTTTGCCAATGAGGTTGAAGGTGTAGTATTTTCATATTTTAATAAGTGTACTCAAGTGGACCCATTGCAATTCTTTGGAATGTCACTAGATAGATTAGAATATCTTGTGCCAATTTAAAAATTGAAAACAGATGAGAATTTTTTTAGACATAGAATTTTGGTAACAAAATCACAAATGTGTTTTCAAAATATTCTTTTATAGCATGAATCTGTTATGAAAAGTACTTTCTGATTTGATAAAATATTACTTTTACCTTCAAGAGATAGATTGTTCAATTGCTTGTATACATAATGTATCTAATTACTTATATGAATATCTGCCTTTCTGTCTGTTTGTTATCTCTAATCTATGTACTTAGCAGCACACACAACTTCTTGTCATCACATAGAAGTTCAGCATATTTGGTATGTTAATATTTTTGGTACCTATCTTGAAGTGTGGAAACTGTCATGAGACAATCAGTGGAATTTCTGAGTAGTGCCAAAATCCTCAGTTACTTCTCATCTCATTTCAAAGCATTGTAAAGATTTTGCTGTGTTTTACAGATTTATTTAAAAAGTAATTCCAATTTGAATAGTACTGGCTTCAACATTTCACTGCAGTTTCATAGCTGTGAATGATATAGTTAGGGGGGCCCATTCTAATTTTTCTTTAATCTTAGCCTTTTTCCTTCTATAGTTCAGTTAGGGCAATTACTTTACCATCTATTACACTTTCTTAATTTTCCCTAAAAATTACTTTTATTTAAAAATGTAATATACCATTCAGATTACCTCTTCTCTGGTATATATGTTAGTGGCTCACTCAAAAATAGCACTTTGCCTTCCAAATACTATAAACTCAGGCATGTTAAGAAATACATACATTAATTCATTTGAAAAGGCAAAACATAATGTGTTTCTTTTTGCAAGCCTTCAGCCATGTTTTCTATGCATCCTTCAACCTTGTTTGTGTTAGAACCTGTTGTATCACCCCAAAGGACATTATTGATGTTGCGTTCTGGGCAAATAGTTACATGAGAGTTGTTCATTAAGTAACTAGGATTTTTAATTAAGGGAATATATTTAAATTAGCCATATTGTTTACTGTGTATTTAACCCTTTTGATAGCAGCAGGAAGGACAACTATTTCTCTAGTGGCATGTATCATTTTGCAAAGGAACATCAGTAGAGGATTCTAAATTTTTAATATGAAGTTTGTTAAAAATTTTAAAATACTGGATTGAATTTTGTATTTTAAACATTGCTGAAAACACTGTAGGTATTTATTTAGTATTTATTTACAGTGCTGGGGATCCAACCCAGGGCTTTATGCATGCTAGGCAAGCACACTACCACTGAGTTATATCCCCAGCTCTAGCAATTTAAATTTATATCTATGTGCTTAGTTTAAAAATGTTTTGCTACTTGTAAATGCTTCATATTCTTATTATTTAACATCTCAAAGTACAATAGGGCAAGGCACCCTGTTATTGATGCTAGACATAAATCTATATCTCAGATTTGTCTTCTTGATAATTAAAAAAACGACCTATTTTTGTCATATCTGCTTGGATCACCACTCTATCTATCTTGTAATATGGATCTCCTACTAGTGTACAAGTGTCAGGTGGGTCATAGTCTTGTCAGTAAGACTTAAATTATTGATATTCTTGAACTGTTGTTTCTTTAGGATGATCTTTTAAAACCAGCTGGGCATTTGTTCTGGGTTAATTTAATTAAAAACTAGATAATAATATCTACAGTTAATCTCTAATATTTGGGATACTTCTGGTACAGGATCTAAGGTTTTAGTATTTGATATGGAAACCAAGGTTGTCAATCTATATTTAAATTTAGGTAAGTTTAGTTCTTCTAATTCTTTAGATGAATGAATGAACAAACAAAGCTAATATATTTACATTTATAGTATGCTGTTAGGATGGTGCATTATTAGGAGACCACTGAAATGAAAAAGTAGGTGGTAAAGAGGGGGAAGGCATGATGAATAAAAGCATGGTCTCAGAGGACACTATTTTGGGAAAGGGTCCCTTGGAAGAGTGTAGCTGTCACTAGAATCCCAGACAGGTAGTGGTGTTTCAGATTTGCCACTGTTGGGGTTCAGAAACAACAATGTGGAATTTTTACAGGGCTCTGATATGAGGGAGGAAATGGACAGAACCTAAATTTTATTCTTTAGGAAAAGTCATTTGAGTCATTTTGCCATTGAAGGGATCAGTGAGGCTTTATAGTTAAGTTTATATATTGTGTTTTAGGAGAGGGGACCAAGTGGAGGATCGCTACTGTCCTGAGTGCCTGGGGCTCTTTTTGCTCTATACTCAGCTTCCCTTGGATTTAGATATAATCAGAGCAGAAGGTGGGAAAGGTGAGTAAGGTAGCAGTCAGGGATGTCAATATGCAAACATTGTCATCAGCATCCTCCCCTTCTTCTAACTTGTTAGTATATCTTTTGGGCAGTAGCAAAAGCTGCATTTGGGAGTTTCAGCTCTGCTGGTAAACTTTGGGTGACTCTGTCTATGTCAGTTCTCTCTAGGAATTAGTTCCTTTGTTGGCAGACTAGAAAGCTTGATTTCTAAAGAAGTTTCAGCTCTGTTCATTCCGTGTTCAGCCTTGTTCATTCCCTTCCAGGATAGTGCTCTGGCTTGCCCCCTGACACAGAACTTTCAGTGAAGTTCCTTGTACTGTTTATCAACCTCCTTTCCTCGTGTCCATTGTATCTTCTTAGATGCTAGCAGTCTAACTTATTATATAAATTCATGGCGACTAATGAAACCATCTATGAAATATTTCTAGCTTCCCCTTTTCTTTTTTCCAGACAGTGTTGACCAAGTGCATTTTCAAATGTAGTCTTAGACAGTTGCATTCTAACCAGAAGTATCTAATAGAATGTTAGAAGGAAGGGAGGAAATATTAGCATCGGGAGGGTTGTGTCTGTGAAGGAGTTTGAGCTGGATGAGATAAGCAGGGTATTGGGACACAGCCATCAATTCATTACATGTGTTTGGCTAGACTGGGAGCAGTGGCCAGTGCCAGGCTTTTTGAGTATGGTTTCTGTCACCAACAGAGTTGGCTGTCTTTGAAGTCCGCTAGTTAACCTTTTCCAAAATCTTAGAGCACATCTAGCACTCAAAAGAAGGAGGGTAGAAGAATTTCTAGGAGAAAAATCCCACCACTTATTTTTATTAAGAATATACTTCTACGGTGGCCTGCCTTGCAAGTGCAAGGACCCGAGTTCAATCGCTGGTACAAAAAAAAAAAAAAAAAAAAAAAAAAAAAAAAAAAAAAAAAAAAAAAAAAATACTTT
>NW_022900928.1:13466968-13491333 GCF_012274545.1 Fukomys damarensis
ACGAGGAAAAAAAAAAAAAAAAAAAAAAAAAAAAAAAAAAAAAAAAAAAAAAAAGAATATACTTCTATCAGTTTTCTGAAATATCTAATAAACAAACAGATTTAATCTTTTCTCATTTTCTTCTCAGTACCCAGTTATTCCCATGGATGGAAGTAATGAAATGGATACGTATCACCAACATGTATTATTTACCACATGCCATATTTTTGGGTGCTTTTATAAGATGGAAATAATAATAGCACCTATTTCATAACTTTTTGAGATACACTTGGAAATAATACACTTGGAAATCTGCCTCATATATGTTCTTATTGTTAGTGATTATTATTTTATTACTTAATTTACACAACTCCAGAGGTAGGTGCCGTTATCCCTATTTTATATAAAAAGAAATAAAGAGTTTGAGAGGGAAAATAACGTGTCCAAGACTACATAGCCACTGAGTAGCAAAATTATAATCTGGACATAAATGTCCTGACTTGAAGTCCCATGGTATTTCTGCTACATAATAGTCAAGTAAGTCAAGAGAGTTCCTCGATACAATCTGTGAGCCAAGATAATCAGGAGAACAAGGAGTTGAATTATTATTGTATATTGTTAAATTTTTGTAGGTGTGGTTGATAAGCATGTCATCATATCATGATGCTAATTGAAAATTTTGTATATCAGAACCACGTTTTCAGTTTGCATAGTTCTGATTTCAGTTTTACACAGCTCCCATGTCATGGTTTGATGTCAGTTACTATAGAATCATGCAAAATGTGGACATGGCTCCATTGTGCACTAGTTTAAGTTAATGTGATATGTGCAAAGTAAGACTGACTGTACTTCTGTTAGCTTCCCATTCACGTATAGAAATTCTCAAATTCTCTTTCCTTTGGACTACTTAGATGGCTCACTTTTATTTGATGACTAATTATCTTTTTTTCCCCTCTCAAGATTCTGCTCTTGCTAGGGAAGAAGAGCACTGTATTGCATAAGTTCTTTGAAGATCACTAATGATTGGTTCTTCACTTATAGGGACACCACCTCTAACATTTGTGTATCAAGTCGTAGATCTCTCTTCAGATTTGGGAAGATTATCTGTTATATTTAGTCTCCACATGTCCCATTACATGGCTAAGCTTCTTTTTGAATTGATGCTTTTTTTTCCTGTCAGTTTCAGCAGTGTACAAAGCCAGTTAGGTCAGTTTTCTCTGCATTGGTATTCTACTGTGTAAAAAGTAATGCATGAGAACTGCAGTGTATAGGAGCAGCCATTAAGGAGAAACTAGAGCTATTTAAATTTCTTTTTAGACATGGATGTTTGAATTTTTAAGCACTTAATAATCATTTCAACCTGAAGGTTATTGCATTGATGCCAATTTTAGAGCAAAGTAGTGTTGAAAATACTGAAGCTTTGAATCTCCTTTTGATCTAAACATCTAAAATATTCTCTTGAATTTATATTGCCCTCTCCACTTAAAATTATGTTTTAAAGCCTGTTTTAGCATTTTTGTTGAGTATTCTACACATGATCTTAGCCAAAAGGCCGAGAAGCGATTTTTGTTGAGTATTCTGAAGAATAGAAATTCTATAGTGACTGTAATTTTATTTCTATGACTTATGCAGTGCTAGAAAATTAATTTGGGGTTAAGAGAATATTTCATTATTTCCTAGCAGTGTGAATTTAGGCTTGTTAGCTTAATTTCTTCAGGCCTCAGTTTCCTTTTCTGTGAAACAGTACCTACTTCTTGGGGTTGTTTTAAGGACTAAAGGAAAAATGTGTGTATAAAAGAGAACATGGTATGTAATAGTTGCAATATAAGCATTGGCTATTATTAAAGTGAGTGCCTTTAAAAGGACAATCTGGCCAAAAATAAAGAGTGCCATATTTAGACACTTTATTGAAAGGGTTAAAATAACCTACCACTGTAGAATGTAATGTGAAGTCACGCTATAATTTCCCCACACAGGAACTCTAGAGAATCGTTGAGAAAACTCTCACTGATCTAAAGTAATGTGTATTTTGAGAACCTCTTCAGCAGCAAATCAATAAATCTGTTGAGATACAATTCCTTAATTATAAGGTCAGCCTCTTCCTTTTTGATTTTCATAGATTATGGAGACTAGTGGACTTGGGCACAGAGTGGGTTTGGGTATGAGTTTTCTCAGGGCTGAATTTATGATTTGAACAGTAACTGAAGAAGCGACAGAGCTGAAAGTAGGATAAGCCAACAACCAGGGAGTCTGACCCAGGAGGTATCACCCAGGGAGTGCCCAGGTACAGCCTGGCTTGGCTGGTGACTACAGACTTGATTTCTAGGTCCAGAAATCCTTCCTAGTAGAGGCAGCAGACTGGCTCTGTTAGGTCTAGGATTTGGACCCAGCTTTATCTGATGACAAAACCTAAGCTCTTTCCACTAATGATTTTATGTTCTCTGGTGAAGAAGGCATATGGAGAAAAGAAAAGTAGCTGCGTCAGTGATGGAATCAGTAAATCCAGCATCTAAAGAAACAGATGAGATAGTATTTGAAAAAGCAGCTATGAAGTCAAGAAATTGTCTTGCAGGCAGCAGAGTCGTGATGATGGTATTGCAGGATATGGTAATAGTGTGGTAGTTGTTATAGTCTCTCATGGGCAGATTAGAGCTTTAGAATTCATTTCTAGGTATTTGTACCTCAAATTTTCAACTCACGGTCTTTGTATTATGGAACCTCAGAGTTGAAAAAGTGTTCTTATCACCTTTTATTGATATGATTCCATGTAAGTATTGTCCAATCCATGCTGGGGCAGGGTAGAGGGACAAGCAGGGAATTACTTTCTGGTTCTAAGCTTCATGTAGACAGAAGTTTTGTCTGTTTATTAGTTTAAATTTTGGTGATTAGAGCAGTGTCTGGTACCTCATGAGTGCTCAGAAGATAACACTGAATGAAAAAATGTTTGGGCAAGCAGATGTGATGGCGCATGCCTATAGTCCCAGCACTTGGGAGGCTGAGGAAGAAGAATTACTGTGAGTTTGAGGCCACCCTAGTCTACACAGTGAGTTCAAGGCCAGCCTGAACTGCATGGTGAGACCTTGTCTCAAAAAAAAAATATGCTTGGGCAACTTTGTTAGAAGTTTTAAAAATATATTAAATGATATCATCTACAAAGCATGATCTTGTATAAGTCTTACTTAACCTTGTGCGCTATGTATTACTATTTCCAACTTATGGATGAAGAACTTAGTAATTAAGTAAATATCTTAAGGCAGCATTACTAAAACATAATGTTCATGATTTGACTCTTTAAGTATAATCACTATATTATACAGTACTGTGGAATTATCACCTCTCTTGTCCTGGATAATATTATTTTATTAAAAGAGCCTAAATTTTTATGGAAGCCACATCACACAATTGACTCATTTAATCTTACTGCCAATTAACACTAATAAGCCTTTTATTTACCATATTTCATCCTGTTCTTGAGCTTCTGGTTGTTTTGGACCCAAGTGCAAAAGCTTGCATTTATTCCATATGGAATTTCTCTGGCTATATCAATTGGATCTTTTAAAAAATTAAAGTCTTGGTTTTGCATGGTTTTAAAAATCCTTCAAGTTTTTTTTGGCATTTATTGAAAAACATAAATTTTGACACCTCAATTTTGTTAATATGGGGTTAAAATATGTTGATAGATTTTTCTAATGCTTAACTGTTCTCTTATTCTTCCAAAAAACTATTCGGTTACTGTGTGAGTAACTATTGTGTGTGTGTGTGCGTGTGTGTGTGCGTGTGTATGTGTGTTTGTGTGTGTGATCATACTGCTGAATTTGAGTTTTGTGTTGTGAACTTGTATCTATTATTTATGTATTTTATAGGATTTTGGTAGTAGGGCTATGCCAGCTTTTAAATGAATTGGAAGCCTTCTGTCTTTGTTAGTATTCTGGGATAATTTTGGGAGCATGGTAATTTGTCAGTTCTTTAATCATTTAAAAAATTTACCTATAAGATTATTTGATCTTCACATGTTAAAGTTGAATATTTAACAGTATTTTATTGGTCTATTCAAATTTTCTAACCTTTCTCAAATTAGCTTTGACATTTTATATTTTACTAGGAATCATGTTTTTTCTTGATTTAAAATATAAGATGATATGACTTTAAGGGAGGGCAGGCAGGGACAAAGGGAAAAAATGAGAACCAAGACTTGTCATGTAGAGGTACAAGATCCCAACAATGAATGTAACTGTACTGTATCCCTAAAATGTACCAAGAAACTCAATTAAAGCTGAAAAAAACCCTTTATTTTCCACTTTTCTGTATTTGTAGTTATATTCGTAAATGTACCAAAACTCAATTAAAGCTGAAAAAAACCCTTTATTTTCCACTTTTCTGTATTTGTAGTTATATTCGTTTTATAATTCCTCATTTTAAAATTATTGTTAAGATCTCTTTGGATCCTGATTCTATCATTTAACATATTATTAGAAACTTGTTGAGTGTGCTAGCACTTAGCTTGCATTTATTTGCACATTTGCAAGGCTTAATTAAAAATTCAACAAAACTTATTAAGTATCTAAGTTTTAGATGGCAAGATGAAAAGAATGATTAGAATAGGGTCATACTATAAGTACTATACTGTAAGTATAGTATAGTAAGGATATTTGCAGACATTTGTTAAATTATGCTGAAATTCATGTATATTGTTTTAAATGCACTATTCAATCTCATAAAAAAGTATTTTGACAAGGAAACAAAAGGGAATAAGAAGTCAGAAACGTTTCTTTGTGAACCCAATATTTGGTCCTAATGATTACCTGTTTTCCTTGTAGGTAGCTAGTTGTATATATTCTTGAATCTTGTCTTGGTAATTAAATTTATATAAGGAATGTTTTATTAAAACATATTTTGCTCATTGATATAGTCTGTTGAAAAGATTTTTAGGGGATATTTTAATTATTCTAGAAATTTATAATCTTTTAATCAAGTAGATAAATGTTCCTTAAATTTTAGTAGACATGTTACTTACCTGGTCACTTTTAGTAAAATGTGGATTCTGATCTGGTGTGGATGGGACATAAGATTTAGCTTGTTTCTATTAGACTCCAGGTTCTGTCACAGCTTCTTTTCTTTGTGCTGTTGGCAGAGACTACAATTTATGTAGCTGAGAGGTAGAGAAGAGAAGGATAATATATATTCAGTTTCACAATTAGTAAAATGACAATTTTTTAAAAATTAGTAAATGGAGCATTTAGGCTAAAATTTAAAAGATCTACAATGGCTCAAATGTTGATGAGTACGTAGAACAACTGGAATGCTCACAGACTGCTAGTGGGAATGTAAATTGTGGTAAGCAATTTTGAAAATTATCCTGTAGTATTTTTTTTTTTTTTGGTACTGGGGATCGAACTTGGGACCTTGCACTTGCAAGGCCGGCGGCAACACCGCCGAGCTAAAACCCTGGCCCTATCTGGCAGCATTTACTAAAGTTCAACATATGCCTTTCTATGATTAGCAGTTACGTTTCTGGGTAAATACTCAAGAGAAATGAGTGCTTTTGTCCACCATAAAACATGCATAGTACATTGGAGTTTTGATCATTATGGCCACAAACTGTAAACAATCCTGATATCTATCAATAGGAGGATAGATTAATTTTGGTATATTTATTCAATGGCATACTACACAGCAATAAAAATATACTGATATTTATAACAAAAGGAATAAATGCCATAGGAGGATAGATAAGTAGTTGAAGAAGAAACAAATAAAGTTTAGAGGGAGATGGAAGATAAGAAGATGTACTGTGATTTCATTTATTAAATATAAGAACAATTATAACTACTCCACAATGGTAGAAGTCAGAAGAATGGTTATCTCTGCAGATAAGTTGTAATTTAGGAAGTGGAATGTGAGAAATGGCTCTGGGAATGTTTTGTGTCTTGATCTGGGTGGTGGTTATATGTGAGAATATATATGTAGAATTCTCTGAGTATGTTCAATGACTGAATTTAAGATTTGTGAATGTTAGTATTTATATATATTAAAAACATTTTTGGGGGGACCGGGGATCAAACTCAGGACCTTGCACTTGTGAGGAAAGCAGCAGCACCACTGAGCTAAACTCCAGCCCTTTTTGGTGCTTTTTTTGAGACAGAGTCTTACTATATATTCGAAGCTGGGCTTGAACTCTTTGTGTATCCTAGGCTGGGCTTGAACTTGTGGTGATCCTCCTGCCTCAGCCTCTCAAGTGCTGGGATTACAGATGTGTGGTACCATGCAAGGCAAATTCTGTTTCAATAAAAAATAGAGCATTTAAAAGAAAAGAAATAATTATTGAATTCACAAAGCAATTTATTTAAAGAGTGGAATTCATTTCCAAGTAAGTTATGTTTTCACATTCATACTCATTTACTGTGTGATAATATTGAAACACATATTTAAAGGAAGTGAATTAATGTAGCTAGCTGATTCCTTAAAATAACTAGTATAGTTGTCATTGGAGTTTAGACTAGGAGAATCACAGATGAAACAAACCAGATAAATCAGAATATTTCCATTTTTTTATTATGAGAGGAGAGGGGAAAATTCCAAGAAAACAAACTTTCTTCAGCTATATTGGAAATCAAAACAAAAGAACATTAAATGGAAGTAGATTTATTCTTCAAACCTCCCCTTTCAATCTGTTCTTATTTTTGCTACTTTACAATTTAGACTGTAATTCCTTACTGCCCAGAGTCCTTCACTGTGTATTATTAAGGATACAGCCTCTAATCTTATTTTTATCTCTATCTTTATGTATCTACATTTATTCCTACCAATATTTCTTCTCAGAAGTTAGAATGGGCTGGGGACTTTTCTCAGTGGTTCCGCTGCCTGCCTTGTGAGCACAGGGTCCTGAGTTCAATCCCTGGTACCAAAACAAAAACAAAAACAAACTCAAACATATCAAAAGTCATAGAATCTTGTAGCTTTTAGGTCTTTGAAGGCAAAGGAACACAATTTTCAAGCAAATTTTTATTTGTGGAAGTCTAACAGATTAACTTTGGTTGAAACCCTGACTGCTCAATTCCTTTTGTTTCTTTGCTATCCTTCTGACCTCACTCGGCCTCACAACTTGAGGATGGGGTGCCCTTTGGATGGGGACAATGAAGTATAGTTACCTATATCTTTTCAAAAGATGGAGGAAATTGAATTATATACAGGGCTTCATGGCTATTTGGAGTTACTTCAGGGTATCATAAACTAGTGTCAAGTGCTAGGCAGTAAAGTTAAAATTTGAAAAAATCAGATTTAGAGTATCCACATGTTATTTGTATGGTCAATATAGTGATTCCAAAAACTTATTTTTCTGTATATGTTCATAGAAAAGAAGCTGCAATTCAAAATTCTGAGTTATAAGTAAACAATAATCACATCTTAAAAGCAGATTTTTTTTTTCAGTGCTGGGGATCAAGTCTAGGACCCCATACTTGATAGGCAAGTGCCCTACCACTGAGTCACAGCCCCAGCCCTACTAATATTATTTTGACAAGGAGCCAAGACAATTCAAGGGGGAACAATAGTCTTTGCAACAAACAGTGCTGAGATGACTAGACATTCTTGTACAAATGAAATTGGACCCCTGCATTATACCATATAAAAATTAACTCAAAATACACAAAAGATGTAAACTATAAAACTCATAAAAGAAAATATAGGGGTAAATTTTTAGGTACTGGTTTCTTAGATATGACCTCAAAAGCAAGTGAAAAAAGATAAATTGTACTTCATCAAATTAAAAAATTTTCAAAGAAATCAGCAAAAAAGTGAAAAGATAACAGTGTAGAGGAAATATTTTTAATCATGTATTTTATAAGCAATTTGTATTCAGATTACAACTCAGTAACAGACAACCCAAATTTTAAAAAGTCAAAGAATTTGAATCATTATTTCTCCAAATAAGATTATAAATGGCTAATAAAGAATGAGAAATTAGACTCATTCATAGGAAAATGGATACATATTGAGGTTATACTCCTAAGTGAAATAAATAAGTCACACATGTATAAATACCAAATAGTTTCTCTGGTGTGAAAAACTATAATGATACATAAGATCCTAGTGATATAATTGACAATGTGAAATAGGAAGAAAAGGGCTAAAGGTGTAGGGGAAGTGGAAAGGGTAGGGGAAAGGAAATAAGGGAAAAGAAAAATATGAGAAAAGGAAAAAAGAAAACAAAGACTTTGTAAATAGGGAAGGGAGGAGGGGGTGAAGGGAGGGCAGGGATAAGGGGGAAAATGAGAACCAAGATCTGTCATGCAAAGGTGCAAGATCCCAATGATGAATGTAACTGTACTGCATACCTAAAATGTACCAATAAACTCAAAGAGAAAAAAAAAAAAAGATTACAAGTGGCTAACAAGTACAAAAAAAAAATTCTCAGCATCATTAGGTATTAAGAAAATGCAAATGAAAATCATAGTGAGACACTGCTTCGCATACTATACATTCTAGGATGGCTATAAACAAACAAGGAGGAGACCAACAAATTTGTCAAGAATGTGGAGAAATTGCAACTCTCATACATTCTTATGGTTGTATAAAATACAACCGCTGTAGAAACCAGTTTATTGATTGCTTAAAAAGTTAAACGTATAATTACTATATTCCCTAGCAGTTCCACTCCTACTTGCTGAGAGAAGGCTTCTTTAGAAATAGAGTGTGTGATAAAGCTTTGATATACAAAGAAGAAAAATGAAAATATAATACAGTGAAAACTGATACATATTTGTTTTTCACAATGCATAATGAAGTTAATATTTTTTTATTCACGCCTCTTATACTTACCAAGTGAAATTGTATGCATTTGTGTGTATACATTTGAATATGAGATTTGTATATATCTGAGATCCTGCTTTAAAAATATGAATTAATAAAAATAAATAAACTCATTCATCCTTCCCTGCCTCCCTTTCTTCCTTCCTTCTTTCTCCTTTTCTCCCTCTCTTCTTTTGTTCCTTCCTCCTACCTCCCTTCTTATCTTCCCTCTCACCTTTCTTCTTTCCTTAATTTCTCCCTCCCCTTCTTTTTCTTCTTTTGTTTTATTTAATTTTAAAAGTTTATTTCAATTAGTTATCTATACTTTGAAATAATTACATTTTGGTTTTAAAGATAGCTATCTGATCTGTAATATCTTAGAGGGGCTATTACTTGGAGGAAAAGATCTTTCATATAGGAATGTTTATAGGAAATATCAAATAGAGTATATATATATATATATATATATATATATATCCTAAATCTGAAAACCCCCATGTCTTCATATAGTAAATCTTTTAGAAATCCATTATAGTTTTAATTTTCTGCTTAGTATATTTTCTCTGAAAATAGTTGACTGTTAATAAAGGATAATGCTGTAATCCAAAGGAATGAATGTCTTACAGAATGGTAAATACCTCTTGTTGTTGTTTTGTTTTTTGGGACAGGGTCTTGCTATTAGTTCATGCTGGCCTTGAAATCACTATTATACTATATAGTGCAGACTGGCCTCTTAACTCATGGCAATCCTCTTGCCTCAGCCTCCCAAGTGCTGGGACTACAGGTGTGCACCACCATACCTGGTATAAATACCATTTTATGGTATTATAGGAGTTATGCCTTATTATTTTGAGGTAACAACATGTTTTTGAATTAGGAGTATATTACATATTGTAGGTTATTGCTTGTTTGATCTATAAGTCACAGTGATTTCCATTCTTAACTACCTTTATAAAAATGAGTATGTATGTAGTTGTTTGTGGTTTTTGAAAAGCTTTCCATGCCCCATTATTTCACCTATATTCACAAGAACTGTGTGAAGTAGACTGGGTCTTCATTTTTAAGAATTGAAATGTATACATGCAGAGAGCAAAGTATTTAAAATGTAGATGTATGCATGTGTAACAAATAATTATAAAGTGAATCCCATTTAACCAATATTTAGGTTAAAAAAAAAAAAGAATACTGACATCTTAGAAGCTACCGATGTCCTTTTCCAACTACACCCACACCTTCTCTTTTTAAGGGAAGCTACCATTATGAATTTAATGTTAGTCACTTTCTTTACTTTATAGTTTTAATGCCTAGGAGTACATATCTAAACATGTTTCTAAACAAGTTTCATTTTGCCTGTTTTTGTGCATTACTGTATATAAATAGAATCAAGCAGAATCTATTTTTATGTGTGCTGCAATTTTTGCTCAACATATATTACTCATTATCATGAAGTCCAAGTTTGTTAATTTCTTTCTCATTTTGTGAACATCAGAATTATTTATCTTCTCTATTGTTATTGGACATTTGGACTATTTCTAGTTGCTGGTTGTTATAATCAGTGCTGCTATAAACCTTCTGGTGCACATATTCATTCCTGGAGCTCGTGTGTACAAGTTTCCCTAGGCTGTGTATGTAAAGATGAAATAGTTGGATCAAAGGGAATGTCCATCTTCAACTTTACTAGATAATGCTAAACACTGTAAGTGGTTAATTAGGCTGTCTGTGAGAAGTTTGACATTGACGTCCTTGCCAAAACTTTGTTGTAACTTGATTTTTGCCATACACTGAGTGTTTAATGGTCTCATCTTTAAAAAAATTTCCATTCTTGATTACTAATGATACTATCTTGATTAGGTAGATTTATTCTTTTGTAAAGTTCCCATTCAAGTCTTCTCTCTCTCTCTGTCTTTTTGTACCGGGGATTGAACTCGGGTCTTTGTGCTTGTGAGGCAGGCGGCTGAACCACTGAGCTAAAGCCCCAGCCCCTTTTCTCTGTTTTCTGTTGGGTGTTTGTGTTTTAAAATGTTGTAGTTTTCTATCTTCTGCATGTGAATTGTTATTTATACATGTTGCAAATATCTTATTATACTCCTGACTTGTCTTTTATTCTGAAATCTTTTAATGAAAGATGCTTCTAATTGTAATAGAATTGAATATTTATTGATCTTTTTCTATGTGGTTGATCCTTTGCCTGTGCTGATTAGAACATTTTTTTCCTATCTGAGGTCATGGAAATAGTCTCTGTTACTTTCATATTGACCTTTAATGTACCTGAAGCTTTTTTGGTGTATAATTATTTTGTTTCATTTTTTCAATTTTTTTATTCGTACGTGTTTGTAGTACATAATGAGTGCATTCATTGGGGGATTGGTACATGTGTGTAACATGTCTTAGCTCTTTTCTCATGTAGCTCCCTTCCCTTCCCTCCCTATCCCTCCCCACCTTTTGGTCCCGTTCCTTTTTGCAAAAGATCTATATCCTTGTTTTCTATTATTCATCTTTTGTTTTAGTATAGTATTTGAAGTAAGGGTGTAATTGTTTATTTTTTCTCTTATGGTGTACAGCTGTCCTAGATAATTTATTAAAACCCATATTTTCTGTACTGTTCTTCAGTTTACTTTTGTCAAATATCACATGCTAAACATAGATCTATTTGGGGGTTCTTTATTATGTTCTCTGGAAGTATTGGTCTATCCTTTACCCATACCACACTGACTTCATTATATTTGCTTTATAATGAATATTGTGGTCTTATAGAGTAATTCCCACCTCTTGTTCTTATTTTTCAAGAGTATGTTGGCACTTTGTGCCATTTTCATTTCCACGTACATTTAGAATTAACTTTTTAAGTTTTACAAAAAGCAAAGCAAAGCAAAACAAAAACCAAACCAAAACAAACTGTTGGGACTTTTTATTTAGTTTTCATTTAATCTATAGGGATTTTTTAGAGATATGCCACCTTTGTAACATTAAATCTTCCAATCCATAGATATATCGAGTCTCTCCACTTATTTTAGTTTTCTTTAAAGTCTTCCCATAAAGTAAATTTTCTTGTACAGGAGAGAATCAAATAACAATTCAAGACAATAATAACAAAGAAGGGTAGGGGAAAGGAAATTAGGGAAAAGAAAAAATATGAGAAAAGCCCCCCCAAAATGGAAACAAAGCCTTTGTAAATCGGGGAGAGTGAAGGGGTGAGGGAAGGGCAGGGGTATGGAAAAAAATGAGAACCCAGATCTGTCATGTAAAGGTACAAGATTGCAATGATGAATGTAACTGTACTGTATAATTAGAAAGTACCAATAAACTCAATGGAAAAAAAAACAAAGAAGTAAAAAAATAGATTGCTAAAAGAAAAATGCAAACTTTTTTTTAAGATTCAGAAGAGGAACAAATATGTCTAAGTGTTTCATAAAAAAGTTTTTTTGTCAATATTGATTAAATATCATTGTTTTTGTTCTCTCATAAGTATTATATACATGTTTGGATATTACCATATTTTCATTTTATCAGTAGGTTAAGGAAGAAATCAGTGTGCTGGTTGCTTTATTAACAGGCATGGGTTTGGTTTTACTGGTTCCTTTTTTCTATATTAATGGATATTTTGGCTGAAATGGCTAGCTCTAACCAGATATTTTGGTATCATGTAAAAATATTGTACGGAAAAGGTCTGTATAGTAATTTTCAATCCAAATATATTATAGAACACTTTGAAACGTAAAAATTTGGTGTGACTTCTGAAATAATGCATGCATTGCTTCTTAGTAGTAAGTCTAGTCATTTCCATTTGTCCTATGAATCTTTGAAAACAGTAGAGGTTTCCTTTATTGTACAACTTCAGTCTCCAGGGGAAGATGGAGCCACATGCATTGTTTGACATTAAAATGTAATTTTATTTTTTATTTTCAAAATAGAGATTGGCATAGTTAAAAGAATAAATCTGGCTTTCTTAATTTCTAATAAATATAAGTTTCTGTTGGTAGTGAGAGATACTGTACAGATTGGTCTCAACCTTGTCACTTCTAGGGAACAGCAGTGAAATTGTTTGTTCCTGACAGCAGACAGCCCCATTGCAGAGCCCTGGTTTCATGTTACCTTGACTATTAGTGCTGTTCTTTCAGGAGCTATTATGCTGTGACATCAAAGATTTTCTGACAGGGCAGTGGTAGGTTAGCACTGAAGTTGTCTACTGAAATTTTAAAGAATGGGATTAAATATATATGATCAGACTTTAATATAAGAGATGGAGCCAGAGTTAGAATGAGGAAAGTTGTAGAAATGTTGAATCTATAAGCTGTCCACTTTTGTCTTTCCTTGTTTAAGCAAAATTTTTATTATTTTTTATTTTTACAAGTGTAAATAGCCATTATGTTAATGCTAGAAGA
Source organism: Fukomys damarensis (assembly GCF_012274545.1). Classification (NCBI taxonomy): domain Eukaryota; kingdom Metazoa; phylum Chordata; class Mammalia; order Rodentia; family Bathyergidae; genus Fukomys; species Fukomys damarensis. Next base: position 13,480,117 of record NW_022900928.1, read on the forward strand.
GTTGATCATTTCAAGAATGACATTATGAATAAGGAAAAAATAGCCTTTGTGAAATAAAAATTGCTAGGCTGACCTGAGCATATTTAATATAAATGAACATGTGGACAGTAATTACAATGGTCAGACTTACTTCTTGGTGATTCACAATTAGTTAAAAGGATCAAACTTAAAAAGATCAAACTATGTACTCAATTAGAATAACAGGAATACAGTTTTTCCATGACAAGCAACAAGATGAAAAGTCTTGCAAATGAAAAGGCTTAATTTTACATAGCAGTTGTATAAATATACTTGACTTAAAAAATTAATCATATTACAATGTTTTCTCTTGAAAACATTCAATTTTGAGAACTACCATTAGTCATTTCTGTTCACATAGGCTTTCTGTTAAAGAAAAAGAAATTAAGTATTGTGGTTTGCATTTTTGGTTGTAAAATCAGAATTGCAGTAACTATGTTGCTGTTATGAAATTTTTATGAAAAAATCATGAGATTAGAAAATATCAATTAATTTTAGATTTATCTTGCAAGTCTGGCCATTTAAGACAATGTAATTGTAATAGTTTTATTTGAGATTGAGCAAATAAGTCATATGTTTAAATGAGTATGTCCTCAGTATTATAGTTTTCTTTTTATTAAAATAATAGTAAATGAAACTGGTTTTTCAATTTTAAAGAAGATATATCATAATATACTTATTTTAAATAATATAATATTGACGTTAGTTGAGAATAACTGGAACAAAAATATTTATAGATACTTTGCTTTAGATTATGTTTTAAGATAATAATCATTCAGTTTGGAGTAATCCACATAAATATTATGTAGAAAACAGACCACTTGCAAAACAGAATGTAAAGTTCCTTTCTCTGGCATGTGTCTCATGATTAATCATACAGATTTAATTGCCCAGGGAAATATTGCTATGTTTTTTAAAATTATTCAGTAGGAAAAAAGGGAGATTTATATATAAAAGTTTGAATGAGTAGCATTATTTCAATCCTTTTACTTCTGCCAACTGCAGAAATCATTTCAAAATGCTTTGAATTATTCTACAGAGTACATATACTTTAGCAGTGTTTCCATTAGCTGGGTCAATGTTACATACATATGTTTGAATGTTTCTAGTATACTTATTAACTGAAGGACTGTGAGACTAAAGACTTTTGATCTTTTTCATGTGATGATGAGGGAATATATAAATAATTTGCAGTTTTGAAAAACCTTTAGTCTGGTTAGCTACAATACCTATAAAACAATTGATCAGTAGTAATGCTCCTAAGAGAGCTGATGATGGATGAAGCCAGCCCTTCACAAAAAGCTGTAAATGAATTTAGAATAAAAAACATTTATTAGTTTATTATTGAAAATTTTGTACATTTAAATTAAAGGCTTTTGAAAATATATTTTGGAGAATTATTAGGACAACATTTAAATTTTAGGAAACATGTTTGGTCATTTTAAAGAAAAAAAAATCCTTCCATGAAAAATCTAATCAATCAGACATCCCTACTAAATTTATTGTTTAAGCATGTGCTACATGCTTTTTCCAACCAACAAGTATTTATTAGGTGCCAGATATCATGGGGATAGAAAATAATTAGTATGTATTTCTGAACTCAAAGAACTTAATAGTTGTTGACACTGAAAAAGTATATACCTAATTGCTAGGATATGTAATAAATTTATATCTTCAGAGACAAGAAGAATAAAATCAGCTATAGGATCAGGTTAGGCTTCAGTAAGTAAAATTTGAGTTGAAACTTGAAGCCTTAATGGGGGTAGGCTGCCATTGCTTGCGAGGGAATATCTCACATGGTTGAGTTTGCCTTTGTCTTTGCCAACATGCAACTTTATCTTAATTGAGTACTTTTTTGGACTATATTATTTGGTTAAAGTTACTAAAGGAGGTACATTTAGACTTTTATCCAATAAAAATCTAGAAGCCTAGTTTTCATACAGTATATCTTATAAAACTAATACTGTTATTTCTCTCAGTGCGTAGCAACAGAAATGAATTGAAAGTTCTAGTAGTCACCATGCCATGTAATTGAGGGAACCCTCAAATCCAGTTTTAAATATTATTCGGTAAGTGAAAGATAAGAGAAAATCTTGAAAGCTTACAGGAAAGCAAATTTTAAAAATATGATTTTTGCCTTCTTGCTGAAAATGTAAGGTGCTTTATAAGTTGTATTAAACCTGTTTCAAATCTGTATATAAAACAGATGTTATAATTATATTATATAGTTTCGGGCAAATTTTACAGTTCTCTGGACCAGAGAATGTTGTTATTCAATATTCATTTCATATGTTTATAATATTATAAATACATGTCTCAGGAATGGTTAGATCTAAAATGTTCTACAAAAGTCTCAGGTTTGAGGTGGGATCTGGGTGGAAGGAGTGAGACCCTCAGGTATATTTTCCTCCCTTCTCTTTATGCTTCCTGACTACCATGTGGGGCAACAGCTTTCCTCTCCCATGCTATTCTGCCACAATGGTTCTGTCTTGGAGCTGGGCAGCCATGGACTGAATCCACTCAAAGTGTGAGCCAAAATAAGCCTCCTTCAAGTTGGTGTTGTTTTTTTTGTCCCAGCAATGGGAAAGTTGCCTAATAGATTTGTAGAAGTTAACAGTCAATATTAAACTTACTTAAACATTATCAATTAGCTGTTCGTGGTGGTGCATGCTTGTAATCCCAGGACTCTGGGAAGCTGAGGCAGATGGATCTCAGGTTGCAGCCCAGTCTGGGTAACTTAGGCCCTGTCTCAAAATTTATTTTATTTTTGAAGTGGATTAAAAATATAAATATTAAAACAGAAACACTAAACTTGCTGGAAGATTAGGTAGAACTCTTAAGGACATTGGCATAGGAAAAGATTTTATGAACAAATTTTCAGTAGCATGGGAATGTGAACAAAGAATCAACAACTGGGATCTCATCTTATTAAAAAGCTTCTGCACTGCAAGAGAAACCACTAACAGAGTTAAGGGACAACCTACAATGTGGGAGAAATTTTTTATCAGCTGTTCTTCAGACAAAGGTCTACTATCTAGAATATATAAAGGGCCAAAAAAAAAAAAAATCAGACTGTCCCAAATATAAAGACCTGACTCAAAAATGGGCATCTGAAGTGAACAGACATTTCTCAGACAAAGAAGTAAAAGCAGAAAATAAATATATGAAAAAATGTTCAACATCACTGGTCATTTGAGAGATGCAGATGAAAATAACACTGAGATTCCACCTCACTTCAGAAAAAAATGGCTGCTATCAATATATCAACCAATAATAAATGTTGGCAGGGTTGTGAGGAGAAAGGAACCCTTCTCCATTGTTGGTGGAAGTGCATACTGGTGCAACCACTGTGGAAATCAATATGGAAATACCTCAGAAAACTAGGTTTAGAGCTCCCATTTGACCCAGCTATCCTTCTGCTGGGTATCTTTCCAAAAGTATTAAAAGAATCATACCACAGCAACATATGCACACCCTTGTTTATAGCAGCACAGTTTGTAATAGCTAAAACTTGGAAACAGCCCAATTGTCCATCATCTGGTGACTGGATAAAGAAGATGTGTGTTTTTATAAAAATAAAATGGAGTACTACTCAGCCATAAAGAGCAAGAAACTAGAGATACTATAACTAAATGGATGTACATTGGGACCATACTTTTAAGTGAAATAGATAGGAAATACCTGTGTAAATAATGAATAGTTTCTCTGGTGTGAAGAACTAAAAGTGTAAATAAGATTCAAATTGTGTAATTGACAATGTGAAACAGGAAGAACAGCTCTAAAGGAGTAGGGGAAGTAGGTGGGGGGGAAGGAAAGAAGGTAAAAGAAAAAATATGGGAAAAGGAAAAACTGGAAACTAAGTTTTTGTAAATAGGGAAGGGTGGAGAGGGTGCAGGGAGGGCAAGGGAATAGGGAAAAATAAGAACCAAGATATATCATGTAAAGGTAAAAGATCCCAATGATAATGTAACTGTACTGTATACCTAAAATGTACCAATAAACTTAATGGGAAGAAATTTATTTCATTTTTTTTCCCTTTGTCTCAAAATTAAAGAAACAGAAAAGACTGAGGATACAGCTCACTGTGAAGACCCTGAGTTCAATCCCCAGTATTCTCCCAAATTAAATTACTGAATTATGAATTCAAATATCAATGCTAGCTTCAGTTTCAGTTTTTAAATTATATTCACTATGCTTAATTTTTATCTGAAACAAAACAATGAAACCAGTCTTTAAAGATTATGCAGTATGAGAGAAAGAAGATCATTTAAATAATTTCATGTTCAAGTTTGGTTCATTGCTATGTCCAGGAAACAAAATTTCCACATATTTTTGCCTGATTTTTGGTGAGGAATATTTTCTTAAAGAGATAATCTTGTTATAACTTTTGTTAGTTCTTATGTTTAAAATAATTTCCTTTAATACCTAATTAGATGGACATGAAAAAGATGGTTGTTTTGGTTGAAATTTCTTTGCCTTTTAAATGTCATCTTTATTTAATTTTGAGATGTTGTCCAACTTCCAAAAATTCTAACATACATTTATTTTTTTAAAAATTAAACACCTTTTGCCAGGTGTGGTGGCACACACCTATAATCCCAGCACTGGGGAGGCTGAGACAGGAGGATCACTGTGAGTTCGAGACCAGCCTGGGCTACATAGTGAGTTCCAGGTCAGTCTCAACTACATAGTGAGACCCTGTATTAAAAAAAAAATTAAACACCTTTTCATTTAAATGAAATTAGTCTGAATTTTACATTTTGAAAAGGTCTTTAAAAATTGTAGCAGATTGGCATGGTAAAAAACAACAATCAAATATGGAACTGGAGTTTACTGATGTAATAAATTCCACCTCAAAATACATAAGATTACTTTATAACATTTTTCACCCTCTATGATGGTCATGTGCTGATGTACCTTGCACTTCAACTTACTGAGCATATTTACTGTGTCATGCTCACGAAGTAGTAGACAGAGAGCTGTGGTACCACATAAGAGGGAATATTAATTTTGAATGCGTGAAGAGTTTTCCAATGTTATGTTTTATGCACATAATTTTAAAGTTTTATTGTCTTAAGTTCAGGTCAATATGTTCTTAATTTCATATTTTTAAAATTATTGAGGTAAAATTTACAGAACATAAAAATATCCATTTTAAAGTGAACAGTTGAGTAGCATTTAGTATATTCACAATGTTGCACAAAATATTACCAGATGGCTGTGGGTTCTTTTGCTCAATTTGGATGGACATCACAAATAGGCAAAGCATAGCTTTAATAGTATTAATATCTCTGAACTTTGAATTCCAGCAGCTCTTAACTCCTGTGTTAGCAGCTGTCCTTGCTGCTCTTCTAGAAACTAAAGCCAGCAGCTACTGACAGCTTTCTGGATCTCTTCCAGTATCCAGGGCTAGCAGCTCCTAGTAGCTCTTCATTGCTTTCTGGCTGCTAGCTGCCCTCTGTGTTACAGCCTTGGCTGCTGGCCACTTTCATTGTCAACATCCTTTAATGTTACCAGCTCTTAGCACAGCCAGCTCAGCTTGCTCTACTTGAGACAGAAGTTATGACCTGACAAAATAAAGCCATCCAAAAGAGGCTCCGTATTGTTTTATGCTACATAATAATAATTAAGATGGAGTGATGTAATAAGGGTGAGAAGAGAGCTACTCATGGATAAGATGAGTGTGCTCAATTATGTGCATAGTGTCCTGCTGGCAAGTTGCAGACTTTGTGCTTAGTGATGGGTAGGGGAAGAACTCTGCAGATTGGAGAGGGGACGTTTTTCTCCCCCATTAAGTTTATTGTTTAAAGCAAACAATGCAGTTACACTTATCATTGGGACCTTGTACCTTTACATGATGTGTCTTGGTTCTTATTTTTTCCCCTTGTCTCTGCTTTCCCCTCACTCCCTTCACCCTTCCCTATTTACAAAGATTTTGTTTCCATTTTTTTCCTTTTTTCACATTTTTCTTTTTCCTATTTCCTTTCCCCTCCCCTTCCCACTTTGGAGAGGGGACATTTAAAGTGGCTGCAAAGAGGAACAGTTAGAGAGGCTGTGAGATAGAGCTATGTGTGATGTTCCAAAGCTGCTACCACAGTCTGCCAGAATAGTTGTGAGGTGTTTGGCACAGCCACAGTTGTCAAAGACAAAAGAAAAAAGTAAAAGTATCTCTTGGGGAGCATTGGTTCTTTTCTATTCTGTCTCAGAACCACCACACTTGTCTAGTTCCAAAATGTTTTCATTACCCCAAAAGGAAATGGAATAACTATTAATTGTTTCTTATTTCTCCCCTCTCCCTGGTATATGGTATCACTGATGTGCTTCCTGCCTCTATGAATTTATCTGTTATTGATGTTTCATATAAATATAATCATGTTCTATATAACTTTTTGTGTCTGGCTTTCCCCCTCCTCACTTAGCATGTTTTCTAGGTTCATCGATGTTATAGCGTGTGTCAGTACTTTTTTATGACTGAATACTATTCCACTGTAGGTTGCAAAATTCATCCTTCTGTTGATGGACATTTCAATTGTTCTTACCTTTGGACTATTATTGATAGTGCTGTTATGAAGATATTTGTATGAGCTTTTGTTTAAACACTTTTCAATTTTTTTGATGCACTTCTAGGAGTAGAATTGTTAGGTCATATAGTAATTCCATTTCAAATTTTTTGACCTGCTATATATTTTCCTAGTGGCTATACCATTGTACTCCTACCACCAGCAATTCACATCAATAATATACGAAGGTACCAATCTCCACATCCCTGCCTTTATTTTGTGTTAAGTCTTATGGCCTTCCAAATGAGTGTGTTCGATAGCATTTTGGTGTCTATTTTGCCCCTCCCTTGCCCTCCCCTGCTCTCCTCCTGTCCTTTTCCCTCACTTTTCCCTCCCTTTTCTCTCCCTTTCCCTTCCTTCCCCTTCCCCCTCTGCCCCTACCCTCCATACCCCTCTGTTCTCTGCTCTTCTCCACTGTGTTGCTGAGAACATTGCCATGCTAGGCAAGTGCTCTGCTCTGAGTTACATTCTCAGCCCTGAGAGATATTTCTTTTTATTAATTGAGTTTATTGGTACATTTAAGGTATACAGTACAATTACGTTCATTGTTGGGATCCTGTACCTTTACATGACAGGTCTTGGTTCTCATTTTTTCCCCTTGTCCCTGCCCTCCCTTCACCCCTCCTCCCCTCCCCATTTACAAACACTTTATTTCTATTTTTTCATTTTGTCATATGTTTTTCTTTTCCCTTATTACCTTTCCCCTGCCATTCCCATTTTCCTTACATCTTTAGCCCGTTTCTTCCTATTTCACATGGTCAATTATATCATTAAGATCTTATGTACTATTATAGTTTTTCACACCAGAGAAACTATTCGGTATTTACACATGTGTGACTTATTACTCAGCCATAAAGAATGAGAAATTAGATTCATTCATAGGAAAATGGATACATACTGACACCTATTTTTTAAAGCTTTGGGTATTTCTGATAACGATGAATTTGGTTGATCTCCTAATTGGGTAAAATACAACAGGCTATGCTGTTTCTACTCCCTCAGTAAGAATTATTCTGAGTTTTCTAGACATGCTTCTAGGCTAAAAAAATTTTAGTACAAGATAGTGTTGTTTATCTGTAGGATCCCAACTCCTCTATCATGTATGAAAATTGCATATTTAAGACTGGTAATGATGTTTATTGTATCCTTAAGGATTTACCTTGAAGATGAGCTAAATTAGGTGTTGCTCATATTTCAGAGGATTTCTGATACAGTAACTTGGATAGCTGTAGTAATCTGAGAATGTAGCTATTTAAACCAGAAGGATCCCAAATTCTTTTGTCTCAGGACTTCTGCTCACACTTGTAATTGGTTTTTTTTTTGTACCAGGGATTGAACTGAAGACTGTGTGCTTGCAAGGCAGGCACAGTGCCACTGAGCTAAATCCCTGGCCCATGCCTGTAAATATTTACAACATCTAAATGTTTTGCCTATATGGGATTTAAAAAAAATTTTTTTTGGCACTGGGGATCAAACTCAGGTCCTTGTGCTTGCAAGGAAGGTGCTGGAACCACTGAGCTAAATCCCCAGCCCTTATATGGGATTTTAAAATTGATATTTGCCACATTGGAAAATTTGTATTATTTTGTTTACTTTAAAATTATTTTTGGCTGTTAAGAATGCAGTGTATAGTACATTATTATGGATACCTGTTTGATGAGTTTAAAACAAACAGATAAGGATTCATAAGGGATAGTAGTATCAAGCTTTGTTTGGCTTTTCTCTTTTTCTTTGGTATCAGAATAACACTAGCTTCATAAAATGAATTGGATTATGTTTTCTTCTCCTTTTTGTTGAAGAGATTGTTTAGAATTGAACTTATTTATTGACATATTTGGTAGACACTTGAGATGGGATTTCTTTTTTTGGAAGTATTTTAATTTATAAATTCAATTTCGTTAGTAGTTTTAGGATCATTGAAATTGTTTTATATTGGGTAGATTCTAGAAGTATATATTTTTTAGGTCTGTTTCATCTAAGTTGTCACATGTAAGTGTGTAGAATCAATGCTAGTGTTTACTTAATGTCTTTTTTTATGTCTGTGTGATCTATAGTTATATCCTCTGTCATTCCTGAATCTAATATTTTGTGTCTTCTCCCTTTCTTTGTCTTTCTTGATAAAAGGTTTGTCAATTTTAATGATAATTCAAATAACCAATTCTGTTTCATGAATTTTTGCATTGTTTTTCTCTTTAAAATGCTATTGTTTCTCTTCTTTATCATTTGTTCCTTGGCTTTAGATTAATTCTGCCTTCTTTTTCTGGATTCTTGAGTTGGGCATTTAGTTTTTTTTCTGGATATTTTTATTCTTTTCTTATCTGTGCATTTAGTGGTATGAATATTCCTGTTGGCACTCCTTGGCCTTGACATACACGTTTAGGTAAGTTATGCTTTCATTTTCATTTAGTACAATGTATTATTGTTTCTGTTGAGATTTCATCTTTGACCTGTGGATCATTTAGATGTATATTGCTTATTTCCAAGGATTTGTAGATTTTCTTATTTTTGTTTTTGATTTCCAGTTTTATTTCATTGTGTTGAGAACATCCTCTGTATTTCAGTTCTTTAAAATTCTTTGAGGTTTGTTTATGGCATAGTTTGTGGTCTATCTTGGTATATGTTCTAAGGGCATTTGAAAAGAAAATTTAATGTGTTGTTAAATGGAGTGGTGTATAAATATTGGTTAGATTCCATTATTTAGGTTGTCGAATTCTGTTTTTTTCTGCTGTTTGTCCAGTTCTATGAATTTCTGACTACTGGAGTAGTCAATATACTAGTTTGAGTAAAGTGTGGGAATCTTACCTTCCTTTATGTTCCATTACTTTCCCTGTTTTTACTTTTTGGTTTTTTGAGACAGGGTCTCACTATGTAGTTGAGGCTGCTCTGGAACTCACTATGTAGCCCAGGCTGGTCTCGAACTCACAGTGATCCTCCTGTCTCAGCCTCCCCAGTGCTGGGATTACAGGCGTGCGCTACCACGCTTGACACTTTCCCTGTTTTTAATATAATTCTCTTCAATGTTTTTTCTATATAGCATTTAGAACTCTATCAGGTAGTATGCTTCAACCGTCCACCATAATTTAGAAAGCAAGAGAAGATGGCAAGCCTATTATATTTATGCATATTTTTCTCACTTTGTTCTTTCCTCCTTCCTGAAATTTTTAACCTGTTTTTCTTTTTTTCTTATTGCTGAGGACTGAACTGAGAACCTTGTGCATGCTAGCCAGATGTGTTGCCACTGAGCTCTATCTCCAGCTCTTCTTCCTGATGTTTCAGTATTTCTTTTTTTATTGTGTCCTTTCTGTTTAGAAAACTTTTTTTAGCCATTCCTTTAGGGTGAATCTGTTGGTGATAAACATGGAGTTTTTATCCATCTGAGAATGCTTCGATATTGCTTATATTCCTGAGGATATTTTTACTGGCTATAGGATTTTGAGTTTCTTTTAGCACTTGAAAAATACTGTGTCAGTTCTTTCTGGATTCTGTTGTTTTTGATGAGAATTCTGCTGTCATTTGAATTTTGTTTTTCTCCTATAAGTAGGTATCATTTTCCACTAGGTGCTTTCAAGATTTTTTTTCTTTGTTTTTAGTTTTCAAAAGTTTAATTATGATGCATCTTTGAATAGATTTATTTTTATGTGCCATGCTTGGGACTGACTCAGCTTCTTCAATTTGTAGGGTTATATGTGTTCTTGGTCAGAATTTGAAGATTTTCAGCCATTAAAACTGAGTATTTTTTTTAGCCATATCTTCTTTCTTTTGTCCTCCAGGTTTCTGATGGCTGAATATTAGATCTTTTGCTATAATTTCAAAAATTTTTGACATTCTGCTCATTCTTTTGAAGTCTTTCAGTTCTCTGCTGCTTAGATTGTCTAATTTCTATTGTGCTACCTACAGGTTCACTGACTCTTCCTTCCATTCTATAATTGATCCCTATTGAGCTTTTTATTTCAGTTATAGCAGTTTTTACTTCTAAATTCTTTAATTTGGTTCTTTATATTTTCTGTTTCTTTACTGAGCCTATTTTTTCATTTGTTTCAAATGTATTCTTCATTTAAGCATTTTTGTTGTGGCTGTTTTAAAATGCTTTTCAAATAATTCTTTTTTTTTTTTTGTTTTGTTTTTCTTTTTTATTGAGGAGATTGGTACAATCTAGGTATACAAATACAGTTACATTCATCATTGGGATTCTGTACCTTTACATAATAGCTCTTGATTCTCATTTTTCCCCTTGTCCCTGCCCTCCCTTCACCCCCTCCCCTCCCCATTTACAAACACTTTATTTCCATTTTTTCAGTTTCTCATATTTTTTTCCTCTCCCTTATTACATTTCCCCCACCCTTCCCACTTTCCTTACAGCTTTAGCCCTTTACTTCCTATTTCACATTATTAATTGCCTCATTAGGATCCTGTGTACTATTACAGTTTTTCACACCAAAGAAACTATTCGGTATTTCAGTTAAAAAAATCTCTGTATGAACATTAAAAATAGGGAATCCTAAAATCAAACTAAAAAGGAAAGTAAAAGAGAAAAAGCAATGATGTAACATCAAAATAATCCTTAATTCTGGAGATGAAAATGGTCCCTGAACATATTTAAATTGCTTCTCGCTCTTATAGTCTTATCTTATTCTTTTTT
>NW_022900928.1:13491500-13492047 GCF_012274545.1 Fukomys damarensis
TATATGTGTGTGTGTGTGTGTGTGTGTGTGTGTGTGTGTGTGTATATATATATATAGACTAATAATAGTATGTTATGCATTGATAGCAGCAACAGTTTTTCCAGGTTCTGCAGTCATCTGAACAAAATTATAGACATTCAGCACATTCCATTAAAAAAAAAAAACAAAGAAAAGAATAATATCCAGACAACAGCCAAGTTCTGTTGCTGCTGAGGTACCTGGCACCATTTTTTCTATTAGCTTCTTAATAATCATCTGGAAAGAGAACATTCTAGAGTAATATCATTAAATGTAGCTCTGATAAAGCACAGTCCCTACTATGTATCATAAAACAGGTACTAGATATTTTACATTCATAGAGGTATGATACAGTACTGTCCTACATCAATAATACTCGATTCAGTTTTGATTTGAAATTTACATTGTCTGCAAATAAGATTGCTACCCCTGTTTTTTTCTGGGCTCCTGTCACATGGAGAATTGTTTTCTATCTTTTCACTTTCAGTCTATGGGCTTCTTTTTGCACTAGGTGTGTTTCTTGTATACA
>NW_022900928.1:13492887-13505041 GCF_012274545.1 Fukomys damarensis
CTTCTATATCTGAGAGCCTATCTTCGCATTCTTTTATTCTGTTGCATACACTTTCAATAGAGTATTTAATCTCCTGGATATCTGTTTGAATCTGTTTTATGGATTCCATTTCTTTCCTATGCTGGGCGTTTATTTTTTCCATTTCTTTCTTATGCTGGACCTTCATGGCTTCTATCACGGTACTGAGCTCATCTATTTTTCTGTCAGTTTCTGCTCTAGAGTCTCGAATCACGACTTCCATTTTGGTCACTATCTCTATGGTTATCTGGGAAATTATTTCTGTTTTGAATTTTTCTAGAGCCTGATTGATCTCTTTTGTTACTTCCTGTGCTTTGATTTCAGGGTGTCCTGGTGGTTCACTATCGGCCTTTTCATCCTCGTTTGCCCTACTGTTTGGCATTGGTGAACTGGAAGTCTGTCCTTGTGTCTTGCTTAAGTGTTTTCTCATTTTAATTTTTGTTGTTGGACTGTCCTTGGTTTAATCTCTGGATTATCACCCAAATCTTCCTGATATAGTTGCACCCTAGCTTCTGTTTCTCTAACGACCCACGGACATTCTTATCTTCATAACATCAGAGAAAACAACTCATCAATTCAACGGCAATGCTTTACCCCAACTGATACAATCAGCAACACATCAAGATCAAGCACAACTTGGACACTGACCACCTGTGGTAGTCACTAGTCTATCACCCTTAAATCATTTGAATTAAATTGAAATCAAGAAGCAGTCCAGAACATGTCTGCAGTGAACAAACTTTTCAATATAGTATATTAACCATTTAATGGCTCAGACAGAGGGAGGATGCAAGACCCCTGATCTCAGTTAGCTGATTGCTGAACCCCATGATGCTGACTGACCTCGGGCTGCAAGGCCCAGATTGAGTTCCCCATCCTTCTGAATGGTTGAACTCCGCAACGTTCTATTACAGGTCCCCCCCCCCCGCTTTCTTTAAAGATGAACAAAGTTGGGAACTCAGAAAAATACCCTTGATGACCACCTCTGTCTTTGCAGAGTGGGTCCAAAGACTTGCACAGTCAGAAGGTCTGAGAGTGCGGGGGGGGAGGGGCTTAGCTTATGGGGGTTCGGGGCGCCCGCACGGCTACCTTCCCCGGCGCTTGAGCGATGACGGCTGGGTCGGGAGCAGGCGTGGTTCTCCTTCCCGCGGTGGATCGGGCCTGGCCTACCTCCGCTTTTCAAATAATTCTAACATAACGGTGTCAGTATCTATCTATTGCCTTTTTCATTTGCATGCAGTGATTTTACCTGAAATTTGTAGTAGTTTTTTTTCTTTTGGGATTAAACCGAGGACCTTTGCACTGAGCTATATCCTCAACCAATTATTATATTTTTAAATTTGAGATAACTTCTCAAATGTGCTAACGTTTACAGACTGGGCTTGAACTTGTAATCCTCCCATCTCAGCCTTTCAGGGTGATGGTATTACAGGTGTGTGCCACCATGCCTGGCTTACATTTTTGTTGTATGTTATGATACTGCTTCTTATGTAAACCTTCTTAGTTAATTTCCTTTGATACTGTTTCAGTGAGCAAAAGGAGGCTGCTAACTTGTTACTGCCGGGTAAATGGGACTTCTTCTTCTTATTGGTGGATGGAAAGTTTCAAATCAGTGGAGTTGGGGTTTTTTTTTATGCTGTGGACACTGGTGAAATGTTTTATTCTCCTTTAGGCCTTCTCTAACATCACTTCAGGAAAAGAGTGGATGGAGCACCTAGTCTTGGGACAGGTGTAGGCAGAGGGACTATTCCTGATTAGCAAAGATACAAGTTTCAGATCCCTATCTGCCCTTCTTTAACACTTCTCTAGGGATAGGTGTTTGGTTTCTCATTACAAACATGAAAAAGTGTTCTAGGTTCACCTGGCCTTTCTTTGAGTGGGTCAGAGTGGAGCTACAGTTTTGTTTTTGCAGTGTTTATCTGGAGCCAGAGTAGTTATTGTCTAATAGTTTACTAAATGCTTCCATATTCCTGATTTTTTTGGGTGTTTTTTTTGGAAAACAGACACTTATTTGAACTTTTTTGTCTGGTGTTTCTAGGCCATTAATTTCTTTAGCTCCAAGTCTGGTAAAGATGAAGCAAAATGAAAACTCAGGGAATTCATCATAGTGTCACTACTCAGGTTCTGAGTTTCCTAGGCAGCCTATCTTTCCCCTATCATTTCGTGGTTTTTTTTTTTTTTTGTCTTTTTAATTACCAGGGATTGAACCTGGGATCTCAAGCCAGCTAGGCATGCTGAGCTACATCCCCATCCCCTAGAGTGTTCTTTCATTTTATATATAAAGTTTGGGGCTTTTAATGGTACTAAGAGAAATGAATAGAGAATGATAACTCAACTCCACCTTCCAAAAATTGGAAGTCTCCAAGGATTCATTAGTCTTCAGAGGTATACTGTCATTAAGCAACCTCTGGAAAACTCTGATGTATACTCATAAGAAAGAATGAAAAAGGCAAAAAGCATATGCTTCTTATGAAAATAATTTTGTCCTTGAAGATGCCTGAAAGGGTCTTGGTGACCCATACAGGTCCCATGACCATATTCTGGGTATTGCTGCCCTAAATTATATTTTACCTGTGGAATTGAAAATATTAATGTTGGCAATAGGAATTTTAAGGCAATTTTTATTAAATACTCATTGTTCTAGTCAGGCACTGATCCAAGTGCTTGGGATATAGCCCTTGTGAGATGAAGTCCTTATCCTCATCAACTTTCAGTTCTTTGAGACCATTGATCTGGCAACTGAATGAAGTAATGAATTTTCTGTTTGCCTAAGCTAAATCCTTATATTCATATCTTAGAACTTGTTAGGGCATGTGTATGCCTATTTATTTACAGCAATTGAGACAGTATATCTGTAGTTGTTGACAGGAGAAGTTCAGGTTACTGGGTAGACGGGGTGTTCAAAGGCAGTGGAATGATGAAAAGTGAAGAGCAATACATAGTTGTAGATCAAACAGCATGGTTTTCTAGATTGCTTTCCCTCCCTCCTCCCCTCCCTTTTACCATCTCACTTATTTCCTCTCTCCCTCCCTCCCTTCCTTCCTTTGTTTTAGACTGTTTCCTCATATCACCCTTATCTTCCAATTATAGATACTGTACATAAATACATACACATCTGTGTAACACTCACATATGTAATACCAGGTACCTGTTGTATTTTAGGCACAGTGCCAGACATTATTAATAACATCAGCAGTTACACATGAAGCTCTCTAATATTAGAGTAAAAGTTGGAATATTTCAATGTCTTGGCTTAGAGAGATCACCATAAGCATATAGTGTTGAGTTGCAGATCCCTATCTGTTCTAGTTTTCAGTTTTAATGAACAGTTCCTTTGTGTGAATCCATTACAATATTTATGAATAGATTGACTGAAAATTTTTCTACCCTGTCTGCCATACTCAGAATTTAATCGTAAAAATTGAACTTGATTTTGTATTTTCTTGAATTATTTCTCTTAAGGGTAATCTAATATTAGGCGTCCAAGGGCAGTCTGATATTAGGCATTGAAATATGCTAACTATGGCTGTGGTCTGAAATTCTTTTTTCTTGGCAAAAAAATTAAAAAGACAAAACAGGCCTAAATTTCAAACTTTTGCTTTAATTAAAATAGACTTCATTGATATATTTGAATGGTACCTTAATAGTTTTGGGGGAATCATAAGATAAAAAAACAAATAGCAACAAATATCATGCAAATTATCATTTTTGGAAGACAACACAATAAGTTAGCCATGAAAGCCAGTAGCAAGTAACTGAGAGTTAAAGGTAAACTAATTTATTTATTTTAAAGGTGAAAAGGTGCACTTTTGTGTTTTGATTTAGCTATTTTAAAAACACTTGTCTCACTTGTTACAAACATAATTCAAACTGTGAATAATGGAAATCATTGTACTGGTGTAAATGGTGTGGTGACCGTTCTTCTCAGGCTGTAAGATACCTTCATTGCTGGCACCAAAGAGCAATGAATGAGGCATTTTATTAAAATTGAGGCTTGTGGTTCTAATCAAAGGTCATTGGCTGCTCTCACTTTCTAGTTTCAGATTTGTCTATGTTTGATCAGGGGGCAGCAATGAAATTATTATGACAAAGACTTTGTACTAGCCGTTATCTGTCTGTTGAAACTTGAAAGTCTTTGGAACTGTGATGCTGACAGCATGTGAACATTGCAAGAGAATGTAAGCTGTGTAATGTCTTAAAGAAACTTTCAAGTATCATCTTCCTTTTCTGTTGTTTGAAAGAGTTTCAGATACTATTAAGGTGCTTGTGAAAAGGTGTTTTATTGATTAAAGGAGATTTTTTTCTCCTAGCAAATATGCACCGAGACTGTCTTCCTATTACTTTTTCTGCTAAGTCCCTGCTTTATACAGCAAGTTCATTAACATGTAGATATGCAGTGATTGAAGTCAGACTGCTTTTTACAGTGAAGTTGTCTTGATATAATGAGCTCCTCTTTAATGTTCAAAAAATTGTTGTTACTTTCTAAGAGGTTGTTTGTGAATTTCATTAAATTTAATATCCTCTTCAAACAATTTCAGCATTGTTCATTTTACTACAATTAAAATGCTTTCTGATGCTAAAAAATCACTTTTTACAGATGTATCACAAATGTAAGCACTGTGAGAAGGGCTTTGTTTTTTACTTTGAAAGAAAAAGCTGCTATTTAGCTGAGAATCCTCATTTTTAAATTGTTGCTCCATATGGAAAATCAGAAGAGAGTACACTTACTGTGTTGCTAAACAGGCTAGTTTGCTCATAAGCGCTAGGTTTTCCAACTAGTTCATTCAATCCCTGGACTAAAGCATAGTTCTAATCATAGTTGAAAAATAAGGACCTTAACTTTGTCTTCTCAACTTACTAGAGTATAAACCTTTTGATTTTAGAATGTTGAAAGTCTTGAGAAAGAACAGATACAGTGAAGTTAGGTTTCTTCTTTGGACAAAGGTTCTCAAAGAGACATGAGAAACCTGACCATATTCCCAGGTGAAGAGTGCTGATTGTAGTTTATACTGAATAGTTTTATTTTTGTAAATTATCTTTTCTGCTTAGGTTGTGGTCAGTAGGACTTGAACGGTATGAGAGCAATCCCTGGCATCTGAAGACCAGGCACAGAAAGGGATAGGGTGTTTTTCTGGAGAATATTTAGCAGATGGAAGATTAAAAAATTTCCAGGTAGTAAAAGTTTTCTAAGAATTCTGAGATGGAGGGTTTATGAAGGCAAGAGTTTAAAGAATTCAGAATATATTATTTGAAATCTTACAGTTTTGTCAGAAATGGGAGTTTATAGAGCCATCAGTCTTACTATGATCACTGCTCAGGAAAATGTTCTTCCAGGATGCTTTTTCCCGTGTTGTTTCCAGGGGCCATTTCCTTGATATTAAAACATCTAGTTAAGTCAGGAGTGTATTCAGAGGTTCTTGATATAGAAAGACTGTGTAGGAAAAATAGCTTGGATAATGGCTAATTTTTGAAATTATATTTTTATTTCTCAGAGAGAGGCAGCATTTGAAACTTAACAAGGGACTTTAGTTGACTGAGGTAGTTATACTCGTACATTGGCCTTTTATGAGGTAGCTCTATAACAAAAGGGCTTTACCATAAAAGAGGGCCAAATAAGAAAGGGGAAGAGAACCAGCAGGCATGGGTAAGAAAGGATGGTAAGTGTGGTAGATACATACCATCAAGGCATGTTACACGTATGTATGGAAATGTTACAATGCAATCCATAAATTTATATAATGAATATGTGTCAATAATTTTAATAAACAAATAAGAATCAAAAGGGTTATCAGATATTTTTAATCACCCAAAACATAATATGATACTTTAATCTGAAAATGGAATACATAAGGCAGAAAATACTGCCATCTTTGTGTAAGAGTTAATAGTAATGATTATAATCTTTTATAGTCAATAAATGAAAATGATAATATTTCAAATATATTTTATGATTACAAAGGCAACATTTTCATGTGAGAAATGAGAATGTTTGAAATAGATACCTATAAAAATTATGTATAAGCCAAGAGTAATTACAGAATGGTAAATGAATCATGGAATATTATGTTTACATTAATTCTTATGTGGAGATTGCCAGGTTTGTGGTAATTAAATCATAAAATGCTTCACAAAAGAAAAGAAGTTTGGTAAGCTAGGGCTAACTAGAGAGTATATTCCAGTGGTATTATATAGTCAAGAAGAAATTAGATGTGGGAATGGCTTTTCTGGGTACATTTAATGGGAAACAAATTTAAATTATACTTTGGACACTGACATCTTTGACAACATTTTCTGCTTTCTAAGGGAAGTTGCAGTGGAGAAATGAAATTTTATAAAAAATAATAGTTTTATTTACTAATTGTGATTGGAGTATTTAATGAGACTGAAAAGTAACACTGCATTTTGAGATTATCATTAGAAATTCTGGGATTCTGAAGCTTGGAGGACATTTAACTGACAATGAAAGAAGATTATTTGTGACAGTCAAATTAAGATTTGTAAGAATAGTGAAAAATCAGAGAATTAAGTTAGAAATTCCTAGTGATTTTATCTCAGAAGTACTATACACTGAGACCTATGAATTATTATATTATTGGTCTACAGAATAAAGTTTGTGTGCATTTTATATTTTATGAACTAAATTCTCATGGTTTTTATTCAAAACAGTTGAAAAATGGTAATTCTCAAATAGCATAATTGGAATAAAAGTATATGATCAGGATAAATGTTACTTTTTTTTTTTGGTACTGGGGATCAAACTTGGGACCTTGCACTTTTGAGGCAGGTGGCAGAAACCCTGAGCTAAATCCCTGGCCCAAATGTTCTTTCTTTCTTTCTTTCTTTTTTTTTTTTTTGTTTGTTTTTTGAGACAGGGTCTCACTACGTAGTTGAGACTGACCTGGAACTCATTATGTGGCCCAGGCTGGTCTCGAACTCACCGCGATCCTCCAGACTCAGCCTCCCGAGTGCTGGGATTACAGGCCTGTGCCACCATGCCCAGCTCCAAATGTTATTTCTTGTTATTATGTGGCTTGATAATGGGCCCTTCATCAATCTGAAATGTAAATATTTTAATTAACATAGAAAATATTACAGATATTTGTTATAGGTTAACAGTTATATTTTTATGGTTACTTCTGTGTGTGCTTATGTGGTTATATTTGATTCAGACCTACAAAAGTTGCCCTTCAATTATATTTGTATATTTGAGTCAAAAGAGATAGTGGGATACTTTTTGAGTGGGAGAAAGTATGAAAACTGTGATATTTTCTGAGACAAAAATGAGATTAGTGCACAGGTATTTTTAAGAACATATAATTATTTGCTATAGTTTTCAGCCATATATCTATTTATTTCAATCAGATTTAATTGATGATTTGTTGCTGTTGATTTGGGGACATGTGAGGACAGTGCTTTTGATTGGGTTTCTTTCTTGTTTTTATTTTATTTTATTTTTTCTCTTGTTTTTAGACTATAGATGTAATAAACTTTTGAGAATTGTGACTGAGTAATGACTCCAGAAATTCTGGCTATTTGAACCTATTATTAAGGGATCAATTTCTAGTAATGATTATTCACTAACTTAAGAAACTTAGATGCTTACAGTAGAAGTTTAATAGAATATAATTAAAAGCAATGATAGTCTTCTAAGTCCGTATTTTGAATTAAGCATAAAGCTTTTATTGCCTTCTCTTATACATAAAAATATAAATTAAAAAATCCAGAAGTGAGATGTCAAGTTTTCTAACCAGGATATTAAGATCAGAATCTTGAGAAGTATTTCTTTAAAAAAAAAACCCCTCATTGTCATATAGAATTACCTATATGTACTATTAGATTAGTAATGAATATGAACTTGTTCATAATTATATCTACCTAGTCAGGGGCATATGGTAGGAAGTATTTCTGCTTATTAATATTTTCATCATATCTCTGTCAAGTAATTTAATTTTCTTGTAGAGGAAATGCTTTGGTAAAAATTTTATGTATTTAAGACTTTGTATGTAACAATAATGATAAAATATTTAATTTAAGAAACACTTAAATGCTTAAATAACTCATCATACCTCAGCAAAAATAATTCAAAAAAGAAATAATTATAGTTATGTTGGTAGATAATTAGTGATAATTTAGATTCAATAAATGCATGCAGTGAAAGATTTAACAAGTTTTTGTAGCATTGTTAAGTTTTTAATGTAAAAGTTAAAAAATACTTTCCTTTTCAGATTGCTGAATTTTTTAATGTTATTGAGACCTCAGATTCTGTTTGTTGGTTTTGTACTTATTATTGGTTGTGAATTTTGCAAATTGTCCTACTGGCTAGTGTGTGATTGAGAGTAAGATTTGTTTGTTTGTTTTTAGATATTTCTTTTTGAAACATCCAAGGATGTAATCCTGTACATCTTTTAAGCAGATGATGACCTTATCTTTGGCCAAAATCAAATGATATTCAATACTGATACTATGGAGAGAGAAATCAAAATAGACACCTAATTATAATTATACCCCCCCATTATATCACTACATGCAGAACGTCAGATTTTTAAGAGGTAATACAACTGCTAAATTTTGACAGTTCATTTTTTTTTTGCTCCTTTCTCCTCTTTCCTATTTTCACCATATATAGGATTTATTGGAACAGTTCAGACTGATCTTTTCCTTGAAAGATTTAATTTTAATTCTAATAGTTTATAGGACGTAGTAGAAACACAAAAGAAATTTAGTATGTTTATGATTCAGCATATTTTCTTAACTCCTTAACATTATTACATAGTTTAATTGTTAAGAGAATGAGTATTGTTTTAGGTATTTTTTGAAAATTATTTTAGTACTATATAACTAATACTATGTAATTAGCTTTCACAGTTATTGCTTTTGTAATAAAATAAAATGTGAGCAACATGAAGGCAGAGACTACTATGTCTTCTTAACTATTCTGATCCAAAATGAAGTACTGAGTCTGGCATGTAAAATTCAATATTTATTGAAAGAGCAAAGGAAAAAAGATGGAAAAGAAGAAAGAAGGGTGAACAAATCTTATGTTGATTGAACAAGGTGTAAATTCCATGTGATTCTGTTGTGTTAGGAGTATAATCTTTGAGCATAACATTGAAACTTTCAAAACCCTGTTACTGAACGGTTTTAAGCACTTTTATTTGCTTTAGTTAACATGGCTTGACATATTCCTCCTGCTCATTTTTGTTGGCTAGTGTTGGAAAATAACAAGACTAGAGTTTCATATAACATTTCAAGGTAAGCTTGATGATGACAATCACCATTTTAAAAAGTCAAAGCCATTCATTTAGTCCATTGACTGAAAGTAGTTGTATTATTCATCTCTTAGGTTAGGTAATATTGATAAAATGTTAGAGCTTAAGAATGACAAAGAACCTTAATAATGAAGTATGCAAATCAGCAATGAAACTCATTTATCCTGTCTTTATAACTTTGTTTTTTATTTACTGTAAACTTTATCCAGACTCTGTTCGAAGTTAGGAATAGTTGTGTTAGATATCCATCACTATGACAAAATACCTGTAGTAATCAGCTTATAAAGAGAAAAGTTTTGACGCATAGTTTCAGAGGTTACTATCCATGGTCATGCTTCCTGTTTCTTTGGGCCTCTGAAGAGGCAGAGCCTCATGGCAGGCAGCACATATTTGAGCAAAGATGATCACCTCATGGCAGCTGAACAGCAAAGACCAAGAGAGGAAGGTGTCTAGATGTCCTAGTCAGTGTCCCTTTCAAGGGCACATCCCCAGTGACCACCTCCCAGTAGTACCACCATGAGGCAACCCAGCCTTCCACACATGGCCTTTGGGGATATTAAACTCCCAACCATAAGGGTTCTAAGCTATGTTAAATAGTCCTAGTGTTTGTGCCTCTTAAAGACATGATCTCGAGGCCGGAGATTTAGCTCAGTGGCTCGTTGGCCTGCCTTGCAAAAAGACATGATCTCAACTGGGAGAGATGATTGTTTTTTTTTTATTTTTTTGATACCAGGGATTGAACTTGGGACCTTGTGCTTGTGAGGCAGGTGGCAGTACCACTGAGCTAAATCCCCTGGCCCAATGATTGGTGTTTTGTAGCCATCTACCCAGATCAGTTTTGAAGTGCTGTTGTTTCAAGGGTTCCCCTTTCACAATTAGATTAGTACAAGAAGAAAAGTTATAGAGAAAGTCAGGACCTTGTCCTTGTGAGGCGGGTGTGGTGCCACTGAGCTAAATCCCTGGCCCTTGTTTTTTAAATTTAGTGGTTTCGGCAGACTTATAATAGTATCTCATTTCCAAATGACTAATGACTGAGAATTTTTTCATGTGCTTATTTTGATGTGTTCATCTTTATCCTTTTGGAACAATATCTTAAAAGTTATTATTTTTTAATAAATTGAGAATCTTATAGATTCTCGATATATATATATATATATATTTTTTTTTTTAATCTGTTTATATTATGTAGCTATTTCTCTCAGAATGGGCTTATTTTTTATTTTCTTTTTTGAAATATACATCTACTGTAGGATGTCTGAATCTAAATAACATATGCATTATCTTACATACTTATTTGTGATGAGAACACTTAAAATCTAGTCTTTTTGTGATTTTCAAGTATGCATATATAATACATTGTTTTATAGTTCATCACCTTGTATAATAGATTTCTTGAAGTTACTGCTCATGCCTAACTGAAATTTTATAGCCTTTGGCCAAGAAAGTCAATCCTTTTATATCCTCTCCTCAGGTCATTTTAGGCCTTCATTTTAAGTGTCTTTCAAAGAGCAGAAATTTCTAATGTTGATTATACCCAATTTTTCATTTTTTTTCTTTTATGGTGTGTGCTTTAGAGAAATTCCTCAAAGCTAGGAAGATTTTTGAATAGTTTTTTCTACAAGTTTTAGATTATGTATTTAGTCCATACAAGTTTTAGGTCTGTGATATATTTTGGCTGCATCTTTATGGGTATGATAATGTGAGTGATTGGTCAATGTTTTTTGTTTTTTGTTTTTTTTTGCAGGAGTTTCACTTGTTCACAAGTATCTTTGTAGAAATTAAAAATAGAGCTGGGGATTTAGCTCAGTGGTTTGGTGGCCCGCCTTGCAAGTGCAACGACCCGAGTTCAATCCCTGGTACAAAAACAAACAAACAAAAAAAACCCCAAATAAAAATAGAGAAACTTTTCAGTTAAAGTTTCTCTTATGGTTAACATTTATAGCATTATTTATACCTTTGGTGAATCCAGATTTTCATCTAGTGTTATTTTTCTTCTACATGAAAACTTTCTTTATCATTTTATGTAGTATAGATCTGATGCAGAAGAATTTGTTCTATACTTATATGTGTTTGAAGAAAATCTTTATTTTGCTTTCATGTTAGAAAATATTTTTGCTAGTTTTAGGATTCTAAATTAGTAGTTTTTATTTCTTCAGTATTTTCAAGATGTTGCCTAATGGTCTTTGCGCTTGCATAGATTCTAATGGAGGTTCTGCTATCATTCTTCTTTTCATTGTTTCATTTGTATTGTGTCATATGTATTAGTTACCACTGTGGCTGTTTTTATTTTCATTTGTTTTGAGACAGGGTCTCACTGTGTAGTTGAGACTGACCTAGAACTCACTGTGTAACCCAGGCTGGTCTCGAACTCACAGCAATTCTTCTGCCTCAGCCTCCCGAGTGCTGGGATTATAGGTATGCACCACCATGCCCAGCTATAGTGGCTGTTTTTAGATACTCTCTTTATAACTGTTTTTGCAGTATCTTGATATGAAATACCCATGTCTCCTTTATGTACTTTCTGTTTGTTCTGCACGTGCTTTTTTGAGGTTCGTGGATGAACAAATTTATAGTTTTATTCATATTTAGAAGGCTTTGGTTGTATTCTACACTCACTTTCTCTTCTGTTCTGGACTCTTATGTCAACTACTTAATGTCTGTTAATTTTCTTTTTTTTTCTCTCAGTGCTTCAATAATTTGTGTTGGTTAAATAATTCTACTGCTAGACTTCAAGTTCTACTGTTAATCCAGTCCCATGTGTTTTTCATTTCTAATACTATTTTCTACCATTCTAGAATTTTATTTGTTTTTTTGTATCACATTTTTTTCTTTTTTTTTTTTTTTTTTTTTTTTTTTTTTTTTTTTTT